>NW_006921660.1:2362729-2457693 GCF_000298275.1 Orycteropus afer afer
TGGGTCTGGTGGTGTAGTGCCTAAGGCATCTGACTGCTAACCAGAAGGGTGGCAGTTCAAAGTCACCAGCCACTCCTTGGAAGGAAGATTGGGCAATTTACTTCCGCAGTGATACCGTGTCAGAAACCCAAGGAGGGGTTGCTGTGTTATGCTGGGTTCTCTAGAGAAGCAAAACCAGTAATCCTTTCATATGGGAGGGATTCAACAGAATTTACAGATTCCATATCCTGATCTTCCTGACTATCTGCCCGTATGTCCCTATTCCAGGTTTCAGGATCCAATTTTTTTCCGTGGGAGAAAAGACCTGACAATCACCTCCCGTAAAGATTTCAGCCTTGGAAACCATATGAGGCAGTTTTATTCTGTCAGAGGGTGACTGTGGGTTGGAATTGACTTGCTGGCATACGATAACCATTAAACAATACAACCCATTTCTTGAAGTAATTTTCAAATGAAGAACTGGAACACTTTGAGTGCCTTTTCTGAGGTTCTAAGGCCTCATGTGTAGCCACTACAGGTCTTTCAGTTGGAGGCTTGCGTGTTGCTATGATGCCGAATAGGTTTTACCACAGCTTCCAGACTAAGATGGACTTGGAATAAAGGCCTGGAGATCTACTTCTGAAAATCAGCCAATGAAAACCCTATGAATTACATCGATCATGGGGCTAGTGCAGGACCTGCCAACGTTAGAGTCGCCATGAGTTGGGTTGAACTCCAAAGCAGCTAACAAAAACAAGATCAAAAGGGCGAGTTTCAGAAGGGTATTTGCTAGTTACAGATAGACCTTCATATTAAAAAAGTGAACTTAACATTTCCACTTACTTTTTCCCTATATGCCCTTCTCTCATTGCAATACCAATGTGGAAATTAAATTTCCCAGTTTTTAACAGCAATTACCAAGGACAATATCCACTAGGATACTTTTTATATTCTGGGTGTAGATATAACATAGGCCATGGAAGAAATAATAGAGAACAAAAATAATCTTTAAGAACTAATCTTTCCTTTAAAATGTGAAAGACATTTTTACAAACTCAATGCAAGTATCATGTTCTGTAAAACTTAATTCTTGGAAGAATTCAAAGATAAGGAACTTTTAGGACTTTATGAGAACTGAGTTGGAAAAACCAAAACTACAATATTGAACTATTAGTTTTCAGGACCAAAAAAATAAATAAATGAAGTTTTAT
The DNA here is from genome assembly GCF_000298275.1 of Orycteropus afer afer. NCBI lineage: Eukaryota > Metazoa > Chordata > Mammalia > Tubulidentata > Orycteropodidae > Orycteropus > Orycteropus afer. Next base: position 2,363,920 of record NW_006921660.1, read on the forward strand.
ATATATTTATTTTTCCTCTCCCGTATACATTCTCCTTCACAGCCCCGTGGTAACACTTGACAAACTGATCATCCCTCAGTGGTTACCTTCATGATAAAGGAGTAAAGCTTTTAAACATACTTCCCCCAAATTTCTAATTCTTTATTTAAAACTGTGTATCCTGAGTGGTGTATAATACTGATACAGGGCAATGCTGAGAATCAAAAGTCAGTATTAAAACAGAAGGTAACAAGAGATAAATGATAGTGGTTGATGGTACACAGAGGTAGGAAGGGGCCATGAGGGCCTTCTTGGTTTTTGTAATCTTAGTCAGCAGCTGCTGTAACATTATGCCACTTTGGATCCAGGAGAGATTATGATTTCAAGTACTTTTGATCTAAAATCCTGTTTCAAAATAGGTAAATAGTGGTGACATGATGAAAATATTTAAAGTCACTGAACGGTACATAAGGAGTTCTGCTGGTGCTGTGGTTAAGGCATTGTTGTTGTTGTCATGTGCCATCGGGTTGGCCCCAACTCGTAGCAACCCCTCCTTGGGTTGCCGAGGCAGTATCACTATAGAAGTAGATTGCCCAACCTTCCTTCTGAGGAGTGGCTGGTGGATTTGAACCACCAGCCTTCTGGTTAGCAGTCAAGTGCCTTAGGCACTATGCTACCAGAGCTCCTGGTCAAGGCATTAGGGCTAATCAAAAGGTCGGTGGTTTGAACCCACCAGCCACTCTGTGGGAGAAAGATGAGGCAGTTTGCTTCCAAAAAGATTTTTAGCTTTGGGAACCTGATGGGGCAGTTCTACTCAGTCCTAATGGGTCATTTTGAGTCCAAATCTACTTGATGGCAGTGGGTCATGGGACAGTACATGCAAAAACTGTTGAAACAGCAAATGTTTTGTTACCTCTATATCTACCATATTAATAATTTTTAAGAATGCAAATAAGTAAGTTCAGAGTAGAATCTAGAATAAGGATGGCTGAGAAGGAATTACTCTATTGCCCATTCTAAATAAGATCAAGGAAAAGCACAGATCTGTTTATTCTGTACATATTTCCAGTAGCAGTTACACAAATCACATTCTTATCAATGTTAATAATTTTAAAGCATATGTCAATGACTTATGTGTTCAAACTTATGTGTTCAAATACTTCATGTCTGACAATGGTGAGGTTAAATGAATGAGATCTTTTATGATGTAAATAGTTTTACAATTTGAAGGAACCTTAAAGATCTCTGTGCATTATTTTAATCTGTAGATTATATTCTATTATAAAAACCACACAAAAAACCCCGGTACCATTGAATCAATTCTGACTCATGGAAACACCTCAAGTGTCAGGGTAGAACTGTGCTTCATAGGATGTTATACATCCATAAACCAAAGTTCCCACTTATGGACTCTACAGGACAGAGTAGAAGTGCTGCATAATGGTTTCTAAGGTTGTTTATCTTTATTACCAAAGCAGATTACCACATCTTTCTCCCACAGAGCAGCTGGTGGGTTCAAACCTCTGACCTTTTGGTTAGCAGCAGAACACTTAACCACTGTGTTATCAAGGCTCCCTACGTCCCATTCCAAAAAAAACAAACCCACTGGTATGGAGTCACTTCTGACTCACAGCAACTCTAGGGTTTCTAAGGCTGTAAATCTTCACAGCAGACTCTCATCTTTCTACTTTGAACCGGCTGGTGGGGTCGGGTGGAACCGCTGACCTTTTATTAGCAGCCAAATGCTAACGACTACACCACCAGAGCTCCTTATATCCCATTAATGGGTCATAATATCAATTTAGCAAGTTAAATGTAGCAAGTACATGTCCTTATTGGGTGACATCAAGTCAATTCTGACTCATAGTGACCCTATATGGCATAGCAAAACTGCCCCGTAGGGTTTCCAAGGCCCTTATCCTTACTGAAACAAATCGCCACATCCTTCTTCAGTGGGGGTCAACCTTTCAAATCACCAACCTTTTGGTTAACAGCCAAGTGCTTAACCACTGTGCCACCTGAGCACCTTGTAAGCGTGCACAGCATGTATTATCCTATGAAACTTCTGTTTGTAGTTTTCTATATATTTACACATACACTCAGACCCCTCCAGCAGATGTGTGCATATCCTCTTCAGCGTTCCCATAAAAAGTTATGACAAACAAGTGACAGTGGTTGAGCATTAACTTTGGGTTAGGCACTGTTCCATGATATTATCATATGTATTAATTTTCATAATCCTTATAACAAGCCTATGAGATAGGTACTTATCATCATCTGTATCTTACAAGATAAGAAAACTGAGGTATGTAGAGGGTAATTAACTTGAATAGAATCACCTAACTATTAAGCAGCAGAGCTGGGATTTGGTCCAAGACAGTTTGACTCCAGAGTCATGCTCCTATGGCACTACCTGTGATCACAGCGAACTCATCTCCTCGTAAGAAAGCCTATTCCATTCTCCAAAGATTCTTGGAAGTTAGCAGAGCCAGTTCTAGAACACAGATCTCCCAATTTCAAATCCTGGGGACCACTTCCTGCTTCCAGTTTTGTTGCTGTTGTGGTTGTATGTATGTGTGTGTACGTGTGCACGTATATGTATACCTATGTATGCATAAGCACGGTCTCTGACATTCAGGCCAGGAATGGAATGAATATCTTCCATTATACCTCATGCAATATAAAACCTATTTTATGAAGCTGGAATCAAAACAAAGCTCAAAATAAATAAAAGATATATACAAGCAATCAGAAAGAGAATGTATTTATTTACATCACTTATTTCCTTTTTTTTTTTTTACAATCCCAGCACTTTAAATAATAAAAATTTCCAGGTGCTTTTAAATTATTAAGGTATTTTAACAAAGAAAAATTTCAAAATAAGATTTTTATTTACATGAATCAAGAATTTTAAATAGTTGTTTTTTTTTTTTAAACTGGACATCACAACTAAAGCCTCTTATTTTGAACTTGTATCTTTTTCAAAACTTTGAGTTTAGGAAATTATGCTCATCATCAGATCCTTGTGGTTCAGATCTTTTCAGATTAAGATTTAATTAACACACATGTGAATCTCCTCTATAATGATTTGCATTTAGCCTCTGAGCTGATGCTAAGCTGTGTTAAGATAACTTACTTAAACTGCTTTGCTTACAACTTTCTGGTAGTTTCCTGTACCTGTCATATAGCTGTTTATAAAGTGTTCTGTATGTATTCTGAGCGCACCTTGTATCTATGAGGACGATTTATTTCCAATTTAGCTCACTTTGCAAAGAGGCTCACGAGGACTCAGGACTGTATTGGAGCAAATTTGGTACATTTTCCTCTCCTTGCCCAGTCGTTTTTGGGATGCTTGACTTTTCTCCTTTGATACTGTGCATGCAAATCACTTACTTTTTAAAGAATTTCCTACTCATAAAATAAGATGTTCAATAATAACAATGGTCTGATATTCTTTCTTGTAGCACTGACAGATTTCAAGTATTTATTAGAAAATATAAGAGAGGATAGATTTTCTTAATATTTTAAGTATGAGTTCCTCTGAGTAGTTGGTATAATATTCATTAAAAAATAGAAAAGATTAACTTTTTACCATGATCAAAGTCATAGTTCACAATGAAAAACCTAGATAGCTCTGCTCAACTGTAGGAACAGCCGAGGCCAGTCTTGAACATTATGCAGCAGCAATTGAGTTCTCATCTACAAGCCGACCCTGTGGCTTTAAAGGGGAAAAACAAAATGGGTTACAAGGGGATAACAACAACAAAAGCCCTCTTTGTCAGAAGGATTTTGAAATTCCTAGAAGTGTTTCACATAAACAAAATAGGTGTGTGCAAGTACCAAAATACAAGCAATTCTTCCTTTTCTACCCCACACTCTTCCTTCACTTTCACCTGGGGATGGTGAAGCACAGCAGGGGCTATCACGCTTCCCTCTGAGGCCAGTGGCAGACTCTACCCACAGTCATGTCCCTCATGACTGAGTCTCTCCTTCTCTCTTAACCAAGTGTTCCAGCAACTACTACCAATCTCTCACAGGCTGCATGCAAAATGAAATCTAGTTACCACTAAATTTATTCTGTCTCTTGCTTAGTGCCCTACTATGTTAAGTTTTAAGTAGGCCAAAAAGCTGAGCTAACAATTTCCTTGTAAGGAATTCAAGGTCTCCTTTGAGAAAAAATGATTCCCAGTGGACTGTATATCTAACAGTGAATACTGCAGAAAAAAGCAGATAAAAACAAAAATAGCCCTTTCTCTAAGGTCACTGACTGAAAAAATGTAAAACATCACATCAGAAAAGTAAAAAAAAAAAAACAAACTCACCATCCTCGAGTCGATTCATAGCCAACCCTCCTTGGATTTCCAAGGCAGTATCTCTCGGCACATAATAACAACAACAACATCTCTACAGAAGCAGATTGCCCAGTCTTCCTTCTGAGGAGTGGCTGGTGGGTTTGAAGCCACCAGCCTTCTGGTTAGCAGTCAAATGCCTTAGGCACTACGCCACCTCATAAATAGCCTTTAGGTGCAAAATTTCTCTAACAGGCTAGCAACATTCCAGAGTTACCTAGTAACTAAAGAATGAAATACTTGAAAACAATTTTACTATACAGATGTACAATAGCAGAAGTTTGTGGGGAAAGAGATGATGATCAGGAAATGAGACAGAATAGTGTGACACAACTTGACAAAGTTCATTTGCTTTAAGCAGAGTAATTCCTGGGAGAATTCCCTGAGGTAGGGACGCTCCCCCTACTCAGTTCTGTTGCTGTTTGGGCATATGTCAGTGTGTGTACACATACATACATACATACATACATACATACATACACATATACAGGTATAGGTCTGACATTCAGGGAGGGAATGGAATGAAGAATAGGTTCCCAGTCTTTCTGTTTATACTTCATGTAATTTTCTTGTACTGAAAGAGGATATTCAGTTTTAGAATCAGTACAGGCACACCTTGGAGATACTGTGGGTTCTATCCAGGACCACTGCAATAAAGCAACTCACATAAACTTTTAGGTTTCCCAGTGCTTATAAAAGTTAGGTTTACATTATACTGTAGTCTGTTACATGTGCAACAGCATTATGAAAAAGTTTGAAATATTGTAAGAATTACCCAAATGTGACACCAAAACATGAGGTGAGCACATGCAGTTAGAAAAATGGTGCTCATGGACTAGCTCAATGCAGGCTTGCCACAAACCTTCAATTTGTAAAAACTTCAGTATTTGCAAAGTGCAATAATGTAAATTTGCAACAAAGCAAAGTATGCCTGTAATGGCTTGGGTCTACTGACCACTTCAAATATAGCTAGTGCAACTAATGAACTAATCTTTAAATTTTATTTAATTTAAATCTCAATAGCCATATGTGGCTGTGACTACCATAAGACAGCACAGCTCTAAAGTCTAATAAAAGTATGTTGTTGTTATGTGCCGTCGAACCAGACCCGACTTAGAGAGACCCCACTTTGGGTTTCTAAGGCAGTATCACTACGGAAGTAGATCGCCCAACCTTCCTTCTGAGTATGGTGAGATATAAAATTTTAGTCAGTGACTGTTCAATAAATGGGAAAGAGATAATTTTCATTTACCTTACTTAGTATAACAAAAAAATATGAGTTTTCCCAACTGATAAAAGAGATGGTTCTGAAGAGTCTAGTCAACAGACTTATCAACAGTTAAGTTACTGAAAGGTGGTGATTGCATTTAGAGAAAAGAATCACAGCAGTTAGAAAAGGCCATGTTTGTTAGGTTAAAATCAAACCAGTTGATTTGACTCATGGCGTCCCCTTAAGTGTCAGAGTAGAACAAGGATTCATAGGGTTTTTTTGTGTGTGATTTGGGTGAAAGTTTACAGAGCAAATTCACTTTCCATACAGTAGTTCACATATACTTTGTCTCATGACATTGATTACAATTTACCACGATGCAACAGCTCCCCTCTCACTTCTTCCCCATAGTTACCTCTTCCCTGTGTCCTTCCTCCATCACTACTGCCCCCTGAGCTGTCTCCCTGTGCATACAAATCCCTTCTATTCTCCCATGATTGTTCTCTCCAAGAGTTTATCTACCTAGTGTAAATGCTCACCTCATATGCTTATCTTTTGTTTGGCTGGAAGCCACAGGAGTGGGTTAATTCTAGACCTGAAGGGCAGCTAGGGGCCATAGTCTCAGTGGTTCCACTAGGCTCCATCAGACCAGCAAACCTGGTTCTTTTTTTTCCCCAAATGATTCTGAGTTTTGTTCCACATTGTTCTCCCACTCTGCAGTGAACTGCTTGATGTGGCCCTTCTAGCCATTGTCCTCCATTCTGTGATGTTTTGTAAATCCCATGATCCATGCCTGTTTGGGGTGCTGTGGTAGTTAAGGTCAGCTATCAACTTGGCTGGGCAGCTGGTAGTAGTCATTCCCTATAACTGGCAATCGACTCTGTGATGGGATTTAGGTTAATTCTGTTGGGGCAACACAGGTGGAATGTATCTTGAGTCCTGCCTTGCTGGAGGGTATAATTCAAATCACCACCCTTAGCTTCCCTGAGGGTATACCTACGAATCTCCTGGGAAGATTCGCTCTCCTTTTGCTCCGGCTTTGTGTCTTGGATCATCCTCATCTCACCCCTGGATTTGGGACAGCAGCCGTCATCTGATCTGTTGATTCAGGTTCATCAAACCCCAAGAGTTGGGAGGATCTGCCAGACCTACTCACGGACCCGGGACTCGCCAGCCTGCCAGCCTCTACCACTACTACGTGAGACAAACCCTTGGGTGTCTGTGAGTTCTGTGAGGCGTTACAGCGAAATACAGAACCCTAAGACTGGGGAAATTACTGGGAGGAAGAGGAGGAGTTAATGTCTGAAATGATGGAGTGGCATGATAGTTTGGACATTTGGGACATCTTTGACCTCTGCCTCATGGGGACCGGCCTCGTGCTGATCTTTCTAAGAGAAATTGTTCAAGCACACTCTTTCTGGGATCTCCTACATAGATCCCCCTGAGTGGTTGACAGTGGTAGCCAGGCACCATCTAGTTCTTCTGGTCTCATAGTTGTATAGGCTGAGGACTGCATGGTGTACCAGTCACTTGGACTAACTGTTTCCATAATCTTTGGTTTTCTTCATTCTTCTTTGCTCTGGATGAGGAGAGACCCATCGTTGCATCTAGATGGCCGCTTGCAAGCTTTTAAGATGCAAGTCACTATTCACCAAAGTAGGATGTGGAACAATGTTTTGTGTAGTGTGTTATGCCAATTGAGCTTGATGTCCCCTGAGACTATGGTCCCGAGCCCACAGGTTCAACTACTTGCTTCTTCTGCATAGCTGGCTGTGGCCAAGAAGTGACTACAACCTTGTCCCCTGTCAGCTTTACTATATACCTGGGAATTCTTTTTTTTTTAATTGTGATTTGGGTGAAGATTTACAGAGCAAATTCACTTTCTATACAGCAGTTCACATATACTTTGTCTCATGTCATTGACCAGTTTACCACAATGCAACAGCTCCCCTCCCACTTCCTCCCCATAGTTACCACTTCCCAGTGTTCATCCCTCCATACGCTCCTGCCCCCTGAGCTGTCTCCCTGTGCATAAGCAGCCCTTCCTTCTCATACCTGGGAATTCTTATAGAACATACCAATACACCTGTAGAAACATTGTCTGCCACTTCTATACATGGTCTTGGCACACTCCCCCTTACAGAGACAAACCTAATAGTGCAGCCTGTTTCATAGGGTTTTTGATGGCTGAGTTTTTGGAAGTAGATTGCCAGGCCTTTCTTGTGAGATGCCTTTGGATGGACTTGAACTTCTGCTCTCTCAGTAAGTAGCTGAGAGCATTAACCTTTTGCACTACCCAGGGGCTCCACAATAAGGATAAATTATTATTTGTCTACGGAATAAAAAATAATTGAAACTGGGTACCAGTATGATAATAGTTAACTTTATAGAAATAAACAGTAACGTTGCCAAATTAAGGAGCTCTGGTAGCGCAGTGCCTAAGGCATTTGACTGTCAACCAGAAGGTTGGTGGTTTAAACCCACCAGCTGCTACACAGAAGAAAGATGGGGCAATCTACTTTGGTAAATATTTATTGTCCTGGAAACCCAATGGGGGTCACTATGAGTCAGAATTGACTCAATGGTAATGGGTATTGCCAAATTAATACAAGTCAAAACTACTATGGTTACTGAGGAGCTCTCGTGGTGTAGCATATAAGACATCTGACTGCTAACCAGAAGGATGGCAGTTCAAACCCACCAGCCACTCTGTGGAAGGAAGATGGGGCAATCTACTTTCGTAAAGATTTACCACCTCAGAAACCCAAAGGGGTCACTATGAGTTGGAATTGACTCTCTGGCAGTGAGTTTTTTTTTTTAAATCATGGTTACTTTCAAAATATTAGTGGAGTTTAAATAAAAGAAAGTTTCCTTTGTTTTAAAATAATACATTTAAAAAGCAGAACAGTTCTGTACCTTACCTTTACAAAAATACTGGTAGGTATAAAGCGCCTCAGTAGTTGATTAGTGAAGTTAGGAAATCTAAGCAAGTTGATGTTGAGAGACGGCAGCTGTTGGTATCCGGCCATTAGAGGATAGAAATTATATAACATTTCCTGTTCAGTGCCAGGCAGGATACGTAATCGAATCTAAATTGTAAGAAGTACAGAATCTAAATTGTAAGAAGTACAGAAAAGACGATCATGTACACATACTCACAATATCCATATATTGTTATCACTGAATTATTTATGAACGATTGGATATCTAAATCCTTCTGGTGAAATATTCACTGTTCCTTCTTACCATGTCCCAGACAGATCCCCAACTGCAGGGCTGAATTAACATAAGGCTAGGATCAGGCACGTTGTAAATGTAGACTAAATATATGTATGGTTTCTCAGTTTCTACCAAGATCTCAAAGGCAACTTGTACCAGCTTCAGACTGAGAAAACTAGATACACCACTACTTTTTGTGTTTTAGAATGGTAGATTCCCATTCACAATATGTTATGGCATCATTTGTAGACAACATAGTGTTTGTAAACACTATGTCAACACAATACAAACTAGCCGCTTCTGGTGTTTTCTTTTAGGAATTTTGCCTTCATGCTAAGGTAACTTTAGGGAAAAGAAAAAGACATTTGAAAATCTTTGGCAATACTTTACAAAAGAACATAAACTGTGTTTGGTATATTTTCTAATTATTTACTAGTCAAGAAACTAAAGAGTGAGAATATGTATGCATATCATGTGTTGAAGAGAGTATGTGCATGAGTGTACCAATGTATTAGAGCTGGTATATTTGATCCCGTTTTTCACAAATTAAAAATATTACATGGAGTTATAGTATGTTTCATATATAATTCTATTTGAGATTTAATAACAAACTTCTTGTTGTTAGGTGCCAGTCAAGTCAGTTCTGGCTCACAGCAACCTTTTGTACAAAAGAATGAAATAGTGACTGGTCCTGTGCCATCCTCACAACTATTGCTATGTTTGAGCCCACTGTTGCAGCCATTGTATCAATCCATTTTATTGAGAGTCTTATTCTTTCTCACTGACCTTCTACTTTACCAAACATGATAGATCTCCTTCTTCAGGGGCTGGACCCTCTGATAACATCACCAAAGTATGAAAGACGAAGTCTCACCATCCTTGCCTCTAAGGAACATCCTGACTTTACTTCTTCCAAGACAGATTTGTTCGTTGTTTGGCTATCCATGGAGTATTCAATGTTCTTTACAAACACTCTAATTCAAATGCATTAATTCTTCTTTGGTTTTCCTTAAGTCATTGTCCAGCTTTCACATACATAAAAAGCAACTGAAAATACCATGGCTTGGGTCAGGTGCACCTTAGTCTTCAAAGTGGCATCTTCGCTTTTAACATTTTATTTATCTTAGAACAGTTTTATTTTTTTTTTCATCTATTTTTTTAAAATTTTGTATTTTAAGAGTTTCTTTCACAGACTCTCAATGTTACATGTACATTTAGTTTCACTCCCCATTTACCATGCCCAAATCTAACCTAACCCAGTCTCCTCCCCTCCCTACCCTGTAACTCTCCCCTGTGCCCCTCACAGTTATGCACTCTTGTTTGTCCTGCATTTCCTCAGTGTAAATGTTGCCCCTCTGGTGCCCCATGGTCTACTGCTCTAAGGGATGTATTACCATAGAGTATGTGGGTGCATCACTCTGGGTTGAGTGGTCCGCATGTACATCTTGTTACCTATTAGGCTGAGAGCCAGCCCCTGGGAGTGAGTTTTATTCCAGGCACAGAATGTATTCCAGGGTCATAATATTGGGGGTCTCATCAGACTCCATCTGACCAGTAATTCAGGTCATTACTGAGTTTTTGGATTTTGTTTCATGTTTTTCCTCCCACTCTATCCAGCATCTCCAGATTTGATCCTTTCCTGAGTGGCTGGCATTGGTAGCCGGGCACCATCTAGTTCTTCTGGGGCTGATTGCTTCCAAATGCCCTTGTTTTCTTGCACTCTTCTTTGCTTCCAATGCTAGGAGACCATTAGGTGCATCTTAGATGGCGGCTTGAAAGCTTTTAAGACCCCAGTCACTACTCACCAATGTAGGATGCAGAACAAGGCTTTTCATGTATTTTGTTGTGCCAATTGAGTCTGGTGTCCCCCAGTACTATGGTCCTGAGACGGTAGATTTATTGGATCTCTCTCCCATAGTGTCTGGGTATCTGTGAGGGATTACTTTGTGTCTGTCTTCTATTGTTTCTGTAAGGATTGCAGGTATTTTGTATCACTGGTGTTTGTGCAAGATTAGCCTCAGCTGAATCTATCCTTGGTCTAGAGTATACTCCTGTTCATTGACCCCCATCTGATCCTTTCAGGTGTTTATGTGTTTATTTGTAGCCTGGTATTTGGTGTTAATGGTAATGTAGTATTGTGGGCACAATGATTGGTATTAGCATCTGTCATGTATCTCTTATGTGCACAATTTGGTGTCCTCTCATTTCCTAATGTTATCTTGGTGGTTACAGACTCCTTCCATATATCCCTCCCCTTACCCATATCAGCGTTTGGGCCCTGAATTTTATCCCTTCCTTTCCCTTCCCACCCTGGTAACCTACAAAGTGAGTTCCCTTTCCCAAGCAAACCCTTCTTTGTCTTTTTACAGTAATGGGCTCATACAGTACTTGTCCTTCTGTGATTGACTTATTTCACTGAGCATAATGTCCTCCAGGCTCATCCACATTGTGAGATGATTCATATATCTCTCACTTAATGTAGAACAGTATTCCATTGTGTGCGTGTACCATAATTTGGTTATCTACTCATCCGTTGATGGGCGTTTAGGCTATTTCCATCTCTTTGCCATAGTGAATTGTGCTGCAATGAACATAGGTGTACACATGTTCATGCGCTCTCTATCACCTCTTTAGGATATATTCCTAGTAATGGAATTGCTGGGTCAAATGGTATTTCTATTTTCAGTTTTTTAAGGAAACGCCATACCATATGTCACAATGGGTGTACTATTTTACAATACCACCAGCAGTGCACAAGAGTTCCAATCTCTCTGCAACCTTGCCAGCATTTATTTTGTGACCTGTTGAACTTTGCTATTATTGCTGGGATGAGATGCTATCTCGTTGTTTTGATTTGCATCTCTCTCATAGCTAATGAGGCTGGCGGTTCAAACCCACCAGCCACTCCTCGGAAGAAAGGTTGGGCAATCCTACTCCCGTAGTGATACTGCCTCGGAAACCCAAGGAGGGGTCGCTATGAGTCGGGGCTGACTCAACGGCAAATAACAACAACAACAACAATGACTAATGATCATGAGCAATTTCTCATGTGTCTGTTGGCCACCAGTATATCATCTTTGGTGAAGTGTCTGTTCAAGTCTTCTGCCCACTTGTGAACTGGGTTATTTGTCTTTTTGGTGTTGAGGTGTTGAAGTTTTCTACAGATTTTGGAGATAAGTCCTTTATCAGATATGTCATAGGCAAATATTTTCTCCCAATCTGTAGGTTCTCTTTTTACCCTTTTGATTAAGTCTTTCAATGTGCATAACAATTTAATTTTTAAAAGGTGCCAGTCATCTAGCTTCTCTTCTACCTGCTTTTAAAACTTTAAAGAGGTCTTTCACAACAGATTTGCTGAATGCAATGTATCATTTGATTTTTTGACTACTGCTTCCATAAGCCTTGATTGTGGATCCAAGTAAAATGAACTCCTTGACAATTTTAGTCTACTCTCAATTTATCATGATGTTGCTTATTGGTCCAGCTGCGAGGATTTTTGTTTTAGGTTGAGGTGTAACCCATACTGAAGGCTGTAGTCTTTGATATTCATCAGTAAGTGGTTCAAGTCCTCTTCACTTTCAGTAAGCAAGGTTGTCTACTACATATTGTAGGTTGTTAATAAGTCTTCCTCAAATTCTGATGTCACCTTCTTTTCATATAGTCCAGCTTCTCAGATTATTTGCTCAATATACAGATTGAAAATACAGATTGTTGGTGAAAAAAATACAACCCTGACACACACCTTTCTTGATTTTAAATCATGCAGTATTCCCTTGTTCTGTTCGAATAATGCCTCTTGGTGTATATATACAAGTTCCTCATGAACACAATTAAATGTTCTAGAATTCTCATTCTCCACAATGTTATCCATAATTTGCTATGATCCACAAAGGCAAATTCCTTTGCATAGTCAATAAAACACAGACCAAGATCTGGGCACTGTTTCGTTCTGTTGTACATAGGGTCACTATGAGTTGGAGCTGACATGATGGTACCTAACAACAACAACAACAACAGCAACAATAACAACAACAAGATCCATCTGACATCAGCAATGATATCCTTCATGCTATGGTCTCTTCTGAATCCAGCATGAATTTCTGGCAGTTCCACATCTATGTACTGCTGCAACCGATTTTGAATTATTTTCAGAAAAATTTTACTTGCACTTGATATTAATGATAGAGTTTGGTAACTTGTATTCTGTTGGATCACCTTTCTTTGGATTGGGCACAAATACAGATCTCTTCCAGTTGCTTAGCCAGGTAGCTGTCTTCCAAATTTCTTGGCACAGACGAGTAAGTGCTTCCACTGTTATATCCATTTGTTTAAACATCTTAATGGGTATTCCATCAATTCCTAGAGCCTTGTCTTTCAACAGTGCCTTCATTGTAGCTTGGACTTCTTCCTTCAGTACCATCGGTTCTTGATAATATGCTACCTCCTGAAATGTTTGAACTTCGACCAATTCTTTTTGGTCCAGTAACTCTGTATATTCCACCTTCTTTTGATGCTTCCTGCATTGTTCAAAGAAGGCACCTGAATGCTACCCAGAAGGCTGGTGGTTCAAAGCCACCAGCCACTCCTTGGAAGGAAGGTTGGGCAATCTACTTTTGTGGTGATACCGCCTTGGAAACCCAAGGAGGAGTCTCTGAGTCAGGTCCAACTCGACAGCAAACAACAACAACAACAACAACAGCATTGTTCAATATCTTGGCCCCAGAATCCTTCAGGGAGCTCTGGTGGCATAGTTCCTAAGGCATTTGACTGCTAACCAGAAGGCTGGAGGTTCAAACCCACCAGCCACTCCTCGGAAGGAAGGTTGGGCAATCTACTTCAGTAGTGATACCGCCTCGGAAACCCAAGGAGGGGTCTCTGTGAGTCAGACCCGACTCGATGGCAATGAGTTTGTTTTTTTTAGTTTTAGAATCCTTCAGTATTGAAACATGAGGCTTCAATTGTTTCTTCAGTTTTTTCAGCTTGAGAAATGCTGAGTACATTCTTCCCTTTTGGCTTTCCAACTTGTCTTTGCACATTTCATTATAATACTTTACTGTGTCTTACTGAGTTGCCTTTGGAAATCTTCTGTTCAGTTCCTTTACGGTATCATTTCTTCTATTCAGTTTAGCTACTCTGCACTGAAGACCAAATTTCAGAGTCTCTTTTGATATCCATTTTGGTCTTTTCTTTCTTTCCTGTCTTATTAATGACTTTCTGCTTTCTTCATATATGATGTCTTTGATATCTTCTCACAATTCATCTGGTCATTAGTCACTGGTGTTCAATGCCTCCAATCTGTTTTTCAGATGGTCTCTAAATTCAGGTGGGACATAATCAAGGCCATATTTTGGCTTCTGTGGACTTGTTTTGGACAACAAACATAACGCTTAGATTATGCACAGAACAGCTGATTGTTGTTGTTGTTGTTGTTATGTGCCGTCGAGTCGGCCCCGACTCATAGCGACCCCTCCTTGGGTTTCCCAGGCAGTTATCACTACGGAAGTAGGATTGCCCAACCTTCCTTCCGAGGAGTGGCTGGTGGGTTTGAACCGCCAGCCGTCTGGTTAGCAGGCAAGTGTCTTAGCCACTATGCTACCAGAGCTCCCGAACAGCTGATTAGTCAGTGTAAATAATTCTAGTTGCTAAGATAGGTTCCACATGTATGTACTGCTGCAACCAATTTTGAATTATTTTCAGAAAAATTTTACTTGCACTTGATATTAATGATACAATTCCTCAAATTATGTCCTTGTAATTAAAAAAAATTACTATTACTGAGTGGTGTCTCTGTTATCACTTTGACATGTAGGACACCTACTCAGGTTTTACCTGTGAGCATTAATTTTGCTCACTAAAAACTTGATGAAGTTCTTCACTTATGGTTTAAATGGATGAATCAAAAATACCTAAATAATTTATTCTAAACATACAAAATCTATTGCCATCATGTTGATTCTGACTGACAGCAACCTTATAGGACAGAGTAGAACTGCCACACAGGGTTTCCAAGCCTGTAATCTTTACAGAAACAGACTGCCACATCTTTCTCCTATGGAGTGGCTGGTGGAGGTAAACTGCTGACCTTTTGGTTAGCAGCTGTAGGTTAACCATTGCAGCATCAGGAATCTTTCATATCAAAGATAAGGCAATTATATGCAGGATTAAAATCTTTAAAAATTTTTCATTGATAGTTCAGAAGAAAAATAGCCTTTAATATTGGTATAGCCAACCTCTAGGCCACAAATTAAAATTTAGAACAATGTCTAAATCACTATAGTTCTAACATAATATAGCCCACCAATAAGTGAACTTATGTTTTATAGGGAGTAAAAACTTGTATGCTTTATATCAATGATGTGAAAGAATAAGGGCTGCCTATTTAATCTATCTCTACAGGAAGTTGCATTTAATTAGAAGTTACTAAAAATTCCTGTTATCAAAACAACAGCCTTACACAGTTCATTTATAAAAAAATAAATGGTCAACTCTCTATTTCCTGGCCATTCTTTTGTGTCTACGTAAGCAATTCCATGTACCTGTTTAAGACCTGAGAACATGAAGGCATCACTGGGTTCCACAGAAATTTCCACATCTTGCACTAAGGTAGTCTTATTCTGTAGGTGGTACTTGACAGGTAACGACTCTCTGACACGCCCAAATGATGGTAGATCTGCAAAAGATAACACATTTTTTTAATGTGTTAAAAGAATAGCTTACCACTTATGGATTCTTTTTGTAAATGTTAACCTCATTCTATAAACAAGAATTACTTAAATTCATAAAATTATTACATCCTTGGCAAGTAAGAAAATTCTCTGACTGGACAATGTCCATGAGCCTATTATAAAACAGGGTAAGAAATTCAGTCTCCTTATGAAAAGGATTGCCTTAATTGCCTCCTTATGAAAAGGGCCTTAGCACCAGGTTTGTTGGTCCGATAGAGCCTGGTGGGAACCCCTGAGACTATGGCCCCTACCTGCCCTTCAGGTCTGGAACTGAACCCACTTCTGTGGCTTCCAGCCAAGCAAAACACAGGCATATGAGCTGAACATTTACATGAGGTAGATACACTCCTTGAGGGAGCTCTGGTGGCACGGTGCCTAAGGCATTTGACTGCTAACCAGAAGGCTGGTGGTTCAAACCCACCAGCCACTCCTTGGAAGGAAGATTGGGCAATCTACTTCCATAAAGATACTGCCTTGGAAACCCAAGGACGGGTTGCTATGAATCAGATCTGACTCGATGGCAGTGAGTTTTGTTTTTTTGGTTATACACTCCTTAGAGAGATCAATCATGGGAGAATAGAAGGGCTGTGTATGCACAGGGAAGAAGAAAGAGGTAACTATGGCAAGGAAGTGGGAAGAGAGCTGTTGCATTGTGGGAAATTGCAGTCAATGTCTTGAGAGAAAGTATATGTGAAATGCTGTATGGAAGATAAATTTGCTCTATAAAGTTTCACCCATATCACAATAAATTTTTTTTTAAAAAAAGGCCTTAGCTATCAGTAGCTGAAGATGCTTAGTAATAACTTTTTTTAAAAAATTTTGTTCCAGTTGAAAATATACACGGCAAAACATGCACCAATTCAATAATTTCTACATGTGCAATTCAGTAACACTGATTACATTATTTGAGTTGTGCAACTATTCTCATTCCTCTTTTCTGAGCTGTTTCTACCCCATTAACATAAACTTACTGCCCTACAAAGTTTCTCCTATCTTGTCTTTCAAGTTGCTACTGTCACTTTGATCTCATATAGTTCTTAAAAGGCATATATTTCTTACTAGTTAAGCTAAACTACTGTCTGGTTTTAAGAAACCTTTAGAGGGTATTTTTAGTTTAAGTTTTAAAGATTACCTCAGGGCAGTAGTTTCAGGGGTTCATCCAGATCCCGTGGCTCCAGAAAGTCTGGAGTCCATGAGAATTTGAAATTCTGTTCTGCATTTTTTGATCAGGAGTTTCCTATAAAATTTTTTAACTAAATATTCAGTAATGTTAGCTAGGTACCATCCAGTTCTAGTCTCATGGAAAACAGGCAGTTGTTTATAGAAGCAATTAGCTACACCTCCCATATCCTCCTCCTATTTGTCACTCTCCTTTTTCTGTTGCTCTGGGTGAATATAGAGACCAATTGCTGTGTCTTGGATGACTGCTTGCCAGCTTTTAAGACCCCAGGTACTAGACAACTAACTAGGAGGTAGAACAGAAGCATGAAACATGTTACTAGTCCAATTAAAGGAGCGCTGGTAGCGTATTACCTAAGGCATCTGACTGCTAACCAGAAGGCTGGCGGTTCAAACCCACCAGCCACTCCTCAAAAGGATGGTTGGGCAATCTACTTCTGTCGTGATACCACCTCAGAAACCCAAGGAGAGGTCGCTATGAGTTAGGTCCGACTCGACGGCACATAACAACAACAGCAAAAAATCCAGTTAACTAGGATATTCCATGAAACCATGATCCTAAAATTGTAAATGAAAGCACCAAATCCCATGAGGTTTTTGGTTTTACATAAGCAGCCTCAGCAGTGACTTTTGTTCTTGTTATTGTTATTACAAATATGTCATACAACTCTTTCCAGGAGTATAACTTACAGACAGCAATTACAATAATCAGCTGGGCTACCCTGACATTTATCAGTAGGATTTTTTCCATCACCATTAACTTCTCTTTTCCCCCCACACTCCTGCCCCTAATAAAACCCCACCGCCACTGAGTCGATTCTCTCTTGCCCCTAGTAACCACTAAAAAACTTTGGCCTCTATACATCTGTGTTTTCTTGAATCTGATCTAACGCCAATTTATATAGATAGTGAAACATCTGGTAGCATAGTGCCTAAGGCACTTGACTGCTAACCAGAAGGCTGGCGGTTCAAAACCACCGGCCACTCCTCGGAAGGAAGATGGGGCAATCTACTTCCATAGTGATACTGCCTTGGAAACCCAAGGAGGGGTTGCTATGAGTCAGGTCTGACTCGATGGCACATAACAACAACAAGTGAAACATCATGCAATCAGCAAAACCTAGACTGTGGGAAGCTCTATAGCACAATTGACTTGGTTTCTTCAATAAATATGTATCAAGGAAGAGATGGAGGCAGACAGAGGTAGTGGTGATAGGAAGAGTGGAGAGAGCATGGAGAAAGAGGAAGGAGAACAGGAGGAAGGAGAACAGGAGAAAAGAGGGAGTAGATAGCGAAAAGCACAGAGGGGTAGGGGGGAGAAGAAAAGTGGGTGAGAGAAGGGAGGGGAAAAGGAGAAGGAGGGGAAGAGAAGGAGGGAGTCAGCTTGTCTTTAGCTTAAAAAAGTATGAGACTTATCAATCAATTTGCAATCTATAGACCTTGTTGCATCCCAATTCAAACAAACGATAAAAACTATTCAGAATCAAATGGGAGAAATGTGAACACTGGAATTTGATGCTATTAAGAAATTGCTCATTTTTAAAGTTATTATAATGGTATTGTGCTTGTGTTAAGAAAAAGAGCAGTCATTTTTCAAAAACACATGCTGAAATACTTATGAATGAAATGATATCTGGGATGCGCTTCAGAATAATGGGGGTAGGAGTGTGTAAGGGTATAAATGAAACAAAACTGGCCATGATCTGTATTTGTAAATGCTGGAAATTTTTCATAATAAAACATTAAACAATAAAATCTTGTAAGTGAAAATAAAAATTAGTATTAGGTTCTTTTTCTCAAGTAAAATCTGAATTCCCATTACCTGCATTCACATGGAGAGGGATATTTTCTACAATCACATGTGGCAGAGTAATGACGGTGCTGATGACAGGGACACTTCCCATGGCTGAAGTTCTGTGGAGAGAAGGTCACACTTCAAATTAACATTTCTGTAAGAAGTTAATAAATCAAAAGCAAACAGGAACATGTCTATCTACCAACTGTTTCAAAGGAAAGGTAAATTATTTAGCCATTTCCTAAACCTTTATTAAAGAAAGTAGTTTTATGACTGTGGTGTAGTAAATTACTTAGTGTGGCTTTTCTACCCGTAAGTCTTTGTAAACTCCAAGGTGGGATTTTCTATGCAACTGAGGAGCTCCTGATTGCTGAAGTTGTCCACCTGGAGTATTTCTGTTTGGCGTGGCATAATACAATGTTCTGGGAGGTTCCCACTCTTTCAGGTGCTTAGAGTTCTGATGCTGTGATTGGCTAGTTTGACCACCCTGCAGGGCTCAAAAGGAGGCCTCCTAGAGGCAGAACTCTCTCTGACTGCTGGTTGAGGAAGACATGCTGCTGAAAGAGACACGGGCTCCTGAGACACACGTTGCTGGGAAAGAGATGCAAGAGACACACATTGCTGAGTGAGACACCGAGGGACCAGCACTGCTGGGAAAGAGACTGTGAGAGACTGCTGGCTGAGGGACGGTGGGCTGGGAGAGAGACTGAGCGTTCTTCCTGAACTTGAGTTGTAGCCTGGTGCTTCCCTAATAAACTCTGTAATATGTGAGTTCTGTGTGGCCACTGCAGCGAATTATTGAACCCAGGAGAGAGGTGGTGGGTGCTTTGGGAGGAACGGCTGGAGAAAGGGCTGGAGGGAGGCAGCATGTCTGGCCTGGCAGGAATAGGCCTTGGGTTACTTCTGGTAATCCTGTCTTCCTCTTGCGGGATTAGAGGAGGTCAGAATATGTGTCCTTCCTGCCCTTTTTGCAATGACTCAAGAGCTTTCAGACTACCATTTTTGTTCTGAAAATTTGCCATTAGCAAATATCTTAGCCTCGTGCTGCTGTCTGTTACCAGTAGGTGATGGATGAATTAAGGAGCTGTGTAAATCCACATCACGAAGCACACCATTTTAATAGGGTTTTGGTAGCCAGACTTTCTCAATGCAGGAAGTACTGTGGTGATTTACATTATGACACACACTCCTTATCTCATTAAGGATGGTTCACAGACAGGCATGAGTCCTCAGACTTTCAAGAGTATGGTTGCAACTGAAACTACAAGTACATAGCAGAAACTGAAGAATTAAAAACATTTCACTGTTAATAAACATAGTGGTGTCCCAATGGTTACTGATATAAATTAAGTAACACTGAAAAACTGTCAAATAGTTCCTCTTTGTTACAGTTAGGGTGGGAACTTCAGGGACACTCGTCCTGCATCTGTGGTGAACAGTTCAACTACTGTAAACACTTATAGAGCAAAAACAACAGGCAGAGACATCTAAACCATCATCATTGATAAATAAAGATATGGCCTTATAGTATTAAGGTTGTTATGTGCCATCGAGTCAGCCCTGACTCATAGCGACCCCTCCTTGGGTTTCCAAGGCAGTATCACTACGGAAGTAGGATTGCCCAACCTTCCTTCCGAGGAGTGGCTGGTGGGTTTGAACCGCCAGCCTTCTGGTGAGCAGGCAAGTGTCTTAGCCACTATGCTCCCAGAGCTCCCTATTAAGGTAGGAGATGGAATAATTAAGCAGTGCCTTCAAAATACTGTTTTAACTCTTGTAAAATTAAACTACTCATAAATATAGATCTAAACACAGATGGTAAATTCAGAAATGGGCAAAAGAAAGATAACAAGATTTTTTTTTCTTAATACTATTTTTCCTTTCATATTTTAAAATAATAAAATTATACTTCTGTTTTGAACATTATGAAATAATTAAGACAAAGAGAGTAACACATCAAATATCATTTATCTACCTCCCAGACAAAGAAAGAAAATACAGTTGAATCTCCCTGGGTCCCCTTTCTGCTTGCATCACCTATCCTCCTTTGCACAAGTAACCACGATCCTTAATTGGTATCTATCATTCCCATATATTTCATCACACATTTCTGAATTAGGTATGTAGCACTAAGCAACAGTATAGCATGTTCTACATATTTTTCAATTTTGTGTAAGCAGAATTTCTTCATATTGTCATCTGCAGCTTTGTTTATTCACTTAACATTAGTATGTTGATAGATGTAACTCTGGTTCATTCATTTTCATTGATATGTATTATTCTGTTATGTGAATGTGTCACAATTTATCCTGTTGATGGACTTTCACTTTATGATTTCAATTTTTTAATATTATAGTTAGTGCTGCTATGAGCACTCTTATACATATTTCCTTTATGTACATGTTTTCAATCTTTTCCAGAGCTGTGCGATACAGATTATCTTTAATCTTACCTTGTGCTGCTGAAGAGTTCCAAATCAATTGTTCTAACTTTGGATTTGTTAAACTTTTCTATTTTTCCAAACCAGTGGAAGAACATTTGAATCTCATTGTGGCTTCAATTTGTCATTCCTGATTACTGGTAAGGTTAAGCTTCTCTCCATGTTTATTGGCCACCCGGCTTCCTCTGCTAACTTAAGCTACTTATTCAAGTATTTTGCTCAACTTTCTGTTAGGTGACTTGTCATTACTGTAGAAGTTCTTGATATGAATACTAATCCTTTGTCAGTTATATGTTATAAATACCTTTTCCCAGCTTGTGTTTTTTTAAATTTTTTTTTACCATTTTTATGGTGCTTTTAAATGAAATAAACTATTTAATTTTAAGAAATCTAATTCATCAATTTTAGAGGCTGGTTGGATTGACAGAGGGGCTGCAACAGTGGGCTTAAACAGCAATAATTGTGAGGATGCCTCAGGGCTGGGTAATGACATTTCGTTCTGTTATATGAAAGGCTGCTATGAGTCAGAGCTAACTCAATGGCACCCAACAAGTCACTGGTACTATTTTTGTTTTGCTTCATGAAATTCCCAATGGTTACTGATATAAATATTGATACTCCAAAGTCATAAACTAATTCTCTTACATTTTCTACTAATAGTAACACAATTGACCTTCAGCATATCTTCAATCTAACATTTCTGGAATCAACCTTTATATACAGTGTACAAACTAGAGATCAATTTTCCTTTTCCAAATGGATAGTCAATTGTTCAGCATCAATTATAAAACAGTTCATCTTTTTCCTGATCTGCCATACTACCTCTGTAAAATGCTGTTCCATATCTGTGCAGAGCCATGAATGTATTTCTAGACTCTCTCTTCTATTCTAATGATTTATTTACATATTCCCATGCATGTGAGAGCTGGACAATGAATAAGGAAGACTGAAGAAGAGTTGATGCTTTTGAATTGTGGTATTGGCGATTAATACTCAAAGTACCATGGACTGCCAAAAGAACAAACAAATCTGTCCTGGAAGAAATACAGCCAGATTGGTCCTTGGAAGTGAGAATGGCCAGACTTCGTCTCACCTACTTTGGTCATGTTGTCAGAAGGGGCCATTCCCTGGAGAAGGAAATCATGCTTGGTAAGGTGGAGGGTCAACGAAAAAGGAGAAGGTCCTCAATGAGATGGACTAACACAGCTGCCACGATGGGCTCTGGTATAGCAAGGATTGTGAGGCTGGCAATGTTTCGTTCTATTGTACATGGGGTCACTGTGATTCAGAGCCAACTTGAAGGCACCGAACAACAACCATGCCGGTACTTACTACCACAGCACTGTAATCAGTCTGGGAATCTGGAAGAACAAATACCCTTGCAGAGTTCTTCTCTTGGGAGTGTCTTGACTATTTCTTTTTGCCTTTCCATATACATTTTAGAATCAGAGTATCAAATTCTCAAACAAACAAAACAAAACAACTGTTGCGATTTTGATGGCAATTGCATTGAATCTATAGATAAATTTATCTATAAATTTATCATTCATTTAGGTCTTCTTTTAATATTCTGAAATTTAAAAATTTTTCTCCATAAGCTTGATGCACTTTTCTATTAATATATTCCTAGATACCTTATATATACTTTTGTTGCTATGTATATGATATCTATATTAAAAGTACACTGTCTAGACGTTTATTACTGACAGATAAAAATGCAATTGCTTTTTATAATATTGATTTTAGATCCAGCAATCCTGCTGAACTTTTATTCTAAGAAGTTTTTGAATTCTTTGGGTTTTCTAAATAACAACATGACTGACTGAAATAAGGACACTTTTTCTCTACTAATGTAGAAACTTACTCTTTAGATTTAGTTTTGCTAAAATTTCATCTGCTTGTAGGTCACAAGGAGTTCTGGTGGTGCAGTGCCTAAGGCATTTGACTGCTAACCAGAAAGCTGATAGTTCAAACCCACCAGCCACTCCTCGGAAGGAAGACTGGACAATCTACTTCCATAGAGATACCGCCTTGGAAACCCAAGGAAGGGTCATTATGATTCGGATCTGACTGGATGGCAGGGAGTTTGGAGTTTTGGTTATAGGTCACAAATTTGAAAAACACATATTTAATTGTACTTTTGGACAAATGGTTCAGTATATCCACTGAGCAGAATAAAGATACTTCTATTCTGTTCCCAGAATGAGAGAAGCTCTCAACTATGTAATGATAATGGCAAACAACTGAAGTATTAGAATAGCAAAGAAACTAAAGAAAAGGTAGGATTGACATCATTTTTACCTCTTCCAGGAGATAATGTAACGCCCAGTTGCAACACCACCTTCAACATTTCCAACTGAAGGACACTGAAGACAAAAGCATTCACTAGCACCCTCTCCAGTCTGTAAGACAACTACAAGAAAGAGTCTTCATTATCCTTTTGCATAGTTCCATCTACCAAAGGAGTTTCATATCCAAGCAACATAACAGAAAAAGAATGCCTTTTCATTTTATATATAATTTTTTTTATTGTAGCTTGAGTGAAAGTTTAAAAGTTTACAGAGCAAACTAGTTTTCTATTCAACAACATGTACATTTTGTTTTGTGTCACTGGCTGCATATATATTATTTCTAGAGGCTGGAAACTAAAGCTCAGAGAGGT
This sequence comes from Orycteropus afer afer, assembly GCF_000298275.1. Lineage (NCBI taxonomy): Eukaryota > Metazoa > Chordata > Mammalia > Tubulidentata > Orycteropodidae > Orycteropus > Orycteropus afer. The sequence continues at coordinate 2,387,475 of NW_006921660.1, forward strand.
TAAGTGACTTTGTCAGGGTCACAAAACTAGGACGTGTTTAAACTGATAAATCAAACTAGCTTCTCTGAGTTCTCTGTCCAGAGAACTCAGATAACCAGATGAGGCAACTGTATGTCTGTGGTAAGTTCTTACTGGAAATAAGGAAAGGAAGAAGTCTGGAAACAGAACAAGACCAAATGCTGATTACTTTTCTTTCTCTCATTAGAAATACTTCAGGGTAGGAAAAAAAGAGAAAACTTTGGTTATTCCTTAAGGTCTCTTTTGAATAAATACATACTATTGATACTATTCAACTGGAATATACCATATATCGTCTCATTACTGCCTAATGTGGCTTCTTGCGCAAGAATGTTTTCCTTTTGCCAATTTTCCAGTAAATTCTCTGATGACAAGGTAACTGCTCATCCAAACCAAGCATTCCTTCTCAGCACTGCACTGCCTGCAATGTCACTCCTTTAAATACAAGTAAGTAATCAATCATGTCTATCTCATGCCAATCTTAGCAGATCTGTGAATGAAACTTTGAAATGACAATAACAACACGCTCTCTCAACATCTGGTAATTGTTCTCATGGTTTTCCAGTGAAAGGCTGTAACAGATTAATGGTGGTCTGATATCAGCAGTAAAAGGGGCAAGAGGTAGCTCAATTTTTCCTCTAATTAATTACTTTTAAGTAATTGTTAAGTGACATTGTAGCCCAACAGGTGAAACGTACTTGAAGGAAGGCACTCTGGTGGAACAACCGAAAGGTTGGCGGTTTAAACCCATCAATTGTTCCACGGAAGATGAAGCAGTCTATTTCCACACAGATTTACAGCCTTGGAAACCCTATGGGACAGTTCTACTATGTTCTGTAGAGTCCCTGTAAGCCAGAATTGACTCAACAGCAGTGGTTTCATTTATTTTTTATCAATTTAAAGCACTTAAGACAGCTTTTTTAAAAACCTGAGCCATTCCTCTGGTGGCATAGTGCCTAAGGCATTTGACTGCTGTTTTGGTTACCTAGTGCCATTCTGACAAGAATATACCACAGGTGGAATGGCTTGAACAAACAGGAGTTTATTCTCTTACAGTCTGGAGGCTTTAAGTCTGAGTTCAAAGTGCCAGGCGCTAGGGGCTGGGTATAAGCCCCTTAACCGTGGACTTTAGCTCTGCCTCCTGCTCCTGGCCCCCTGAAGTTGGAGGCTTTTCTTCACTTAGAAAGTTGCTGGCTGCTGAGACTGACAAGTCCAAGGTTGAGAAGTAAAAAGGCACAGTCCCAATGTTACCAAACAACATGGCAGGCCACTAATTCAAGTCCAGATGAAGTCCCAAGATCAGCAGGACATGGCAGGCTGTTGAACAACAATTTGGCTACATGCAGCGTTCAGGTGCACCAAAAGTCTAGAGACCAATCCCAAAGCTTCTCCTTATATACAAGAAGCAGACCACATCCTTAAAGCAGCTATTCAGCTGCTTGTAGCAGATTCCACCATGAAACTGATTGCCAGTCTCATCATGGGGAATAACTACATCCAGCTGCCCAGCCACTCAACCAGGCCCAGCCAAGTTGACAACAACCTTAACTACCACGACTGCTAACCAGATGGCTGGTGGTTCAAATCTACCAGCCACTCCTTGGAAGGAAGACTGGGCAATCTACTCCGTAGAGATACCACCTCGGAAACTCAAGGAGGGGTTGCTATGAGTCAGAACAGATTCGACGGCAGTGAGTTTGGTTTGGAGTTTTTTTTTGGGCATTCATATTAAAATTATCTAAAATTCTCCCTATGTATGGGAAGTTAACCAAAAAGACCATGATGTTAATGAAAAATTAACATTAGGGTCAAATTTACGATATACAAAATTTGTAATTTTAATGTGCTAAACACAAATTATATAGTGTATTATATTCCTGGATATTCAAATCAGAGTACACTCATTAATTTAATAAACATTTATTAATGAACTACTATGATGCTGGCAAGTCCCTAAATGGTTTGGGCTCAACTGTTAATGTAAAGGCTGGCGGTTCAAATCTACTTAGTGGTACCATAGAAGAAAAGGCTTGGCAATCTGCTCCCATTAAGATTATAGTCAAAAAAGCCCTTTGGAACAATTCTATTCTGTAACACATGGGGTCACCATGAGTGAGAGATGACTCAACGGTAGCTAACAACAACAAAAACAACACAATGCTGGCAATACCAATATGAACAAAACAGTTCTGGCTTTAAGGATTATGTAGTGTTTTTTATAGGGGAGCCAGATCTATATATAATTACAATATGATAAGTGTTATAAAAGAAAAAGTATGTACAAAATACTATGGAACTAAGAAGGAGGAGTACTTAGCCCTGCTTAGGAGGATCAAGAAATTGAAGCTTACGTAAACCCTAAAGAACAAGCAACAATTCAACAGGTTGAAAAAGAAGAGAGTATTTAAGACAAAAGTAATAACATATTCAAAAGCAGATGGGAGCAGTGATTGGTCTAAGACGTTTAGTTTGGCTAAAGTCTGGGAGCTCTGGTAGCATAGTGGCTACGGCACTTGACTGCTAACCAGAAGGCTGGCGGTTCAAATCCACCAGCCACTCCTTGGAAGGAAGATGGGGCAATCTACTTCCGTAGTGATACTGCCTCGGAAACCCAAGGAGGGGTCGCTATGAGTCGGGTCCGACTCAACGGCAAACAACAACAACAACAACAACAAAGTCTGGAAACAAGTACAGGGAAGCAGACAGACTGGTGAAGGAGAGAAGGGGAGGGTAAACTCGAGCCTGACTGAGAAACGTCATGTATAACATGGAAGTTTTTAAAAGAACGACAAGTTCTGATGAGTTTATTTGAGGAATCAAACTAGCAGCAATATGAAAGACACACTAGGGGAGAAGAGAACGCTGGCAAGAAGGAAATCAGCTAAGATGCTCCTTTATAAGCCAGGTAAGAAATGATGAGGACAGCAGACAGTATGGAGACAAGAAGCTGGATTCAAGAGATGTTTATAGCAAGAATTTGGTGTAGGTCTGAAGAAGGAATTTAATTTTTGTCTGCAGTTTCTAGATTAGATGAGGCACACAATGACTTCTCTGATTGGAGAAGGAAATGCAGTATAAGGTTATGAGGGTGTCTAGGTGGTGCAAATGGTTAATATGCTAGGCTGCTAACCAAAAGGCTGGGGTTCAAGTCTACCCAAAGCCACCTCAGAAGAAAGGCCTGATAATCTACTTCTGAAAAATCAGCCATTAAAAACCCTATGGACTGCAGTTCTACTCTGACATGCATGGGGGTCAGCAAGAGTCAGAGTCAACTCAATGGCAACTAATGGTAAGGTTATGAGGCAGCTGAAAACAGAGAATGAAAAGAGGGACCAAAGTCAGGATACTGAAAATGACCAACATTTAAAGGGCAAGAGAAGGAATCAGCAAACAATGGACAGATAGTCAGCTTTTATTACATCCCTTTATCAAATGAGCACTGGGCTAATATATTTCATAGACATTACTTCATGTGAGGAAGACAAAGTATTATAATGAAATACGCAGAGATTTGGAGTTAGAAAACTGAAAGGGAGGAACACACTCGGGATTTCTCAAGCTTAAAAAACTGAAGAAAAAAAATTCAAGCCTCAAGTTGCAATACTGAAGGATTCTAAGGGCAAAATATTGGAACAACACAGAATGTATCAAAAGAAGATGGAAGGAATACACAGAGTCACTATATGTAAAAGAATTAGTCAACGTTCAAACATTTCCAGAGGTGGCATATGATCAAGAACCAGTGGTACTGAAGGAAGAAGTCAAGATGCACTTACTGAATTGGCAAAAGGCTCCAAGAATTGACAGGATACCCAATGAGATGTTTCAACAAATGAATGCAAAACTGGAGGTGATCACTCACCTATGCCAAGAAATATGGAAGACAGGTACCTGGCCAACTGGCTGAAAGGGATGTAAATTCATGCCCATTCCAAAGAAAGGTGATCCAACAGAGTACAGAAATTACTGAATTACTATCACATACAAGTAAAACTATGCTGAAGATAATTAAAAAATGGTTGTAGCAGTACATCAACAGAGAACTGCCAGAAATTCAAGCTGGATTCAGAAGAGGCTGTGGAACAATTATTGATGTCAGATGGATCTTGGCTGAAAGCAGAGAATATCACAAAGATGTTTACCTGTATTTTTTTTGATTATGTAAAGGTATTTGTTTATGTGGATCATAACAAATTATGGACATTCAAAGAATGGGAATTCCAGAACATTTAATCATGCTCATGAAGAACCTGTTCATAGAGCAAGAGGCAGTCATTTGAACAGAGTAAGGCAATACTACATGGTTTAAAATCAGGAAAGGTGTGCATCAGGGCTGTATCCTGTCACCATATATTTTCAATCTATATGCTGAGAAATGGGAGCTCTGGTGGCATAGTGCCTAAGGCACTCGATTGCTAACCAGAAGGTTGGTGGTTCAAACCCACCAGCCACTCCTTAGAAGGAAGATTGGGCAATCTACTTCCATAGAGATACTACCTCAGAAACCCAAGGAGGGGTCACTATGAGTCGTAGAAGACTCAATGGCACATAATAACCACCACCACATGTTGAGAAATAATCCAAGAAGATGGACTATATGAAGAACATGGCATCAGGATTGGGGGAAGACTCATTAACACCTACAACATACAGATGATAAAACCTTGCTTGTTGAAAGCTAAGAGGACTTGAAGCACTTACTGATGAAGATCAAAGACTATATACAGCCTTAAATGTGGATTATACCTCTACAAAAAGAAAACAAAACTCCTCACAACCGGAAAGTGACACCATGATAAATGGAGAAAAGAATGAAGTTGCCAAGAATTTCATTTTACTTGGATCCATAACCAACCCTCATTGAAGCAGCAGTCAAAAAATCCAATGACACATTGCATTAAGTAAATCTGCTGCAAAATGTCTCCCGAAAGTGTTAAAAAGCAAAGATGTCACTCTGAGGACTAAGGTGTGCCTGACCCAACCCATGGTATTTTCAATCACATAATATGCATTAAAAAAACTGGAGAATGATTAAGGAATCAGAAAATTGATGCTATTGAAGTATGGTGTTGTGAAGAATGTTGAACATACCATGGTCCGTCAGAAGAATGAACAGATTTGTCTTAGAAGAAGTAAATCCAAAATGCTCTTTAGAAGAGAAGATGGCAAGACTTCACCTTGAGTACTCTGGACATGCTATCAGGAGGGACCAGTTCCTGGAGAAGGACATCATGGTTGGTAAAGTAGAGGATCAGTGAAAAGGAGACCCTCAATGAGATGGAATGACACAGGGGCTACAACAACAGACTCAAATGTAGCAAGAACTGTGAGGATGGCACAGCACCAGGCAGTATTTTGTTCTGTTACATACAGGGTTGCTATGAGTTGGAACCAATGTGAAGCACCTAACAACAGCATCTCCTTTAACGATGAGAAGTGATGAAACAAAATAAACCATCCTGAGAAGTAGGTGAAAAAAACAAACCATTCAAGGCTACAAAAGATCAAGTGGTAGGGGTTGAGAATTAAATTCAGTCCAAACTGACTTTAAACCTCATGATTATTCCAAATTAGCACAGTGAAAATACAAGGAAGAGGAGGACAGAGAAAAGTAGAAGCAGAGACACTGATGATCAGAAACATAAGATCAAGTTTGCAGAGTGAAAACCACAACTTATGAAAGTATTCTGAGAGCATAAAATGTTTATTATTATTACTATAGAGTGCGAAACATACTTAGCATTTAAATATTAGGGAGGAATCCCTGGGTCAAGCGCTTAACTACTAGCAAATAGGTTGGTGGTTTGGACCCACCCAGAGGTGCCTCAGAAGAAAGGACTGGCAATCTGCTTCCAGAAGGTCATAGACATGAAAATTCCATGGAGGAGTTCTCTTTGCAACACATGAAGTTGTCATGAGTTGGAGGCAACCTGATAGCAACTAAAAATAACAACAAACAGACTTAGAAGCATGCATCATTTTTATTTATTGATCTTACTTAAAGATTAGATGCCAAGATGTTATGCAAGAACTAAACTATATTAGTATTCCAAAGGAAATGATACCTCTTTTATGTGCATTTTCCTAAAATGCATAGAAGTGAAGCACAGAGGCTGCCTGTTCTTTTTGGTGTTTTGGGAGCCTAGCAAGATGCCTTACAGGTTTTTTTTAAAAAAAAAACCTCACTGTGCCATTGAGTCAATTCTGACTCACAGCAACCCCCCTTGAGTTTCCAAGGCTGTCAATCTTTACAGAAACAGACTGCCTCATCTTTCTTCAGTAGAGCAGCTTGTGGGTTTGAATCACTGACCTTTTGGTTAGCAGTCAAGTGCCTTAACCACTGCACCACTAGAGCACCTTAGCATAATGCCTTATAGTAAAGCATTTGATAAATATTTATTGATTATTTATCAATAGATACTGAAACTTATTTTCGGGACAGATGAAAAATTTAAATGCATTTGCTTTTATGAGGACAGCAAAGTCTCAAGTTCTCTCACTCAGCAAAGAGAGAACTCTTGCTTACATTAGTAACTTAACACACATGCAGACAGACACCCCTCTCTCCTGCTAATTAAGTGGGAATGATCCCAGTTCTCACCTCTGTCCACCTGGGACTCTAGCTGATCCACGGAGGTCATGGAAGGAGCAAGCTGTAGCTCACTGTGAACAATAGTGAGGGCCCAAGGAGAGGCACTTAAGATGTCTGTCATCAACAGAAAGGGGATGTCAGCATAGACCCTTTCTAGGTGCTCAAACTGTCACAAATGAAGATAAAGTCTGTCAGACTTATATTTAGTCCATTTCATTTTTTTCTGTCAATTTCTATAACCCAAATAATTTCCAGTATACTTCTTAGGAACATACCTTTGTAGAAACAAATTTAACTGCAACATCAAATGGGAAGACCGTTTCTATTGTTACAGTTTCATCCTGTAAGAAAATTTTAAGAGTACATCCAGTGTCTTTTCTAAATCTTAGTAATAAAGTTTTAAAAATATAAGGCATACAAAATTTATTATTACTAATCATTAAATAATCCCAATTTATACAGCAAGATGGTAGGGTCTTTACCTTAGATGGTATTTGTAAAAATCTATGTTAAGAGTCCTAACTACTATCTCTAAGAAATTACTTTGTAATTTCTTAACAGTTCATTATACAAAGTGCTTCTTATGCATTATTTATCCCAGATTCTAGAGAAACAAACAAGGTGGACATTATCATCCTTTTACTAAAGGTTGAGAAAGATTAAGTGACTTGCCTAAGGCCACAAAGATAGAGGTGCCAAGCCTAGAATCTAGGTTGTCTTTTTGTACAAGTTCTTTGCCTCACCTCAAGATGACTAAAATAGTAGTAATGAAGATAGTAACAATAGTAATGTAACATGACAAACACCATTCTAATCACTATACACATTATGTAACATTAACAATAACACAAGGAAGCAGACACTATCCTTGCTGCCATTTTAAGATGAGGAAGTCACATGCTAATAAGTGGCAATGGTCAGACTAGAACCTCATCTGACCCCAGAGCTTGTCTGTGCTCTTAACCAGCATGCTACATCACTTCTCTACAATAGCCTGTTCACAAAACAGTGAGATTATTACAGCTTTCTGAAACAAATAATCCACTCTTGTTGGTCAAAACCTTTAACAAAGGCCATATAGTACACTGATTAATAGCTCAGGCTATATGCCAGAGAGATCTAGTTCTAATCCTGACTGTGTGTCACATTTACAGCAATGTGACCTTGGAAAAGTCATACAGTCTCTTTAAATCTCAGTTTCAATAATCTTCACAGAGTTGTTAAGAGGATTAAATGAGATAATGCATATAAAGCATTTAGCAAAGTACCTAAATAATATTTATTATTATTTTATGCTTCAAATTATTTCTTCCCTTAATACCAAGGTTAACTTTTTTGAAAGTACAATAGGCAGAATATACAAGGCACTCATACTCATTTTAGTGGTTGAAAAAAGTGTGCAATGGTTGAATATGGTAAAACCTAGGGCCCTCAATAATTTCTCACATAAAAGACCTATAGAAATGAATAAGTAACTCAATGATTAGCTAAGATTTGGCCTACTTTTCATTTCTACCTGGCCTACAGCACAGATTCACTTATGAGTAAAAATCTAGTGAAGGGAAAATAATTTACATTTATTGACCATCTACTATGGCAGTAGGGAAGGTCAGCGTTATCACTATTTTACCAAAAGTTAAGAAAGATTAAGGACTTGCTTTGTTACTATATAACAAGTGTTTTACATAGGTTCACACATTTAAAGGTCATAACAACCTACTGGAATAGGTTCCATTATCCCAATTTTGTAGATAAGGTTAATATTCTGCACAAGGTCAGAGTTAGTAAGCGGCAGAGCAAAGTCCCAGAGTTCATAGGTAGATTTAAACCCTAGTCTCCCTTATTCCAAAGCTGTGCAAACCATTCTACTTTCCTAAATACTGCATACGTCTCTTCTCTTCCCTGTACAAAGTAGCTCCTAACTACAACTCTAACATTATAGACAATTCTGTACAAAGTAGTTCCTAACTACAACTCTAACATTATAGACAATTCTGTATCCTGCAGTTTATGCAGACTCAAAGACTGTGAAGAATTAGTTACAGTTCCTAGTTAAAAGACTGTAATAGCAGACTTTATATTGAACTACTGGAATGTTAACATTTCTTTCCCACATATTAGAGCTAGTGTTTCCTCTTTTAGGTAAGATGGTTTCTCTTTTTGTGTCTAAACTCCATCATTTCTCTAGCAGTTTTTCTCAACTGGGGTTTCTTGAGAGAAGCAAGCCCTAGTGTCCCACAGAATCCTGTTGTGTGGAATTATTTAACTTCTTTCTAATGCAACTAGAATGTGCTATCCCTAGAAAAATTGAAAAAGAAAGGCTGTCAGAGTGCTCCCTAGCTATCTTTCCTTGACTGGGATGAGTAGCCTTCCAAACAGCACCAGGGCCAGTAAGATATTCTATGAGGAAAATATTTCTTGGTAAAATAAGCCGTGCAGTAAAAATACCCACTTAATATCTTGTAACCCAGTTTTTTCCAAGCATATTTGACCAATTCCTTTTTGTATGACATCTGGAGCTCTGTTGGCACAGTGGTTAAAGCATTCAGCTGCTAACCAAAAGGTTGGCAGTTCACACTCACCAGCTGCTCCGTGAGAGAAAGATGAGGCAGTCTCCTTCCGTAAAGATTTACAGCCTTGGAAACCCTACGGGGCAGTCCTACACTGCTGTGTAAAGTCACTATGAGTTGGAATAGACTCAATGGTATGGTTTTTTTGGTTTGTGTAACATCTATTTCTATCGCTCAGACCTAGTATCCTTAAAAATACATCTTGGGAATGAACTGGCTAAAAGAAACATAAATATATCCTTCTTGAATAAAAGTGGCATGTACCTTAATAATATCATATCTTGAGAAGAAGAGAAAATTGCTTAAAGATATACCGCCATTTTGGTTTAGCTTTATTCCAGGATAGTTATTATGCAGCACATAATTATTTTGAAAAAGGTACATTCCAAGTCTCTCATAAATTTCATTGTCATTAGGAGAAATGATATTCAAGGTTTAGGACTCTACAATTGCAAAGAACTTTATTATTCTCATTTTAGAAATGAGGAAATTGAGGCCAAAAGAAGCTAATTGATTTGCCCAAGTTACAAGATTAGTGTTGAGATTAGCACTCTAATCTCCTAATTTACCATCTAGGGCTCTTTACCCCAGACTACATGAACTTTTTGACAGCAAATTCTCTGCCTTTCTCTCTCCCACATGGGAAACACTCCTAGTTCTCTTGGGATGAGTATTCTCTCTCAATGACTTATGAACATCCCAAGGCTAGGCTCTGTGCAATACCCAAACTACAAAGTTCCAAACTGCCAGGGCTTCTCCTTTGCTGGGATGGGGATTCAATTCCTAAGAAGGAGCCTGAGACAACATTGTGCCAGGATTAAGAAGATTTGAAATATCATAATTTGTCATGAAAACAAAACAAGTATTACATACAATATGATTAATTGTATATAAAATATGATTTACAAAATCTGTATAAACAGAAGAGATACCAGTAAGAAATACAGTTAACAGCAGCTGCCTTTGAGTTGTTGGTCTGTGACTGTAATAGCTTTCCTGTCTTCACTTCCTTCTATGTACACTCACCAAAAAGAAAAAAAATAAAAATATGTAAGATTAAGCCTCTGTGTAATAATAAAAGATATTTCAAAAAAGGGAGATCTTCCTCTAAAATTTGCTGCCAACTTATAGATTTTATCTAATGTGTGATTTTATAAAGAAGTAGGTAGGTTTAGAATCTCAAGTATCTAACAGGCTTGCATGAGATCTCAAACCTGCTGATTCTATATGCAACAAGTCATGTCAGCCAATTTCAGTCTAATGCTGGAGCAATGAATACCAGCTTAAACAAACCTTAGTATAAATGATAAGAAAATCAACAGATGTTTAATTAAAATTTATAAGTGATTATAAACACCTAAGCTGCTTATTTTACAGATGAACGAAAATGACACAAAATAAGGGAACACTCTGTATATGAAGCTTTGTAACAGTAGCTAAAAAAAAAAAAATACCTTGTGACACTTGCAAACAATCTCTTTTTCTTCAACAGTTGAATTGATCAGATAAGAAACATAGACAAGAAACATTCTTGAACCCACTGTTCCACAACGAACATACAACATTTTTTCTAGCTGCAACAAAATAAAAGTCTTAATATAATTAATAGTACAGAGATTTCCTCCTGATATGTATTCTAGAATAATGTTCCCATATTTTAAGAGTTTACTGTACCTACTGCTTAAATTCTTTGAATATTTTTTATAGGCTTTTTTTAATGATTTTTTAAATCATTCTCAGCTTCCCAAGATTATTTTTATAGGCTGTTGTGTATGTATAACTAATCATACATGCACCATGGAAAACTACCCTGAGTATATTCCTGCCACTGTATAAGACTGGGGACATTACTACTCAATTTTTTCTTTTTAAATCATTCTCAGCTTCCCAAGATTATTTTGTGTTTGATTTGGAAATAAAAGTTGACTGAGAGGTTATTTCACAAAGATACAAAAAATAGTTATTCTATCAGGCAACCAATTCTTCGTATTAGGATCATTTGTTGTTAAAATCCCTTATATAAAAACTGCTTAATGTGAATGTGTAAAATGTTCATTATTTTTTTTTTCAGTCCCAGGACATTGAAACTGTTTAAATACCACTATATGTTTAAAACTATGAAGTAATTGATTTCCTCTCCAATCATAATGACCAAGTTCACCTGTTGCCCCGGTTGTAAATCTCCAACAGGGATGTCAGTGAGTAAAGCAGGGCAAGTCTCATCACACAGTTCTGTTCCATGAAGAGTCACATGAGTTTTCTGAGTTAAATTGGCATCCTGTCCTGAAAGCATTAACATTTGTGTTTTAAAATACAAAGAGTTCAAACATTATCATAACAATCAAATGACCTTATGAAGAGCATTATATCGTAACCGTATTTTAGAAAACTTCTTATAAACTTACACATCTGCCTGTTATATAGGAATTAATAACTGATCTCACTTAAAGAATGTTTACCTGGTTTTAAACCAGCAGTGAGCTTCACATCTCTGATTTGGGTCTTTTCATGGGACTCAACAGTCACAACCAGGCAATACATTTCATTAGTCAGGGCAGGAGGCTCATGTAGCAGATGCACAGAAATGTTTGGAACTCTGGATATGATCCTTTGAAAAGAAACCTGCGTTAAGTAACTGATTTTTAAAAAAAATAAACAAAATATTTAAAAGAATTAAAAGGATGACCGTTAATGATTTGCGTGGCAAGACTTACATAGTGCTTGCCTGAATGATGATGCTGTCCCAGTGAACCTCGTTGTCAGGTAGCTTAGGCCGTCTTTTGAAAGAACGTGATGCCTGTAAGGCTTCCTGGGAGGAAGCAGCATCTCCTCCTCCTCCCTGCCAATTTAATACTACACATCTTCCTGTCTCATTGCCTAGAATCAGATCCACTGAAGTAATCTAAAAGAAAAAGACCTATCAGAAATGTCATCTCATATTTGTCACTATCTCCTTCTCAAAAAAACTGTAATTTAGATTGCTAGTTAAGAGTTAATCTAGAGAAGCACAGTGTAACAGAAGTAAGAACACCTGCTTTCTGAGTCTTATTCTGGTCGTCAATTAGCTATGATAAGGAGTGCTGGTGGTGCAGTGGTTAAGGCATTTGGCTGCTAACCAGAAGTTCAATGGTTTGAACCCACCAGCCACTTGACAGAAGAAAGATGAGGCAGTCTGCTTCTGTAAAGATTTACAGCCTTGAAAACACTATGGGGGTCACTATGAGTCGATGACAGTGAGTTTGATTTTGGTATTCTCTGTGACATTAGCTAACTGTACTCTGGGCATCAACGTCTTCATCTTAAAAACAGAGATAACCTTTCCAGTCTAAGGGATTACAATGCATATCATAGAGCACTGTTGTGATTTGCATGTGGCATAGTGCCTGACATAGTGGTTGCTTAATGAAATAAATGTCTTTTAATGACCTTAATAGATTCATAACTCATTTCTTAATTCCATAAATATTTTTCCTAAAAACTTTTATAGTATTAGCAATGAAATGCTTCATTGATTAAACAAATGTCTCCTTCAATTAGATCCATTAACAAATGGATTTAAAACAGGATTATTAATTATGATTTCTGTCTCGCAGTACCACGTAAAGAATAAAATATGTAATTAAGTACAAAAAAGGAATAAGCAAAAAACTCCAGACTCTAGTTTATAATAAAATTAACAGATTCACAGAAAATTGTTATGGGAATATTAGTAACCCAAAAAACACAGCACTGTTGATTCTGACTCAACAGTAACCCAGAAAGACAGAGTAGAAATGTCTCATAGGGTTTCCAAAGCTGTACTCTTTACAGAAGCAGACTGCTTCATGTTTCTTCCATGGAATGGCTGGTAGGTTCAGACCACCAACCTTGTGGTTAGCGGTTGAATATTTTAACTTCTGCATCACCAGGGCTCTTTGAATATTGGTATAATCACTTTATATTTCTATCTTAGAAATAAACCAAAGTTTAGATAGAGTAGCTAACCATTCCCATCCTACTTCCATAGTGATACTGCCTCGGAAACCCAAGGAGGGGTCGCTATGAGTTGGGGCCGACTTGACGGCATATAACAACAACAACAACGATAACAACCATTCCCATTCAAGTCATGGAAAACAAGCACATAATGAGTACATACTGTGTGCTAATCACTACTCTAAGTAATTTATATCAATTAATCCTTACAAAACCTTGTAAGGTAGATACTATTACTATCCCTATTTTACAGGTAAATAGCCTGGGATACAAAGAGGTAAAGTAACCACATACGGTCACCAGATAGTGAACTGGGGAGTTGGAATTTAAACCCATGTAGTCTGGCTCCTCAATTTATACCCAATACAAATATTATTTTCATCATATATTTCTCAAAGCCATTTCAATGATCTATAATAAATCAACTTTTTAAAAATATTTTTTCTTTAAAAATATGCAATGCAGCAATGTTTAAAGATCAAAAAATAGATGTTAGTCTTAATTATGTTATAAAAAATATCTGATATGTAATATATATCATTAAAAACTCTATAACTGATTGTGTGGCCATTTAAAAATGAGGTTATTCTTCAAAACAAAGGGGACCACGTTTGCTGATCTGACAGAGCCTGGTGGAACCACTGAGACTATGGTCCCTAGCTGCCCCTTAGGTCTGGAATTGAAACCACACCTGTGGCTTCCAGCCAAACAAAAGACAGGCATAAGAGTTGAACATTGACCTGCGGTAGATACATTCCTTGGAGAGAACAATCATGGGAGAAAGAAGGGCTATTTATGCATAGGGAGACAGTTCAGGGGGCAGGAGTGCATAGAGGGATGGACACTGGGAAGAGGTAACTATTGGGAGGAACTAGGAGGGGAGCTGTTGCACTGGGGTAAATTGTAGTCCATGTCATGATACAACGTGTGTGTGAACTGCTATATGGAAAGTAAATTTACTCTGTAAACTTTCACTCAAATCACAATTAAAAAAAAAATGAGGTTATTCTTATGTACTCATATGAAATGATTCCTAATATACGCTTAAAAAAAAACAAACTCACTGCTGTCGAGTCAGATCCGACTCATAGCAACCTCTTCTTGAGTTTCTGAGGCAGTATCACTACGGAAGTAGATTGCCCGAACTTCCTTCCGACGAGTGGCAAAAAATGCCAGGTACAGAATATTAGGTGTAATATACTTTCAATGTTCTTAATTGGAAAGATTTAAAAACTCTAACAATGTTTCTAGAAAGATGTCTGGAAGGAAACATAAAAAACTATTATGTACGGTTTCTCTTGGGAGTTCCAGGTGGGCAACTTTCAGTTTTTACTTCTATATTATCTGAATTTTTTCTGAAATAAACATACTACTATGATAATTTAAAACATATTTAAGTAAATTGCATAACTAACCTCAATCTTCTTTCCCACATCTTCCGTTTTTGCAACAAATTTAAATAAAAATTTTCTTGTTTTACCAGGAACTAAGCACATTTTTTCCTGAGTCAAATTTTCTAAAATTTCACTTGCTTTGGATGGTTCTTCTATTACACAGAACTGGTTGTATTCCTGAAAAAACAGTTTAGGAAGAGTCTCAGTTCATAAACGTTGGAAGTCAGATGTTTTTCTAACTCTAAACACCAAGTGAGTTGGAGCTTGTTAAATTTAACTCCACTTAAAATTTCAGCAGAAAACTGAAGCATTATGAAGGATTATTGATAACAAGAAGTATTTGTATACCAAAAAACAAAAACAGAAACAAAAAAAACCTCAAACCCACTGCCATCAAATCGTTCTGACTCACAGAGACCCCCACTGGGTTTCTGAGGTGGTAAATCTTCACAGAGGTAGATTGTCCAGTCTTGCTTCCGCAGAGTGGCTGGTGGGTTTGAACCACCAACCTTCTGGTTAGCAGTCAGATGCTTAGGCACTGTGCTACCAGAGCTCCTTATTTTTATACCAATCAGACATTTTTTGATCAACTCACTGCTGTCATCAGAAAAAGACAATTCACTAATACACAAGATGATTTCTGAAAACAGGTGCTCAGAGACAGAAGTAAAGATCTGCTCTTTGTTTCACTGCATACTACTGACAATCACCTCCTTTTCTTGAAGAGTCTTGTTCTGCTTGGCTTCCGTGACACTACAATAACTCCTGTTTTTCATCCTCCTTGGTATTTACTCTTTTTCCAACCAAAGACCTTTTTTCTTCTGCCTGTCCCTTTAATTTGAAGATTCTACAGGTTTCAGTCCTTGGCCTTTTATTCGTTTCTCTTTGTGGTCACTTCATCAGAAAATTTTTCCATTTTCACATATAGCACAGATAGCACCTCTGTGCTATCTCCTACATAAAAACTTTAAATTTTGTCCTTTTCCTTAACTACAAGCTCATATCCACAACTGTCTGAAGGACATTTCCACTATCAGCTCCAATTCAGCATGTCCCAAAATGAATGTACACCTACTTTCCAGAAAAGCATACTCCTTACAGATGAATAAATGAAGGCACCTCTCATGTATGTATTTATTGGATCATCATTCTCATCCATTCAATATATAGTGAGAACTTTCCAAGAGTCATCAATACCAGCAGATGAACTACCATCACACAAAATTCTTTTATCGTTCAAATTTTATACTTTCTCTCTAATTTTCATTTCCATTCTATGCTTATAAAACCTAAGTAATCTTTCTTGTGATCTGTAACTCGAATACCAAATACGATACATTTAGGATAAATATAATTTTAAAAATTAGTTGCTTTGTAGTCCCTTATTTTAATTATAAAAGTGGTATATGTTTGTTGGAAAAAAAATACCCAACAAGACAGCAGGTTATGAAGGGAAAAGTAAAATAGTGTCTATAACAACTCTCTAATTCTAGACTTAGAGCATTTCATGATAAGCAAAAGAACGACCTGTCCTCATGGAGCTTATGTTCTAGAAAGGAAAACAAATAATTTACCAAATAATCACACAAAGGTAAACTCACAGCTGAGGTAAGTGCTATGATTGATCCTCAGCCCCTAAAATGCTTACATTTTAAAAGGATGACATTACTGTACTTTTTCAGGTTTACCGTAATGCTAAGAACATTTTAACTTTCAATGCTTGCTGACTGAAGGCTTAATATGCCTTCTGGGTAACCAGAAGTTGATTATTTCTTAAGTGAGCTATTAATTGAAACAGCTGGATGTAATAAAGAACTTGACTTTTAGTACTGTATTTTATCATACTTCAGTAATGTTCAAATGCAGAAAATATGGTATGCTCCCAATTCTGAAGAAGAAAACAATGTTGCTTATATATACTTTCATGAGGGCACTGATGGTTCACAGCTAGAATTCTTGCCTTCCACGTGGGAGACCCAGGTTCGATTCCCAGGTCAACGCATCTTATGCACAGCCACCATCAGCTGAGGTTTGCATGTTGCTATGACTCTAAGCATGTTAGAGAGGTGCTTCCAGATTAAGATGGACTACAAAGAAGGCCTGACAATCTACTTTAGAAAACCAGCCCATGAAAACCCTATGGTTTTTATAGAACAGGATCTGTTTGTTCTCTAGTTCTCGAGTTAGGACGACTTGGCAGTAGCTAGTAACAAGAACTCTGGTGGAGCTGTGGTTAAGGCATTGGGCTTCTAAGCAAAAGGTTGGTGGTTTGAACCCATTAGCTGCTCCATGGGAGAAATGTGAAGCAGTCTGTTTCCATAAAGATTTATAGCCTTGGAAACCCTATGTGGTTCCCTATGTATTGGGATCAATCTGACTGATGGCAGTGGGTTTGGTTTGGTTTAGTAACAACAATAATATATGCTTGCAAAATAAATGTCTAGATTATTCAAGAAGTTAATGGTGATAGCCTCTGGAAAATGGAAGCAGAAGATCACACATTCATCTTTTACTTTATATCCTTCTACTGCATGCCAAAGGAGCTCTGGTGGCAAAGTGGTTAAAGTGCTTGACTGCTAACCAAAAGGCTTGGTGGTTTAAACCCACCAGCCACTCCGTGGAAGAAAGATATGGCAGTCTATGTCCATAAAGATTTATAGCCTTGGAAACACTACAGGGTCGCTATGAGTCTGAACTGACTCGACAGCAACAAGTTTGGTTTTGGTTATTCTATCCCCATTGTTTTATTTTTATCATCAAACTTTTACAATCAAATGCTAATAAAAATGTTAGAACAGAATACAAAGCAAATGACTTTAAAACTTAGACTATACTCATTCTGAATATGTCAATTTAAAATTCAAGTCACACAAAATGTATATATACAGAGTTCTTAGGTTTCACAAGCATGGAATGAAAACCAAAATTAGAGTAGGAAAAGTATACATCTGAATTGATGCTTTAGAAATATGAATATATTTGCTTTTACAACAGGCCTTACCAAAATTCATTTTCTACTGTGAAATCATCAAGACGTAAAATTTACCAAGTTTGTTCTATCTAGCTTAACTCAAGCTACAGTAAGCTATATCCATGGTAAAAACATTAAAAAGTACTATTACCTGATTATTAAAGCTGACACAGAGCTTGGAAAACCTAATAGGATGTGGACAATCAGCCTTCAGGTGAATATCAAACTGAACAGGAACATCAACATGAAAACTTGGGGCATGAAACTTGGCTTTGCATTGTACTAGAAATAAAACAAAAATGTCTGAATTACTATCAGATAATCTAGAGGAATATACATTTTTCTTTGAACCATACTTACTCTTCAGAAAGAAGGCATCCACACTGGTCATTCTTACTGACTTCTGTATTTGGATTTCAACAGATGTAAATATAACTCACATACTATAAACAAAATTCAAATATAATTCCTAAACTATCTTTAATTTTAAAAGCTAAATGCCTCACATGAAAAGATGCTTAGCATCATTAGCCATCAGAGAGACGCAAAGCAAAACTACAATGAGGTACCATTTAGTGCTAAGGCATTTGACTGCTAACAATAAGGTTGGTAGTTCAAACCCACCAACCACTCCACGGAAGAAAGACTGGGCAATCTATTTCCGTAAAGATTTACCACCGCAGAAACCCAAAGGGGAGTCGCTATGAGTCCAAATCGGCTCAATGGCAGTGAGTTCTTTCATTTTTTTTTAGGATGGCTAAGATATTAAGGCCGGGGCATGAGGCAGGTGGGCCCAGAGCTTGGAGACTGCTTTTCACTAGGGGGTGGCTTTATATTAAGGCCGGGGCCTGAGGTAGGTGGGCCTGGGGGTTGAAGGCTGCTTTTTGCCATTTAGAATCAGACAACCATATGATCTACTATGCCATGAATGACAAATTGAAGAGGAATGATGTGGCATTCATCATCACAAAGACTGTTTCAAGATCTGTCCTGAAGTACAACACTGTCGGTGATAGGATAATAGCCATACACCTACAAGGAAGACCAGTTAATACGACTATTATTCAAATTTATGCACCAACCACCAAAGCCAAAGATGAGAAAATTGAAGATTTCTACCAACTCTGCAGTCTGAAATTGACTGAACATGCAATCAAGATGTGTTGATTATCACTGGTAACTAGAATGCAAAAGTTGGAAACAAAAAAGAGTTACTGGTAGTTGGAAAATATGGCCTTGGCGACAGAAATAACACTGGAGATCACATGATAGAATTTTGCAAGACCAACGACTTATTCATTGCAAATACATTTTTCTTCACAACACAAATGGCGGCTATATATGTGGACTTCACCAGATGGAGTACACTGGTATCAGACTGACTACAACTGTGGCAAGAAGCAATGGAAAAGCTCAATATTTTCAGCCAAAACAAGGCCAGGAGCTGATTGTGGAACAGACCATCAGCTGCTCATATGCACGTTCAAGCTGAAGTTGAAGACAATTAAAACAAGTCCACAAGAGCCAAAATATGACCTTGATTATATCCCTCCTGAATTTAGAGATCATTTACAGAACAGATTTGATGCACTGAACACCAATGACAGAAAACCAGAGGAACTGTGGGATGACATCAAGAACATTATCCATGAGAGTGCACCCAAGAACATGTATAGGGTTGGCAGACAGTGGTCCAATAACTTTATGTGTATGAGGTGAATTCCCAGGTGTATAATGGGGCTCACAAGGGACAAGGTTGTAGTCACTGCTCGGTCACAGCCAGCTATCCAGAGGTACCGAGTAGTTGAACCTTTGGGCTCAGGACCATAGTCACAGAGGACATAAAGCTCAATTGGCACAACATACTACACAAAATATTGTTCCACCTCCTACTGTGGCGAGTAGCGACTGAGATCTTAAAAGCTTGCAAGCTGCCATCTAGATGCAACGATGGGTCTCTCCTCGTCCAGAGCCAAGAAGAATGAAGAAAACCAAAAATTCATGGAAACAATTAGTCCTAGCAACTGGTACACCATCTGATCTGCAGCCTATATGACTATGAGACCAGAAGAAATAGACGGTGCTTGGCTACTACTGTCAACCACTTGGAGGAGGATCTTTGTAGGAGATTCTGGATAGACAGGGAGAACAATGTGGAATAAAACTCAAAATCATTTGGGGCAAAAAAAAAAAAGTGGGGAACAGATTTGCTGCCCCGAGGGAGCCTGGTGGAACCACTGAGACTATGACGCCTAGCTGCCCTTCAGATCTGGAATTGAACGCGTACACCTGTGGCTTCCAGCCAAACAACAGACAGGCATATCAGTTGAGCATTACCTGAGGTAGATACACTCCTTGGAGAGATGGACACAGGGAAGAGGTAACTGTCGTCAATGTCATGAGACACAGTGTATGTGAACTGCTGTATGGAAAGTGTATTTGCTCTGTAAATGTAAATTTTCACCCGAATCACAATTAAAAAAAAAAAGAACATCATCCATGAAGAAAGCACAGGTCATTAAAAAGACAAGAAAGGAAGAAAAGAACAAAATGGATGTCAGAAGAGACTCTGAAACTTGCCCTTGAGCAGAGAACTGCTAAAGCAAATGGAAGAAATGGCAAGATAAAAGAGCTGAACAGAAGATTTCAAAGAGCAGCTCGAGAAGTAAACCCAATTACTATAACGAAATGTGCAAAGACCTGGAGTTAGAAAACCTTAAGGGAAGAAAACGCTGTGCATTTCTCAAGCTGAAAGAACTGAGGAAAAAATTTGAGTTGCAATATTGAAAGATTTTATGGGCAAAATAGGAGCTCTGGTAGCATACATAGTACCTAAGGCACTTGACTGCTAACCAGAAGGCTGGCGGTTCAAACCCACCAGCCACTCCTCAGAAGGAAGATGGGGCAATCTACTTCCATAGTGATACTGCCTCAGAAACCCAACGAGGGGCACTATGAGTTGGGTCTAACTTGATGGCACATAACAACAACAACATGGGCAAAACATTGAATGATGCAGGAAGTAATAAAAGAAGATGGAAGAAATACACGCAGTCACTGTACCAAGAAGAATTGGTGGATATTCATCCATTTCAGGAGGTAGCATATGATCAAGAACCGATGGTATTGAAGGAAGAAGTCGAAGCTGCACTGAAGGAATTGGCAAAGAACAAGGCTCCAGGAATTGACAGAATACCCACTGAGATGTTTCAACAAACAGATGCCGTGCTGGAGGCACTCATTCAGTTATGCCAAGAGATTTGGAAGACAGCTACCTGGCCAAGTGACTGGAAGAGATCCGTATCTGTACCCATTCCAAAGAAAGGTGATCCCACAGAACATGGAAATTATCGAACAATATCATTAATACCGCATGCAAGTAAAATCTTGCTGAAGGCAATTAAAAAATGGTTGCAGCAGTATACTGAAGAGAACTTCCAGAAATGCAAGTTGGATTCAGAAGAGGACGTGGAACGAGGGATATCAAAGCTCATGTCAAATGGATCTTAGTGAAAGCAAAGATTACCAGAAAGATGTTTACTTATATTACTGGAAAGCTGGACAAAGAATAAGGAAGAATGAAGAAGAGTTGATGCTTTTGAGTTGTGGTGTTGGCAAAGAAAACTGAAAGTACCATGGACAGCCAGAAGAATGAACAAATCTCTCCTGGAAGTGCAGCTGGAATATCCTTGGAAGCGAGAATGGCCAGACTTCGTCTCACCTACTTTGGTCATGTTGTCAGAAGTAATCATTTCCTAAAGAAGGATATCATGCCTGGTAAAGCGTAGGGTCAATGAGGGAAAGTCCCTCCATGAGATGGATAGACATAGTGGCTGCAACGATGGCTCAGGTATGGCAAGGATCGTGAGGCTGGCACAAGACTGGGGACTGTTTCATTCTGCTATGCATAGGGTTGCTATGAGTCGGAGATGAGCCAACGGTGCCTATCAACAACAACAACAAGATGAAAAAATGAGGAGCTGTGGTGGCGTAGTGCCTGAGGCATTTGATTGCTAACCAGAAGGTTGGTAACCCACCAGCTACTCCTTGGAAGGAAGACTGGCGATCTACTTCCATAAAAATTTTCTGCCTTGGAAACCCAAAGGGGGTTGCTATGAGTCTGAATCAACTCGATGGCAGTGAATTTCTTTTATTTTTTTTAGGATGGCTAAGGTAAAAAAAAATTGAAAATAATAAATGTTTGTAGAATTTGGGGAAATTGGAACCCTTATCCAAGAAATAAAAATTTATCCACTGCTTCAAGGAATGCAAAATGCTACAAACATTGTGTACAACAGTGTGGCAGTTCCTCAAAAAACTAAAAATAGAATTACGTATGACCCACCAATTCCTTTCCTAAGTACATACACAGAAGACTTGAAAGCAAAGACTCACTTAAAGAGACTTGTATACCGAGGTTCATTGTAGCACTATTCACAATAGCCGAAAGGGGGGAACAACCTAAATGCCTACATCAATAGATAAAGAAAATGTGGCACATACATATAATGGAAAGTACTCAGTGAGTAGAATAAATGATGTCTGGATACATGCTACATGTCTGAATACAGTATAGACAGAGCTTAAAGATATTATGCTAAGTGAAATAAGTCAGTCATAGAAGGACAAATATTGTATGACCTCACTTATAAGTATAGAGACCAAACTTTATTAGTGGTTACCAGGGGCAGGATGGAAGGAGGAAAGGAGGCTTAATGGAGATAGAAAAATCACACTGATTATGGGTAAGTATGCATAGCCAATTAAAACTATGTGATAGATATGTTTTTATCAATGACAGAAAAAATGGGAGTAGCTGCTAAGGTTGTTTATGTACAACTAAACCTTAAGGAGTTTGGTTCCTTGGAGATTTAGTGTGATGTTTCCGTGGGATATCCCAATTAATTGGCCTAATAACATATGTTTAGTGCTTCTAAACCACATCCTAGTTTGCTGAGTAGTGCCTGAGGGCTTGAAAGCAATCATTCAAGGTACAACAGTTGGTTTCTATTCACCTACAGCAACAGAGGAAGAAAGAGAGTCAAAAATAGGAAAATAAGGAATGTGTGGCTAATTACCTCCATGAACAACTGATTCCTTTGCCATGAGACCAGAAGAACTGGATGGTGCCCAGCAACCATTACTGAACATTTTAATCAAAGATTCCATAGAAGAATCTTGATCATAAGGGAGAAAATGAAGGACAAAATTTCAAATTCTCATGTTTTCTAGACTTTCTGGAGCCATGGAATCTTTAAACCTTAAACCAAAAATGTTTCCTGAAGTCATTTTGAAAACAAACAACAGTTTAGCTTAACTAGTAACAAAAGTCTGCCTTGAGCATGGTGCTCTTTTTAAGAACTATCCATATGGGTTCAAACTGACAACACCAACTCAGAAGATTAGAAAGGAGCCTTAGGGGATAGTGAGTTTATGTTAACGACAGAGGAACAACTCAGAAAAGAGGGGTGAGAATGGTTGCATAACTTGAAGAATGTAATCAATGTCACTAAATTATACCTGTATAAAGTGTTGAACTGATCTGTGTTTTGCTATGCATATTCTCAACAACAAAATAAATAAAAGTTAGAGTGGGGAGGAAAAAGCATAGTGCCCCTACGTTGGTGAAAAGGATAAATAACCATCTTGTTATTTTTAACTTATTTCAAAATATCTGCCTGGACATAATTTAAATCTTTTAAATAACTACCTTTTAAATACATTTCAAATAACACCTGAACTACAAATGAACAAGGTATATTTTAATCTATACAACAAATATTTAAGATCTTGCTCATCTTTATAAGTCAACAGGTACACACAAAAAACAAAAGATAGGCTATCTATAAAATGACTATACTTTGAAAAGTCTTTGACTTTGACATTTATTCTCTGGTAGCATAGTGCCTAAGGCACTTGACTGCTCACCAGAAGGCTGGCGGTTCAAACCCACCAGCCACTCCTCGGAAGGAAGGTTGGGCAATCCTACTTCCGTAGTGACACTGCCTCGGAAACCCAAGGAGGGGTCACTATGAGTCTGGGCCGACTCGACGGCAAACAACAAACAACAACATCCTTTTCATAGAAATAAGAGTGATTTCTCTGAAATAATAATTTAAATGTTGGCTACCCACCAAATGGCACAAAGTCCTGTACTCCTATTGTGAAAACGCTGCTGCCAGCTAAAGAAACACGGTCCGCCCACAGCTTCTGAGCAGTTTTCACAGCTAAGATATCACAGTCAGGTTCAGGTTCTGGACTTTCATTCTGCACCAGCATAGAGTCAAATACATATTCAATTAGTTTAAAAAAGATATATACACACAAACACACACATATATAGATTTAGATATATACAGGCCTAGAAAATATTTCATATAAGGAATTTCAACCTACCATTAAAACATTTATGAGGTTCTTTTCTATTCTAGATTTCTGCTCATCTTTTAGAGTTGAAGCTAATGAAAGAAGGGGAAAATAAGTGAGAACGTAAGACAGGCAAGTAAGTTTACATCCTCCATTTAATGTTTTTAAAATATTGAAGAGTAAATACCTCTGCTAAGACAGCTAGGGAGCTCTGGTGGTGTAGTGCTAAGGCATTTGACTGCTAACCAGAAGGCTGGTGTTTCAAACCCACCAGCCATTCATCGGAAGGAAGACTGGGCAATCTACTTCCGTAGTGATACCGCCTCAGAAACCCAAGGAGGGGTCACTATGAGTTGTAAATGACCTTACAGCAGTGAGTTTGGTTTAGTTCAAGACAGCTAAGTTAGCCCCAACATTTTATATATTTGTATTTGAATACAATGTGAAAACTATGTTATACCACATTTAAAGAAATAAACAAAAAAAATTTATCTTTATTATCAAGAACTCTCAATATAGCAAGTTCCATTAGGAATGGATAATGTTACTTAACACCAAAAAAAACCAAACACACTGCCGCTGAGTCGGATCCGACTCAAAGCAACCCCTCCTTGGGTTTCTTCTAGTTAGCAGTCAAATGCCTTAGGAACTATACCACCAGAGCTCCCATCACTTAGCACAGTGGCCTGCATATAGTGAGTACAAGATAGTATTTCAGAGACTGAATTATTCTTCACAATTGAAAAAGCTTAAAGATACTAAATAATTTGAGATTCAGAATTTTATGGGAAAAAAAAATCAAGTTACCTCTTCCAAGGAGCTCTAGGGAGTATGTAATGTAATCCTTTAATTGGGCCATGAGGTAGGAACACTTCAGAGCTGTTGTCAATATAGATGTGAGTAGAGTCCACCATCCTTCAGTCCGATAATCACACATCACATAATCTAGCAGCCTAAAGGAAGACAAAAATATAAGACATACTGAAACAGCTTCACAGCAAAGGACTTGAAGGGTTCTTGGAGAAAACAAAATAAAGTACTTTCCTCATTTTATATAAATATAAGAAAATCCCACTGAGATAGTTTAACAGGTGTTTTCACATTTATCTAAATGTGAAGTTTCCTAGGACCTGGGAACAAATTATGCAGATGGTACTTGGAAAAAAATATCATAGAAATGGAGCGTAGCAGAAGTAGAAATAAATATGGAAATTATAAGTCCTTCAATACAAATTTCTATTCTAACTTTCCTGTAAGGTAATCAGAATACTTATAAAATTAATAGTGAACAGGACTCACTTCAAAGCTTTGGTATAATCCTTTGCATAATAATATTCCTCTCCCATTTGAACCACTATAAAGGAAAAAAAAGATTTTATGTACACAATTTAAAATTATTCAAAGTTATATGAAATTGTGCCATGTTATGAGTACATACTCAGATGACTTTTCATTCTTGGACACTTATACTTCTTAAATTGGGCAACGGCATTACTCAGAAGAGTTATTATTATTTCCTGTTAAAAAGATTAAAGTGTTAAAGGTTCTGATTATTTCTTGGATATTATTTAAAAAATAGTTATGTTAGGAAAAATAACTCACAGAGTGAACAACACTTCTTTCCTTCAGCTGAATGGCAAGAACTCCCACCTTCTCTTTTTCAGGGTCAGAAAGATCAAAACCTGTATAGGACAAGACACAACCCATTTCAGAGAGCTCATTAAACACAAATCCTTCACATCAACATTGTATGTGTATACTCTTTGACTCCTTTACTTTAATGTATTTAAGATTCTTAAACATTCTAGAATCTTAAAGATTCTAAGAGACAGCTTTATTAATATGGAAACTTCCCTGAGATGCCTATTCTGAGGAAAACATTACTGAGCACTATTTTTTTTTACCTATTGAAATCAACCACTTGTAGGAACAACATCAGTATCATTCTCTATAGAGAATATGCTCTCTGGAGAGTAAATTTTTAACACAGTCCAACTGCCACAGAAGCTGCTCAAATGAAAATGTTGTTAGGTGCACTGGGTCGATTTGAACTCAAAGCAACCCCACGTGACAGAGTAGAACAGCCAGCTCCATAGGATTTTCTTGGCTATAATCTTCACAGAGGAGTCCTGATGGCACAGTGGTTAAGTACTTGCTAATCGAAAGGTCAGCAATTTGAACCCACCAGCCAGTCTGTAGAGAAAGATGTGATAGTCTGCTCTTGTAAAGGTTGTTGCTGTTATTCGGTGCCATCCAGTCAGTTCCAACACACAGTGACCTCGTGTCCAACAGAACTAAACCCTGCCCGGTCCTGTGCCATCCTCCCAATCGTGGCTATGCTCGAGCCCATTGTTGCAGCCACTCTGTCAATCTGTCTCATTGAAAGTCTCCCTCTTTTTTGCTGACCATCTACTTTACCAAGTCTTGGAAACCCTATGGGAGCAGTTCTACTCTGTGCTACAGGATCACTATGAGCTAGAACTGACTCAAAGGTAACGGGTTTAGTTTTGTTCTGTTTTTATCTTTATGGAAGCAGATTTCCAGGTCTTTGTCCATGGAGCTGCTATGTGGATTCCAACCTCCAATCTTTTGGTTAGCAGTTGAGCACTTAACTTTTTGCACCACCAGGGCTCCTTCAAATTAAAGTAAGTATTTATAAAACACAAAAAAAGATGCAGAGAAATTACTTTTGAGGTAATAAAAGTTCATGAGGTTTTAAGATGTCAAATATAATTAATCATTAAAGCCAAATGGAATTAGAATATCTAAATAAACCACAGTCATTTATTTTGTTATTTAAGACAATAGATGTTCAAATGTTTTGATCACATACACATCTTTAATTATAGTGTCACACTCAGATGCAATGATACAAACAAAACATTCTCAAAAGTAAAGAAACTGCAAATCTTAAAAAAAAAAAAAAGTTTAAAAAGCATGCATTTTTACCTCAACTTATCTCTTACACCTAATGGAACTAACAGAAAAATTATTGTAGCTACCTTTGCCCTTATTCTTTTAGGTTTAGAGAAATGAGAGAAAGGAAAAAATATTTACTTAGTACTCCTTGCCTCCATGATCTCTGTCCATAAAAGTCAAGCACACCTGTTTGTGTTTGTAAGGGATCAGGATTGGGATATATTACAGAAGCCTGCAAATTAAAACATAGCCCTAAATAAGAGTTTATGTAATACATGACAAATCAACTCTCCCCAATCTTTGATTAAATAAAAAACTTTGCATAAATACAAATACCAAACACACAAATATCAAAATTGTAAATATTTAGCATAAATTTTAATAAAAATTTAAAATATTTTACTATAATATTTAAATAGTAGTCTTATAAAAATTAAATTGAGTAAACCAAATTCTGACAATTTTTATAGTAACTTCTTTACATTTTCTTTTTTATATTTGCTATAAGAAATAGCACAAATATATTATAAATTATGCTTGATATTTATTCCATGTCCATAAGCACTCTTTGCATAAATGAAAAGTGTTACACACAGTTCAAGAGAAGATTATTTTCTTTCTGTACTGACTTTTGTATTAAGCCATGGTGTTTGGAGCAGATGTGTGTATTTAGGTATGTATGTGTGTAAATATACACATATATGTATATGTATAGGAGCTCTGGTAGCATAGTGCCTAAGGCATTTGACTGCTAACCAGATGGCTGGCGGTTCAAACCCACCAGCCACTCCTCAGAAGGAAGGTTGGGCAATCCTGCTTCCGTAGTGATACCGCCTCGGAAACCCAAGTAGGGGTCGCTATGAGTCGGGGCTGACTCGACAGCATATAACAACAACAACATGTATATGTATACACATACATATACATACACACACACACACACACACACATAACATGCATACACATATATACATCACATATATGTATTTTTGCTTTACCAAACACAAATCAATTTTCTCATGGTTTAAGAGGCTAGAAGTCCTAATTCAGGGTGCTGGCTCTCAGGGAAGGCTTTCTCGCTATCAGCTCTGGGGGATGCTCCTTGTCTCTTCAGCTCATGTTTCCTAGTTCGTTGGAGATTGCCATGTGTCTCAGCATCTGTTTTACTCCATCTCTGCTCCCGCTCTCTTGTTTAATCTTTTTTTTTTTTTTAATATTTTATTGTGGTTTGGGTGAAAGTTTGTGGAGCAATTAGTTTCCCATTTAACAATCTATACACATTGTTTCAGGACACTAGTATAAACCCCTCAATTTAACAGCATTTTTCTCATTTCCTCCCTGGGTTCCCCATTTCTATTTGCTCATCTTCCCTGCCCTCTGAACTTTGATTCTGGACAAATGTCCCCTTTTGGTCTCATATGGTTGACTGTTCTAAGGAGTATATTTCTCATGGGCATTACTGTTCACTTTATAGGCCCATCTATGCTAAGGCACTTGACTGCTAACCAGAAGGCTGGCGGTTCAAATCCACCAGCAACTCCTCAGAAGGAAGGTTGAGCAATCTACTTCCGCAGTGATACTGCCTTGGCAACCCAAGAAGAGGTCGCTATGAGTCAGGTCCAACTCGACGGCACATAACAACAACAAAATTGTTTCACTAGGAGCTCTGGTGGCATAGTGCCTAAGGGATTTGACTAACCAGAATGCTGGAGGTTCAAATCCACCAGCCACTCCTCAGAAAGAAGGTTGGGCAATCTACTACTGTAGTGATACTGCCTTGGAAACCCAAGGAGGGATCACTATGAGTCAGATCCAACTCGATGGCAGTGCATCTGGTTTGGTTTATTGTTTCACTGCAAGGTGATCTCTGGGAATAGGTTTAGTTTCATGTTTGAAGTGTGTCAAAGGGCCATAGTCAGAGGGGTTCCACCACTATCAGATGAGTAAGTCTGGCCTTTAGTATGATTTTGAATTTTGTTCTACATTTTTCTCCCACTCTGTACATGATCTCCTACTGTGATCCCAATCAGAGGGTCAGTGTGGTAGCAGGGTACCATCTAATTCTTCTGGTCTCAGGCTAGTGGAGGCTGAGGTTCATGTGGCCCATTAGTCCTTTGGACTAACTTTTCCTTAAATCTTTGATTTTCTATATGGAGTGGGGTTATATTTTTGGTACCAGAATTTTTTTTCTTTATTTTAATTATGATTTGGGTGAAAGTTTACAGAGGAAATTCACTTTCCACACAGCAGTTCACACACATGTTGTCTCATGACATTGACTACAATTTATCCCAAGTTAACAGCTCCCCTCCCACTTCCTACCTCTTACCTGTGCCCATCCCTCCATGCACTCCTGCCCCCTGAGTTGTCTCCCTGTGCATAAAAAGCCCTTCTTTCTCCCATGATCGTTCTCCCCAAGGAGTGTATCTACCTCAGGTACATGTTCAAGTCATCTGCCTATCTTTTGTTTGACTGGAAGCCACAGGTGTGGGTTCAATTCCAGACCTGAAGGGCAGCTAGAGACCATAGTCTCAGTGGTTCTACCAGGCTCTATCAGACCAGCAAACCTGGTCCCCCCCCCTTTTTTTCCCAAGTGATTTTGAGTTTTGCTCCACATTGTTCTCCCTCTCTATCTAGGATCTCCTCCATAGATATCCCCTCCGAGTGGTTGACAGTAGTAGCCATGCACCATCTAGTTCTTCTGGTCTCATGGTCATATAGGCTGAGGATCTCATGGTGTACCAGTCACAAGGACTAATTGTTTCCATGAATCTTTAGTTTTCTTCATTCTTCTTTGCTCTGGATGAGGAGAGACCCACTGTTGCGTCTAGATGGCTGCTTGCAAGCTTTTAAGATCCTAGTCGCTACTTGCCAAAGTAGGAGGTGAAAGAATGTTTTGTGTAGTATGTTATGCCAATTGACTCAATATGTTTTTGGAAAAATTTTTTTGAACAGTTCTATTGAAATTCACCTATCTTCAGACAAAAATAAAAAAACTACAGACTTCAGGTAAAAATAAGCTAATGGAACTATATGAATGAAAATGAATTTATAAATATCATATTCTTATTTTAAAGGAACTGTGGGGAAACTGATATCTAAATGTGATCATCCAAGAGGAAGGCAAAAAGAAATGTCAGGTTTAAGATACTATGTAACTAATACTATGTCTCAAACACATTCTTAAGAGTTTTCCACACAGGAAACCCCAGGAAATGAAAGAAGTCAAAAGTTGTTTTCTCCAGTGGGTTAAAATAGAGCATATCCCTCCAGTCTCTTCCAAATTCTTATAGCAGTGATCACAGAAACAAAATGATGAGTTTGTACTGTGGCAAATGTTAAAACTTTCTCCTATCTCAATTATTAATTTATTACCAATCATAAATCAGTTCTTCAAAGAAAAAACTGCTTAATTCACAAGTAAAATGGAATATCAGGCAAAAAACTCAAAATAATTCTAATTTCTAAAAACATAAAAGATGAAAATTGATTATATTTAAGAACTTAGGAAAAATTAATACTACCAATCAATCCTATTTTCTTTCAAGATAAATTAGTTTCCTAAATGTAAGATAATACGGTAGGCAGTAACTTACTTCATGGTTACAGAGGGTTTTGGCAAGCTGTTTCCGTTCCTGGGCATAGTATGCTGCCTGCTGATAATAGAAACCAGGATTCTGAGTTTGAATGGCTGTCAATCCTAATTTAATAGCTTCATCAAATAAATCTCCAAAGGCCTGGAATCTTAAAAAATAAAAAAGAAAAAGATTACTTCTAATTTTTCAACCTGGGAGTCATAACCTCAGCTGCCTGCAAACATAATGCTATTGATTAACAGTTAATATTTGTTGCAGTTGCAGACTAACTTTGGGTTACAGATAAATTCTGTACTTAAGTCAACTCTTCTGTGTTAAAAAGTCTTTAAAAATACACCATCAAACTATATCTCAGTATAGTTCCAAATATAGCCATGTTTCTGGAAACAGTTTCATTGTAACAGTATTTAAACATCAGTCTCAAATAAGCTCCTTGGCAAGAAGAATTTTGTTTTATATACTGCTCTATTTAGTTCTGGTGGTGTAGTGGTTAAGGCATTTACTGCTAACCAAAACATTGGTGGTTTGAATTCACCAGCCACTCTCTGCGCAAGAAGAGGCAATCTGCTTCCATAAAGATTTACAGCCTTGGAAACCCAATGGGGTCACTATCAGTGAGAACTGACTTGATGGCAGTGAGTTTGTTTTCTTTTTTTGGTTTATTCTTAGGACTTAGAGACAAGGTGGAAATTCAGTAAGTATACATTAAGTGAAAGAGATGGTACCATGAACGAACAGATTTCCAAAAAGGAAATGCATGAATCAGTGTTGACTATTATTGGAAACATACTTACACTAGACCATTAAATACCTAATTACTGACAAAAAACTTAGTTCAATTTAGAATAAAAGTCCATGCTAACTTCACTCAATCAAATCCCATGTGCTATTTTTTTAGACAGTCTAGAAGTACAACTTAAAACATACTGTTTAGACATCCATGCAGCATGCTCAAAAGACAACTCCGCACTTCCAATTTTTTTCTTACACAAGTCAATGTGTTTTCGGAACTGAGCAATTGCATCCAGTGGGGTGTTATGCTGAAAACACAGCCTACAGATCTGGAAAACATAAAATCAACCCAAAATGAAAAAGAAAAAATTAAATTAAATAATACTGAAGGGCATATTCACTAAAAATGTGCAAAATGCAAAATTTAGAAATAACTTTAAAAAAAAAGGGGGTGGGGGGAGCTATGGAATTTCCTTCTCTGAAGGTCTTTACAATAGAACTGATTCTCTCTTTAGAATGGTTACACTAAAGCCAGCTTGTGGTGCTTTCGATAAACGAAATAAAACTACTTACTATTTGTACTGAATTTATTCCACATCTTAAAAAAGCTTTTTTAAAAATACAGGATACAAATAAAAAGTATTATACACAACAATGCAGAACATAAAGTCCGCTCTATGTTAAAGTCAACTCTTCTGTGTTAAAATGTCTTTATAAATATACCATCAAACCAGATCTCAACATAGTTCCAAATAAATGTCTAATTACATTCTCCATCTGAGAAAGGACAAATTAAATCTCAGTTTACTAACTACCAGAAAGTTAAAGATTCTTTGTAGTACAAATAAAGCACAAGAACCTCTGTATTGACATATCAAACAAAGATTACAGAAATTTTCAAACACTTTTTGGCTAGGATATTATTTCAACAGTAATGATCTATATGCATTTGGGGTTAAAGGAAAAACAGAAGGCGCAAAGCCTAATTTATTTCCATATGCTTATTACAATTTTTATTCATTTTATTTTTTAGGTATAAAGGGGTATACCATGAAAAGTAAGTCTCAACCATCCCTGTCCTTCACCCATCCAATTTTCCTTCTCTTAGGTAACCAGTTTCTGGCATGTATTTTCTAACATATATTCTACACAAAGACAAGTGTACAGGTGTGTTTATATATAAATTATTTTTTATATAAATATTTCAGTAAATATGCTTTGTGCCTTGTTTTTTTCACCTATATACTTATAAAACCTAATTTTATTCACCTGAAATATCTTGGATATCATTCATATCAATATATAAAGTGGCTTAGTTCTTAACAGCTATGTAGTACTGCACTGTTTGAAGTTATAATCTATAACTTATTATACTGCTGGGATGTTTCCAATGGTTTGCTATTAAAAGATGCAATAAATATCCTTATATATGTGATTTGCAAGTGTTACCATTTATGTCAGATAAATTTCCTGAAATGCAATTGATAGGTCAAAGGCAAACATGCACTTTAAATTTGTACAGTCATTGCAAAATTATTCATTCCTTACACCAGCAACAAATTAATGGGTCTATTTGCCCAAACATATCCAGCCCAGTGTCAGACGTCTTTAAGAGATGAGTGTAGAAAAATTAAAAGCAAACCATATCACCCTCACTTGCCTTCAGGAGGTACCTATGTCTACCACAGATTGATGACGAGGATGATGATGATGATGATGATGATGATGATGATGTGTGCCCTTGAGTACATTCTGACTCAAAGCCACCCAGTGTGACCAAGTAGAACTGTCTCATAGGGTTTTCTTGGCTATAATTGTTACAGAAGCAGATCTTAAACACTCAAACAACAGGTACAAAAGTTTCCCCTAGGGTGAGCAGATATGCCTTCTTTTCTATGGCTGCTCTGTTAAAGCAAAGAAGGCTTATATAGCTCTACTGTGCTATATATTTTCACAAATTCATTTTCTTCTCACTCCCACCTGATTCTACTTACCAAACAAACAAATAAAAGATCTGCTCAAAGGAGTTTTCTAAAAGTAAAACTGCTCTAAGTAAGAACCCTGGGACCAATAAACTAAAAAACCAAGCAATATAACTAAGGCTGCTAAGAACCAAGGCCCCTCTTCAGATAAAGAAGATAAAAGAGAAAAACGTAACTGACCAAATACCAATTTTTCAGAGAAAGTTACTAATTTAAAATTTTAAAAAGATAATTTAATATTAAACACAAATTCCCTTGACTTAGAAGTAGAACCATTACCTTGTAGTTTATAAATCCTGCCATAGTCTTAATTTCCAGAATATTAGTTTCATGGGCTCTCAATTCATGTATAAGATTATAGGCAGTCCTATAATTCCTGATATAAGCATAGAGAAGGTGGTTAATGGTATTAATTCATTTGAAGAAAAGACTCTTAAGAACAAAATTATTACAAATATAGAGACAATACTACTCAAAATTTCTTAGCACTAAACAGCTCCACAATACATAGCAATCCCTGATTTCCTTAAGATGTATTGATTAATAAGATATAAGTACAGAACTAAGTACAGGACCACCACAAGTGTACTCCTCTCTTTACCATTAACATGTGTCAATAAATGAGAAAAAAAGTTGAAAAACAACAATATTTGTTGACTGAATTCATTGAATACAATGAAAAATTCATTGAATTGGAATGAAAAATTACAATGAAAAATTCACATTAGGTACCACTGCTTGCTTTCCGAGTAACTCTTCTCTAGAAAATGTATTAGAAAACAAAGAAATTGATATCAAGACAGGGTACAGGTCAACAACTTTCTAATCCCAAGTATCTCTACAAGTGAAGTGGTTATCAATAATCTCAGGTGCAGGCTGAAGAGGAAGGAGAAATGGTCTTAGAGTGACTAGTGCTAAAGGAGAGAGGAGCTCAGGAACTAGGGCAGCACTAATGGCTGTGACAGGGGCAGCAGTGACTGCATCACCAGCTGCCTTGCTGAGCACCCTTAAGATAGAAGTAATAAGAAAATTTCAAAACAGACTTCTCCACAAAAAAAATGTTTGCTCTTGACTTCCCCAATTAAAGTTTTCCCTTTTCAAAATTATTTTTGAATTAGAACTGGCATTAAAGGTTTCTAACAATTAAAATAAAAAAACCAAACCAGACGTTGAGTTGATTTCAACTTATAGTGACTCTGTAGGACAGAGCAGAACTGCTCCCTTAGGGTTTCCACAGACTGCCACATCTTTCTTCCAGAGTGGCTGGTGCGTTCAAGATGCCGACTATTGGTTAGCAGTTGAGTGTTTAATCACTTATACCACCACAGCTCCTTTCTATTACCAGCCATACAAAATGAACTACTTTAAAACTAGGTCAAATTATATGATGGTGTTGAGTCTCAGACACTACAATTTGGTCTTCAGTACCTCAACAAGAAAATAAGAGGTTTCTACATTATTCCTCTGAATAACAGAATTATTTTATTTACTTCTGTATTTTTCTTCCTGATAAACTTAGCCCTGTCATCAATTTTGAGATAGAGCTCTATTTTATCCTTTTATTACATCACTACTGCCAATATTCAAAACTTGAGTTAAAGCTAGAAAGGGATTATATTTTATTAAATTGTATCTGACACACAAAGGGATAAAATGCTTAACCACCACCAAAACATCTGTAATTAATCTTCCAGGTTCTGAGCAGAATCTCTGAATGGAAAATGATGCTACTAACAGTCATTATAAACTTAAAAAAAAATATGTATTAAAGTAAAATAAGATTATAGTTGAATGGACACACTTTAAACTTCTAAAAATATATACTCTGATTTAGATAATCTGTAATATATTCACCTTTGGAAATCATCTTTTAACAAAAGAATTATACCAAACATAGAAATAAGGAAGTCAAGAGGACAGGAAAAAATTTAATACTGTTTTTCTTTAAATCATGAAATTTTGATTAAATTAGCCAAACTAGAAAGCTTTATAGGCACTATGAAATTTGCTTTAGATTATAAAAAGGAATTTAAGAAAACCTCAAAAATATTATAATCACCTCTGGACAAACTAAAAAAAATCTTAAGTGTCTAAACCTAATCAACATAAACATTTAAAAATTAAAGTTTTGTTGAGATTCAGAAGGTGCCATTAACGTTGTTACTGTTAACATAAAAAGAAGAAAATTTTAGTTTGACAACTGTTAGAAACTTACTTCAAAGCATTTTGTGTATCTTGTTTTAACTCACTGAAGAAAGCTATTTTGAACTGATGTCTAACAAATAAAAGCTGAAAAAGAGACAAAAAATTATTATACATATTCCCTTAAAATATGAAAATTAAAATAATGTTTATTAAGAGGCAATGTAACAGTATCTAAGAAAACGTTCCAAATGAAAGTAAAAGAATTATTCCAGCCACCAAAGATACAGTTAAGGCTATATAAAAAAAAAACTATCTTTAAGAACTTTAAAGGCAAAAGTGAAGAGATAACTTTTAACAAAAGTTTAAAAACTGAT
This sequence comes from Orycteropus afer afer, assembly GCF_000298275.1. Classification (NCBI taxonomy): domain Eukaryota; kingdom Metazoa; phylum Chordata; class Mammalia; order Tubulidentata; family Orycteropodidae; genus Orycteropus; species Orycteropus afer. Next base: position 2,423,109 of record NW_006921660.1, read on the forward strand.
CTCTGTACTTTTAACTCTCGTTAAATTAGTTTTTGAAACCTTAAAAAAAAAAACTTTAAAAGTACTGAAGCCATTAACATCAAAGTCTTAAAGACATTTAATAATCTCCTCAAATATAATCAATGATGAATAACCTGCTCTAGAATGCATATATTATTTCATTTTTAAGGGAAAAAAAATGGACCTGGTGTGTTGTTTTATTCAAAAATTCCTTATGGGATTTCACTCTTCTGATCTCAGTGTAGTAGTAAGTCTGTGCATGTTCATAAAAGGCATTTTCTAATCTGTAAAAAAAAAAAAAAAAAAAATGCTCTGTAGACTGCTACTCAAACCATAATAAAAAAAAAATTTTTAAAGCCCCCATTTGAATACTAAAGTTATTTTAAACCAAATTTTCTAAGAATTTCATTTATGAAGCCTCAAAGTAAAATCCTGAAAGAGAAATATCTAAGTATTTTACCTCATGATTAAGACAAAAAGTGAAGCAAAATATGAACTAGGTAAAATGTCTAAAAATAAGAACCCCCCCCAAAAAAAGCCACTTAAACTTGCTTACAATCTAAGTTATAAGTGATAAAAATAACCTTTTCTCTTTTGTAAAAATTAGGTGTCTTTAAGATTACTTCTATCACTACAATTTTATAATTTTACAAAAAAAAATCTCAAAAAAGAGATATCCAATATTCAATTACATTTCACTGTTATTATATTTTAATATTTAGGGGTTAAAGGATAAGAAAACTAATGGGAAAAGGACCAAAAATGAGAACTTGTAGATGAGATAAAAATAACAATTACATGATTTAATTCCTGCTTTGTTCGTAACTTTGAATTTATGCAAGAACTAAGAAAATCTGGCCAGAGATGGATAAACCACTCAAAGCTTCTTTTGTGAAAAGAAGAACAAAGCAGGAGTCTTTGCTTAGGGAATGACAGAAAGCTGAACACACTGTCAGATAAAGTCTAAACTTCAAAGTTTTTCTTTCCTCAGAATAAAGCGGACTTTCAAAGGGTTTAAACGTATCTAAAGAAAACATGTAAAGAAAAAAAAAACAGAATAAGTAAACTTTTACAAAATTAGATATATTTTAAATTGGATCTTCTAGGTTAAGATTTTCTATTTCCAAATCAGTGTAGTTGCTGTTAGGTGCTGTTGAGTCAGTTCCAACTCAGTAGGCTTTATGTACCACAGAAAGAAACACTGCCTGGCCCTGCACCATGCTCACAATTGTTCCTATGTACGAAACACTGTTGCAGCCACTGTGTCAATCCAGCTCATTGAAGGTCTTCTTTTTCACTGACTCTCTACCTTATCAAGCATGATGTCCTTCTCTAGGCACTGGTCCTTCCTGATAATCTGTCCAAAGAACAGGAGATGAACTCTCATCATCCTGACTTCTAAGGAGCATTCTGGCTGTACTTCTTCCAAGACAGATTTGTTTGTTCTTCTGGCAGTCCATGGTATATTCAACATTCCTTGCCAAGACCATAATTCAAAGGCATCAATTCTTCTTCAGTCTTCCTTATTCAGTGTCCAGCTTTCACATGCATGTAAGACAATTGAAAATACCATGGCTTGGGTCAGGGGCACCTTAGTCCTCAAAGTGACATCTGTGCTCTTCGATACTTTGAAGAAGTCTTTTGCAACAGATTTGTCAAATGTAGTGGGGTCCCGCCCCCCTCACCGTTTTACTCTCAACAGTTCACGCACATTTGGTTTCACAGCCCTGACTACAATCCCCAACTATAAAAAGCTCTCCTCCCATCTCCTCCCTGTGACCACCCCTTCCCTATGCCCTTCTTATCTATGCATTTCTGTCTGTCCAGCTTTCCCTTTATGTGAATGCTGCCCCTCTGATGTCTCACAGTTGACTGCTCTAAGGGGTGCATCTCCCTGGGGTAGGTGTTTTGCTTGTAGGTCTTTCTACTATTTGGCTGAGAGCTAATCCACGAAAGTGAGTCCAGTTTCAGGCTGCCATAGTCTCAGAGGTTCTACCAGTCTCTATCTGACCAGTAATTCTGGTCATTTTTGTGTTTTTGAATTTTGTTCCACATGTTTCCTCCCACTCTATCCAGGCTCTCCAATTTTGACCCCTTTCTGAGTGGTTGGCATTGGTAGCTGGGCCCCTAGCTCTTCTGGTCTCAGGGTCAGGAAGGCTGAGGTCCTTATGATCCATCATATCCTTGACTAATTTTCCCAAATGACTTTGATTTTCTTCACTCTTCTTTGCTTCAGATGAGGGGAGACCAATAGTTGCATCTTACATGGCCACTCGAAAGCTTTTAACACCCCAGTTGCTAGTCACCAAAGCCAGGCTATAGAACAAATTATGTACTACGTTGTGTCAATAGAGCATGATGTACCCCTAGACTATGGTCCCGAGCCTGCAGGCCCGGTGACTCTCTCCTTCAAGTTGCTAGTAGTAGAAAAGCTACTCTATCCTTGTCCTCTGTTAAGTCTGTAATGCACAGGGATATTTTTGTAGCACAAGTACATAAATGAGACTATCTTCAGCCAAATCTATCCTTTGTCTTGGGTAGATTCCTGTTTGTCTACTCACACCTGATCTTTTCACCTGTCTGTGCATTTACCCATAGCCTAGTGTTTGCTGCCACTGGTAGTGCAGTATTGTGCATGTAATAGTATTTGCCTCTGCTGTCTATCTTCTGTGCATGTTTCTGTGTCCTTCTTTTCCCTACTGTCATTGTGCTGGTCACACACTTATTGTTACATTGCCTTTCCCTTCACCCAAATCAACATGTGACTATTAGCTAGTCAGAAATTTTCCCTCTTGGGGGCCACACGCTGACAGGGGTAAGGGGAGGGATGGTACCGAAAGAGTCTGTGACCACCATGGTAACATTAGGAAAATGGAGGACACCGAATTGTGCACATAAGATATAGACAACAGATGCTAATACGAACAAGTATATCCACAATACTGGATTACCATTAACACCAAACACCAGGCTACAGATAAACACAAAAACATCTGAGAAGATCAGGCAGGAGGCAGTGAACAGAAGTATACACTATACCAAGGATAGATACAGCGCAGGCTAATCTTGCACAGATACCAGTGATACAAAATACCTGCAATCTTTACAGAAACAACAGAAGACAGACATAAAGTAAACCCTCATAGACAGCCAGACACTGTGGGAGAAAAGATCCAATGGATCTACCGAATCAGGACCATGGTACTGGGGAACCAGACTCAACTGGCACAACAAAATACATAAAAATCTTGTTCCTTATCCTACATTGGTAAGTAGTGCCTGGGGTCTTAAAAGCTTTCAAGCGGCCATCTAAGATACAGCTAATGGTCTCCTATGGTCGGAAGTGAAGAAGGGTGCAAAAAAACAAGGGCATTTGGAAGCAATCAGCCCTCGGACATAATGGCCCTCGAGAGCAGAAGTAGATGATGCCCAGCTACCAATGCCAACCACTCAGGAAAGGATCAAATCTGGAGATCCTGGATAGAGTGGGAGGAAAAACGTGGAACAAAATCCAAAAACTCAATAATGACCAGAATTACTGGTTGGATGGAATCTGGTAAGACCCCCAATACTATGGCCCTCGGATACATTCAGTGCCTGGAATAAAACTCACTCCCAGGGGCTGGCTCTCAGCCTAATAGTAAACAAGATGTACATGCAGATCACTCAACCCAGGGTGACACACCCCCATACTCTATGGAAATGCACCCCTTGGAGCAATCAGCCACGGGCCACGGGGCACCAGAGGGGCAACATTCGCGTGGAGGGAATGCAGGACACACAGGAGTGCATAACTATGAGGGGCACAGAGGGGTGGGTTACTGAGCAGGGAGGGGAGGAGACTGGGTTACGGTTGGGGATGGCAAATGGGGTGTGAAACTAAATGTACAAGTAATGTTTTATGTTAAACAAACTTTGCTCTGTAAACTTGCATCTAAAGCACAACTAAAAAAAAAAAAAAAATTTCCCTCCCCTGCCCTCCCACCCCTGGTAACCAACAAAGTGAATTTCCTTCCCTGTATAAACCTTTCCTTTTTACAATAATGGACTCATAAAGTATTTGTCCTTCTGTGACTGACATATTTCACTCAGCATACTGTCCTCCAAATTAATCCACGTTATAAGGTGACTCATGGATTCTTCATTATTCTTTGATGTTGCATAGTATTCCATTGTGTGAATGTACCATAGTTTGGTTATCCATTCACCTGTTGATGGGCACTTAGGTTGTTTCCATCTCTTTGCTATAGTGAATTGTGCTGCAATGAACATGGGTGTGCACATGTCTATTTGTGTCCTGGATCTCACCTCTTTAAGATATGTTCCTAATGGAATTGCTGGATCAAATGGTATTTCTACTTTCAATTTTTAAGGAAACACCATACAGTTTCCACAATGGCTATACCATTTTACAGTCCCACCAGCAATGTATGACAGTTCTAGTTTCTCCACATCCTCACCAGCATTTGTTCTTTTCTGTCTTGTTGAACTTTGCTATTATCATTGCTGAGGTGGATGTATCTCATTGTTGGTTGGATTTGCATCTCTCTAATGGCTAATGATGGTGAGCATTTCCTCATGTGTTTGCTGGCTGCCTGTATATCCTTTTTAGTGAAGTGTCTCTGTTCATGTCCTTTGCCCATTTTTGAAATAGGTTGTCTTTTTGGTGTTGAGATGTTGAAGTTTTCTATAAATTTTGGAGATAAGTCTTTTAAAAGATATGTCATAGCCAAATATTTTTTCCCATCTGTAAGTTTTCTTTTTTAGCATTTTGGAGTTTTTCATTGCATATAACAATTTAATTTTTAAAAGGTCCCAGTCATCTAGTTTTTCTTCCACTGCTCGTGCATTTTGGGTTATGCTTGATAGTCTATATATGCCATAAATGAGGGCCCTTAGATTTGTCCCTATTTTATCTTTGATGAACTTCATGGTTTTGGGTTTTACATTTAAGTCTGTGATCCATCTTGAGTTTGTTTTTGTGTATGGTCACCCTTCAGGCCTGACTTGAACTCACTTCCATGGTTTTACTGTCAGCCAAATGATAAGTAGGCCAATGAGCTGAACACCTGTACTTACTTAGAACAATCTACCGTAGGAGATCAGAAGAGCAGCACTCACATAGGGAGAAAGGTAGGGAAGCAAGAATGCACAGGCAAGAGGGATGCAGTGAAAAGGTAACCACAGGGGAAAGTGGGAAGAGAGCTGTGACACTGCAGGGAATGTAACCGGTATCACAAAATGTGTATGAACTGTTGAAAGTGAAATGAATCTGCTTTGTAAAATTTCACCCAAATCAAAATAAAATATTAAAATAAAGAAGAACCATCTAACATTAGCAATGATATGTGTCAGTCCACGTCCTCTTCTGAATCTGGCTTCAATTTCTGCCAGCCCCCTACTAATATACTGCTGCAACTGTTTTTGAATTATCTTCAGCAAATTTTACTTCCATGCTGTGTTAGTGATATTGTTCAATACTCTCTTCATTCTGGTGGATCATCTTTCTTTAGAAAGAGCAAAAATACAAATTTTTTCCAGTTGGTGGGCCAGGTAGCTACTATCTTCCAAATTTCTTGGCATAAACGAGTGAGTGCCTCCAGTGCTGCATCCTTTTGCTGAAACTCTCAACGGGTATTATTACCTCAGTTCCAGGAGTTTTGTTTTTCATTAGCTCTTTCAGTGAAGCTTAGGCTTACTTCTCCCTTCAGTACTATTGCTTCTCAGTCTTATTCTATCTCCTGAAATGGCTGTATACTGATCAATTCTTTTTGGTACAGTGACTCTGGTATTCCTTCCATCCTCTTTTGATGCTTCCAGCATTGTTCAATATTTTGCCCATTAAATAAATAAATAAATAAAAACCAACCAAACTCAATGCTATCGAGTCAATTCTGACTCATAGCGACCTCCACTGGGTTTCCAAGGCTGTAAATCTTTATGGAAGTAGATTGCTTCATCTTCCTCCTGTAGAGTTTGACTCCTAACCTTCTGGTTAGCAGCCAAATGCTTTGTCCATTACCCCACCAGAGCCCTTAAACCAAATCCACTGCCATTGGGTTGACTGCGACTCATAGTGACCCCCACTGGGTTTCTAAGGCTGTAGAAGCACACTTAACAGAAGTAGACTGCCTCGTCCTCCTCCCACAGAGCATAGAATCCTTTAAAATTACAAGCCAGGCTTGAATTTTTTTCCTTAGTTCTTTCATGTTAAGAAATAACAAGCATGTTTTCCCCTTTTGGTTTTCTAACTCTAGGTCTTTGCACATTTCATTATAATACTTTGCCTTCTCAAGTTGCCCTTTAAAAATCTTCTCTTTAGCTTTTTTACTTCATTTTTTTTTCCATCTGCTTTAGCTACTCTATGTTCAAGAGCAAGTTTCAGTCTCTTCTGACATCCATCTTGGTATTTTCTTTCTTTTCTGGTTTTTTAAATGATCTTTTGCTTTCTCCATGTATGAGGTCCTTGATGTCATCCCTCAACTCATCTGGTCTTTGGTCATTAGTGTTCAATGCATCAAATCTATTCTCTAAAGGTCTCTAAATTCAGGTGGGATATACTCAAGGCCATACTTCAGGTCTCACAGACTTGTTTTAATTTTCTTTAGCTTCAACTTGAACTTACAGAAGAATAATTGATGGTCTGTTCCGCAGTCTCCCCCAGGCCTTGTTCTGACTGATGACACCAAGCTGCTCCTTTGTCTTGTTCTATAGATGTAATTTATTTGATTCCTGTGTATTCTATGTGGCAAGGTCCACATGTCTAGTTGTTATTTACGTTGTTGAAAAAAAAGTATTTGCAATGAGTAAATTGTTGGTCTTTTAAAATTCCATCACGTGAACTCCAGCATCATCTCTAACTCCAAGGCCCTATTTTCCAGTTATTGATCTTTGTTTCCAACTTTTCCATTCCACAAACCAAACCAAACTCACTACCATCGAGTCAGATCTGACTCATAGTGACCCCTGCTTGGGTTTCTGAGGCAGATGTCGTCATCGTCGTTATGTGCCGTTGAGTCGGATCCAACTCATAGTGACCCCTCCTTGGGTTTCCGAGGCGGTATCACTACGGAAGTAGATTGCCCAACCTTCCTTCTGAGGCAGTATCACTATGGAAATAGATTGTCCAACCTTCCTTCTGAGGAGTGGCTGGTGGGCTTGAACCGCCAGGCTTCTGGTTAGCAGTCAAATGCCTTAGGTACTATACTACTACCAGAACACCCTTTTCCATTCCAGTCACTAATAATTATCAATGCATTCTGACTGCACGTTTTGATTATTTCAGAGTGCAGAAGCTAGTAAAAAATCTTCAATTCTTCAAATCTTCGACATTTGTGTAGATTTGAATAACAAATCTATTAACTTGTTTTGCTTGTAGGCATATTGATATTATCCTATCACTGACAACACTGTGCATTCAAGACAAACCTTGAAATGTTCTCTTTGAGAATGAGACACCATTCCTCTTCAATTTACCATTCCTGGAATAGCAGACCACATGATTGTGTAATTCAAAACTATAGCTTTTTAAAATGTTAAGTATGAAAATAATTAAAATTACTTTTTAACTTTTAACCATGATACTTAAAAAATTTATTAACATAGTCTGCCTTTTAAAGTTTTATAAATAGGCAACAATAAGGAACTGCCTATATTGTCTAAATCTTTTGGTATCCAGCAATATGTCTATAGGTTATTCTGTATGACGAAAAAAACAAAAGAAAAAAATTCTTCTCACCACAGAAATCACTGTTATCTATCTAGATTACCTCATTCAACATTTAATATAAGGTCAATTTCATTTTTCCAGTCAGGTATGTACTCATGATAATACCTGTTAACTCAGAGAATCCAGAGAGAAAAACCATGATACGAAAATCAAAACCACTGCCACAGAGTTGACTTAACTGACAGCCATCCTTAGAACAGGGTAGAACTGCCTCATATTGTTTCTAAAGCTGTAAATTTTTCTGGAAGCAGACTGCTTCATTTTCCTCCTGTGGAACAGCTGTTGGATTCAAACTGCTAGCCTTGTGGTTAGCAGCCAAATGTTTTAGCCACTGTGCCAACAGAGCTCCTTAGCAAACCTGGCAAATCCTATTATTTCCTCTAAACTTATTTATACAGAATCAAGTCCTTCCCTTAAAATACAACAGATGAAATAATTAGAGAGGTATCCCTGGATATAAGACAAACGTTTGAAGACTCTGGCTTTTTAATTCATATACTTCTATACTATTTGAAGGTTCCTTTTGGAGAAAAACACATATAATAATCTCAAAACTGTAAATAAATGACTGATTTAGTCAAGATGTGAAGAAGTTAGTGAAAATTCTTTCAGCAACTGTTCTGAAACTTTAAAGGTAACAACAAGTGATTTAAAAAGAATATTCTCTTGGGGAAGTGAACCTTGAATTTCTCCCATTTTGTTATTTACACTAACTGATTTTAAATGTCCATGCTTTTTCATGATGCTCTCACTACCTTCTGAATAACACTAATTTCTTCCCACTAACCCAAACCTTCACAACTTATTTACGATTTTTTCTCCTCCTGAAGGTCTTCCCAGGCCACATTTATCCATTTGTTCTCTGAAATCCTATGTTGTTGTTGTTGTTGTTATGTGCCATCAAGTCGGATACGACTCACAGCGACCCCTCTTTGGATTTCTGAGGTATCACTACGGAAGTAGATTGCCCAACATTCCTTCCGAGGAGTGGCTGGTAGGTTTGAACCTTGAGCCTTCTTGTTAGCAGTCAAGTGCCCTAGGCACTACACTACCAGAACTCCTATAAGACTTATAAACGGTATCACAGGATTTTACCTGCAGTAATCAGTGTTATTTAACATGGATGTTTTTCATCTCACCTTTGAAATTAGTTCCTCCATGAAGGCAGGAGGAACCTAATGTACTTGTTTTCAACAAGACAAGGCACACATATATACTCTCTCAAACACCTACAGAGGTGTATATATTTAAAATTTATTATTTGATTTAAATTTTGATTTAAATTAAAATTTATTCTGTCTCAGAATAAAATATATCTTATTTGATAATTTAGATTAAAAATGTGACTACAAGCACTTCTCTAGTTATTTAGTATGGTATTCACTCTTAGCAAGCTTCATTTCATACAAAGATGATCTAAAGTCCATTCTCTGCTACCCATGTGCCAGGACATCAATTAGACACACTCACTTTTACAGTTTACAGGCATGTATCTTAACCAACTAAACTTGGAAAATAAAGTCATGATTAACTCTGGAAACAGAGCTACCAGTGTTACGATGAAGAACATTCAAGCTTCCACACTATAAAAAACCTAGATCTGTTGCCATTGGGTCAATTCCAACTCATAGCGACCCTATGGATGGATTCTGGAAACTATGTAATAAGCAAAAATACTCATACAACTTTGGTAAGCAAAGGAACTACTGTTTACTTAAAAGGAAAATGATATTGAAGGCAGAGTCTGTCTGGGCCAAAGGCAGATAAAGGAAGTAGACCAGCAGAAGCAATAGTAGCAAATAAATCGTGCTACTTAAATGCTCTTTCGTTTCTCCTATCCCATTGCTGAGTCGATTCTGAATGATAGCGACCCCCATTGGGTTTCCGAGGCAGTGAAACTTTACGGAAGTAGATTGCCCAGTACTGCTTCCCTCTTTCCCCTATTAAAAAACTCAAAAACTCAAAGCCTTTGAGTAGGATCCGACTCATAGCAACTCCTCCTTAGGTTTCCGAGGTGGTATCACCACGGAAGTAGACTGCCCAACCTTCCTTCCGAGGAGGGGCTGGTGGGTTTGAACCGCCAGCCTTCTGGTTAGTAATCAAGTGCCTTAGGCACTATGCTACCAGAGCTCTATGCTAAAGGGGAGGAAGAGTAAAATACTACTTCAGTATTGCCTTACCTATCAATAATGCTTACAGCCATTCCAGTGCTTACTTCTTAGAGAAGCAAACAAAGAAGAAATCCATAATTTAACTGCAAGGACCTATATATTGGTATATATTTTTAATAAGTAAGTTCAGACCTCCTGAAACTCATTGTTTTAATTTTAAACTCGTCAAGAAAGCATTACCAAGTTTTTCTAGAGTGCTGCTCCTGCTGCTGATCATAACAATGACAGCAAACAAGTATTAGATCATACATTTCAACTGTTTTTTTTTTTGGCCGGGGGGGGGAATAAATCATGATGAAACATTTCTGGTCATTACAGAGTTCTCTCTATAGCAACACTTTTCTTTGAAAAGCTTTCTTATTCATTATTAAAATGTCATGTTTGTTTTGAAAGGCAAAGTTGAAGTTTTAAAACTGTTAGCATGCCACTGACAGCCTATTGTCAAAAAAAGAAAAGGTCTGAAAATTCAAAACATATCTTTTTTCTAAAATGCTTAACTCGTCATTAAGTTTGACAACTCTTTTAAGTATTTTGCCTTAAGATGATCAGGGCACCTCTCTAGAGAAAGGTTTTCACAATCACTCCCCAATACATTACTAATGATTTATATAATGATTTATAAACATCCTAACACTTCAAACTTAAAAAAAAAAAAAAAAATTAACCAAATCAATGACACCCTATAGCAAATATATTTTATTACATCAAATGTTTGGAAAGCACATAAATGAAGATGCCACTCCACTACTTCCCTCTCAGATCAGATACTGAATAGGAAGCTTCAGTAATACTCAATTTTAATCTCTAAATTAAGATAAAATTTAAATATTAAGAAAGGTTCCAGCAACACCTTCCTCATTTTCAATGGACTGTCATATGTACCCCGTGGGCTCATATCCTCATTTTATAGGAAGCAGGTCAGAACACTTGCATTTTATATCAGTCATATTGATACAGTATTCTTTATTTAAATGTTTCTTTATCCCCAGTAAGACCATAAGCAGTCAAGGAAAGAAATTGTGCCTTCTGTTTCTGTTGTATCCATGACAGTACTGAATGTGAAAGCTGAGGAGCGCAGGATCACTAACGGTTAAGGGAAAGTTTCTCAACCTTTGTATTACTGACATTTTGGAACAGGCAATTCTTTATTTTGTGGTGCTTGTCTTGCACGTTACAACAACTCTTTTAGTTGTGGCTATCATAAATGTTGCTAAGCATTAATGAATGTTCTCTGGAGGGCAAATCACTCATGGTTGAGAATCACTGGGTTAAGGTATGGCATAGAGGGTACTCACTGGCTTCATGAGAAAAAAAAAAAAAAAGCCTATGAACCAAGCCTTAAAAGTTGAGTAAGAAAAAGAACCCAGAAAAGAGGAGCTGGAAGGTAAAAGCTAGTATGAAAACATAGTGCTAAGAAATAACATTGTGAGTCAGGAAGCACTAGAGGCAGTCTGTTTCTGTAAAGATTTACAGCCTTGGAAACCGTATGTGGCAGTTCTGTTCTGCCCTATAGGGTCTCTGAGTCAGAATCAACTCTGTGACAGTGGGTTTGATGTCAGACTGAGATTGCTTTTTTTCTTCCAACTGAGGCTCATCTCAGTCTATTTCATAGAACACAGCTGGTCACTCACAATTTCTTCAAGTTTTTTACAGTTCATGCCAGCTGGGCCTAGGGTGGTCCAAGACTGGATTTGGTCCAAGCCTGGACTTTTGGCTGCACCAAAAGTACAACAGCAGTCAGAGCTGCCAAAACCAATCCTGCTCACGGTACCTGCACTCCTGGTCCCTGCAGCCACCTCTCCACACTCCCATATGCCCCCCTGCATCTGGATGTGCACTAAGCCCCCAATCAGTTGTTGCTGATGCCATAGCCCCTGCCCAGCCCAGCCACACATGCAGCAAGGCTACCCTCTTATGTCCAATGGCTGTAACTTTCAGGTTTCTTCTGGTGGGCTTCCATAGGTTTTAATGTAATAGGCTTTATGGAGATTTAACTATGGATTGTACAAGGACTGCCTGTATATAACAGGGTGTTTGCACCACATCAAACCACGTAACACCCTTGTGATAGTTGAAGCTGTGGGTCAACTTGGCTGGACCACAATTCTGTGTGGTTTAAGCAATTGTGATGTAGGTTGTTCCAATGATAGGATCAGATGTATATGTTTTGAGCAGCCAATCCGTTGAAAGGGAGTTTTCCTAGGGGTGTGGCCTGCTTCCAGTATATTTATGGACATCCTGGGAAAATAGACACTCTTCTGTGGATCAGGATCCTGTTGTGCTGCTTACAACTTTCTGTGAGTGAACAACTCACCATTCGGCCTGGAGATCTTGGATTCGTCATTCGTTGGAGTCAACAGCCAGTATATGGCCTGCCAACCATGAGCTCTCAGCCCCTGTAACTGTGAGGGTTGGGAAAAGCCTCCTGCTTGACATCTGATCCAAGAACTTTGGACTTGCCAGCTTCTATAAGTGTGTGAGCCATTTTCCTAAGATAAATTTCCCTTTCTCTTTCTATATAAGCTTTACTGGTTTTGTTTCTCTAGAGAACCCAGTCTAACACAACCCTATTTCATAAAACGCATCATGGACGCTAACCAATGCATACCTGTATTTGTTCCTTTATAAAAAAATTATTTCAGAAGGAAACTTAAACTGTTGATAGTTGTTACCACAAGGAATTGGAAAGTGTTGAAGAGCTGATTGAGGAGATGCACTTTTCACTTTATATCCTCTGAAACATTTGATTTTTTCCATGAACATTAAATAAATAGATCAAAATTACCAATGTCTCAATGCCTAATGAATAATCTAAACAAAAATTTTAAAAGATTTTTAATTACCTTATAATATAACCCACCAGGTGGTCAGTGTGGGGCAATACAAACAAAGACTTTCCTGACAGTTCACAAGCATTACATAAAGCTGCAGCCCTTTCTGAAGCAATGACATCTTCTCCTGTTGATAAGCCCCATAAAGATAAAGAAGAAAATAAAATATAATTAATGTATTTTTCTAAATGATAGTTTCTCAGTGCCAAACATTGTAATTAAAAGTAACAACCCATACCACTTTTCACCATGCCAGCGAAACTCCTAGGCAAGTCCTTACAAGAGATGGGTCAAGGAGAAACATTTTGTAGCTCTAAAACCATGTTCTATGGACTTTATTCTGTACATGAGCTCTTGGTAAGTCTGTGGGGTTCTTAAACGTTACACAGTACATGCCTGCTAGAAATACACTATGGAATTTTCGAAGCCAAGACAGATAGGCCAAGCAATGCCAACAAATACTCCACAGAACCATTTCAAAAACATAACTTACAAATGGGAGCAAAAGTTCATAAAAAGGATTTCCAAGTCTCAACAAAGATATAAAAAATATTTTGGGGTATGAAAGTCTAGGAAGGTAGAAGAAATCAGCCTTTGAGACTAAGACATTTTCCTAGAGAACATTACAAATTATTCCATTAATTATGAAAAAAAATATCATGTAAGGAATATCATTTAAATAGGTCTCAGATAAGTAAATAACATTCTTTTAGAAAAATCAAGTGAATAATTATTTTACCAATTGATGTAAGTCCCCATGCGGATGTAAGCAGAACTGGAGGAGAAAGCCTTAAGAAAATTTGTACTCTTCACCATTTTAAAATTTTTTACAAACAGCAGCTATTATCAGTCCTTTAAAAATCGATACACCATCAGCCCCATAACTGAATATATGTAAGACTTAAACTTTAAAAATTATATCTCTACGAAATAAGAGTTTCAGGTATAAGGCAATTAATTATTTAATTAACGTTTTGATACCTGGGGGCAATGGGGTTTTCTTCTGAATCAGAACAACTGCAACTTTTGTGTTTCTCCCTTGTAAACTCTGCCTGTAATGGAAAAATAGTAACAAAATAATTTTTTTTAACAATCAAAAAAAAAAGTTATTTAAGCAGTATTTTTCATCTTAGTCAAAAACTGGAAACAACTGAAATAAAATGTCCAGCAACACATGACTGGGTAAGCGACCTGTGGTACAGACATAAAACAGAATATTACTCAGCCATAAAAAGAAATGAAGTCCTGATGCATATAACAACATAGATGAACCTTCAAAACTTTATGCTGAGAGAAATAAGTTAATCACAGAATGATTTTATTTATATGAAAAAAGCAAATACACACAAAAAACCCACTGTCATTGAGTTAATTTTGACTCATAGCAACCCTATAGAACAGAGTAGAACTGCCCATGGGGTTTCCCAGGCTACAAATTTTTACAGAAGCAGACTGCCACATTTTTGTCTTGCAGTCACTGGAAGGTTTTAACACAAATCTTTCAGGTAGCAGCTGAGCACTTTAACCACTGCACCAAATATATACTTTAAGCAAATATATACCAACCAACCAAACTCGTTGCTGTTAAGTTGATTCTGACTCATATCAATCCTATTGGACAGAGTAGAACTGTCTGACAGGGTTTCAAAGGCTGTAAATCTTTACTAGAGCAGACTGCCACATCTTTCTCCCATGGAGTGGTTGGTGGGTTCAAAAAGGTTAGAAAGCTAAGCATTTTAATCAACCAGGGATCTTAAGCAAATACATAGAAGCCAAAAATTATTAGTGATTACGAGTTGAGGGGGAGATGAGGAAAGGGAATTCTTGCTTAGGAGCCAGTGAGTTTATGTTAATGATGGTGGAATAATTTGGAAAATTATGGTTGCACAGGGAGCTCTGGTAGCACAGTGCCTAAGGCACTTGATTGCTAACCAGAAGGCTGACGATTCAAACCTACCAGCTACTCCTCGGAAGGAAGGCTGGGCAATCTACTTTTTAGTGATACCGCCTCGGAAATCCAAGGAAGGGTCACTATGAGTTGGGTCTGACTTGATGGCACATAACAATAACAACAACATGGTTGCACAACTAGAAAAATGTAATCAATGGCTGAGAATTAAACATGTAGAAATTGGTAAATTGGTATACGATTTGATGTATATTATATATGTTCTCACCATGATTAAAAAAAACGTAGTCAAGTTTTTACAAGCAAAGGTATTTTATATGACTAAATAGTAAATTACTAAATCTACAAAAAATTTAAAAATGCAAAAAAAAAAGGTATTTGAAAATCCAAACTGATTTGTCTTCTAAATTTCTTCACATGTCCTAGCATTAAATATCCAAAAACTCACTGCCATCGAGCCGACTGTGACTCATAGTCACTTACACTGGGTTTCCAAGGCTGTAACTCTTTATGGAAGTAGACTCCCCCATCTTCTTTTTGTGGAGTAGCTAGTGGGTTTGAACTGCTGACCTTATGGTTAGCAGCCAAATGCCTTAAGCACTGTGCCACCAGAGCTCCTTAGCATTATATAGTGAATATTTATTCTATTTATCTATTAGGAATTGAACAATTTTCACTGGAAGTCAGCAATCTCCAAAGTGACCGTTGCAGTCTAAAAAACACTCATTTGCCCTCAGTAAATGTTAGTAAATAACAGATACATGCAATCTCACATGGTCAGCCTGATAAGTAGAAAAGATCATACCTGACTATTTCCACTCTGGTAGCACACTCAGACTGCTTTTCTTTCCACTGAGGCTCATCCCAGTCTAGTTCATAGAATACAACCACAAGGGCCGGCACCAGATTCAGGTGTTTATTCATCCAGCCAGTCTTTAAGATCCCTTTAGGAATGTACCATTCATAAGAAGTTCTCTGGAAATATTTGCAAAAGTTAAAAGGAGTTATTTGACAAAAATATCAGTGGGAACCACTTATTATTGGGTGTGAGGTGGCACTTTATGTGTAATTATCTTATTAAATACATATACAACCCATTTCTAAGATGAAACAATTTAAGAGTAGAGAGATTATATAAGAACTAGTAAGTGGTGGAGGTAGAATCTCAATTCTAGAGCCCATTTAAAGAATGATGAATGCCAAACAGTAACCTTCCCTTTTCCAGATAAATTATATTTATATTCCTCATGTTTTCAGTTTCTGTTTTAGTAAAAGCTGTTCAAAATTCAGTATGGTTTCATTTGTTTCAAAGACATACTGTCATGACAGTATATCATCTTGTTTGTGGGTGAAATAAAAAAATGAAAGATAAAACCTGGGTGCTGGCACCAAGTGCCATGTAGTAGGAGGAGGGGGCAGCAGTTCTGCATCCTGGCCTGAAGAACCCAGCCAAACTCTCAAAGTACTTTCAAATCACCTGTACTGACTCAGACCACTACAGCTCCTATTGATTCAATGTCTATTTCAGGTAAGGAAAGACAAGGACAATAAGGAAGCCTGACACAAAACAACTTGGGACATTCAGCAAAGAATAGGGCATAGGGAACTGAAAAGCACCCAAACTGGAGAAATAAAGCAGGAGTAAAGGAATTAGTTGTGCTAGGTCATTGGCTTTCCTTGATATAAAAATCACATTAAAAAATGTGTAAGGGCCAGGAGAGTTACATTTGCCCAATTTCAGATATAGAACAGTTTCCAGGGCTGGGTACGTCAAACTGGGTCTCCAAAGTGTCATTCTCAAATGTATAAACTGAAGAATCAGTTGAGGACCAAATGTAAAAAGGATGAAAATTTAGGCTTGTAGGGCAGAAAGTGTCATCAAACATTTCTCCACGGTTTTTAAAAAATGACTATTTTTACACATACAGTATATGGCATATGTGAAAACAACTAGTGTCCTTTATGTGCCTCTGTAACATTACCTTGATAAACTCTAGTGTTTTTCAGCACAGACAATAGGTACAAAACAGATAGATGTATGTATACATATACATGTATGAACACACATATGTACACAGAGAGAGCACAAGCGTGCATGCAATCATAATACCATTACCTTGGGTCTGCATTTGGGATATTCATGGTCACCTGGGAGCACTTTGAAAGAAATTGGTACCCGATCAGCTCTTCGATTGGCACAGAAAGCATCCCAAACAGCTCGATGAACAGCATTATAAACTACATCCAGGCCCGTAAGAGTAACAAAAGCCATAGGTCGACAACATAATTCCACAGGAAAATCCCACTGTGTGGGGCTCATGCTCAAGGCTTCACAAAAAATCTGAAATACAAATGTTAATACGTTCACAATTTTTAAAAACTTATTATCAATGTCTAATATATGAACTCCACCATTTAAAAGACATTACCAAAAAACCCCAAAAGGCTTTGAGTGTCTGGAAATTGTCAAGCAAATATAAAAGAATAATAAGGAAGACTTTAATTGGACCTGTTAAAATTTAATAACTGCTTGCAATAAATATTTTAAAAATCTGCCACATTAAAAAAACTAGTCAATTCTAAAACAAATCACTATTTTCAGTAACATCTCAAAACACTCACGTAACAGCTTTAGGATGAGCAGACCAAGAAAGCAGGAAGGTGATCAAACACAAATAGGTTCTACGTGACATACTTACATACTAAAAGAAAAATTACTGACTACTTATACAAAAGAATGCAACTTCTATAATTTCTGTATTTGCTAATATCTAATTTCTAAATGTCTAAAATATTAAAATAAACAATATGTTAATTATCTAATAACAGATATGTTTTCTCATTTCTCCACAATTAATATAAAATGCACTATTTAAAGGAAAATGTATGAGGGAAGAACTAATAATGAATGAAAACTCCTAGGAGGACATTCTTCTCTTATGTCCTTTAAATGAGAATCAGTCTAAAATAAACCTAAGTACACACTGACCTTAGAAAAGCAGTAATATAAAATGTGTTTATTCTAAACAAAATGATTATATTTTAAAATAATTTCTTACTTACAAAAACAGGGATCATAAGGTTCTTTTAAAAGAAAGTCTTTACTAGAATATTACACAAAACTTAAATTCAGTGTATGTGAAAGTGAGGAGCACTTACAGCACCACTTGGTACCAAAAACATAAAATATTTTCAATTGAAAGGTTATTTTAGGGAAGAATTTTCATGCTTAAGTATTGAAGAAACCATGGGTACCTTTGACTAAGTGATACGGAATGCTTAGGAAATAATAAATATCTACAACAAATAGGTGTTTTACAATTGTATAAATACACAATTTTAGAATGGAATTAAGTGATCATGGAAAAAGGATTGCAAATTTAGAGAAATAAATATTCTAGTTCTGGGGAATTTTTTGGGGTAAATAATAAAACAAAAGAGTTGTCAAAACACAATTTGGGTACCTTTGCCTGATAGCGAAGAGTCAACTAGAGCCCAAGGTCTTATTTCCCCTTAGTAACTCCAAAAGCTCAAAAAT
This sequence comes from Orycteropus afer afer, assembly GCF_000298275.1. Taxonomy (NCBI): domain Eukaryota; kingdom Metazoa; phylum Chordata; class Mammalia; order Tubulidentata; family Orycteropodidae; genus Orycteropus; species Orycteropus afer. Next base: position 2,441,287 of record NW_006921660.1, read on the forward strand.
CAGCTGTGGTCTTTGAATATAGAATTGAATGAAAGGGAACAAGAAATGACTTATAAAGTATTATCCTGTCCAACAGAAATATGAGTCACATGACTACTTTTAGATTTCTAGTAGCCCCACAAATACAAAGGTATCAAATCGACTACATCTGTGGAAAGAAATGATGGAGAAGTCCAATATTATGGATTAGAACAAGGCCCAAGGCTGACTAAGGATCAGACCATCAACTGCTCAGATTCAAGTTCAAGTTGAAGCTGAAGAAAATTAAAACAATTCCATGACAGCCAAAAGACAATTTTGAGTATATTCCACCTGAATTTAGAGAACACCTCAAGAGATATGACACACTGAAGACTAATGACCAAAGACCAGATGAGTTGTTAGAAGATATCAAGAACATCATATATGCAGAAAGTAAAAGGACATTAAAAAAGACAAAAATGGATGTCAGAAGTGACTCTGAAACTTGTTCCTGAACATAAACTACTAAAGCAAATGGAAGAAATGATGAACTAAAAAAGCTGAACAGATGATTTCAAAGGCATCTTGAGAAGACAAAGTATTATAATGAAATGTGCAAAGATACGAAGTTAGAAAACCAAAAGCCAAGAACACACTCAGCATTTCTCAAAAACTGAAGAAAAAATTCAACCCTCATGTTGCAATATTAAAGGATTCTATGAGCAAGATACTGAACAATGCAAGAAGCATCAAGGACTACTGTCATCCACTTGGAAGGGGATCTATGTAGGAGATCCTGAATAGAGAGGGAGAACAATGTGGAACAAAACTCAAAATCATTTGGAGAAAAAAAAAAGGTGGGGACCAGGTTTGCTGGTCTGATAGAGCCTGGTGGAATCATTGAGACTATGGCCCCTAGCTGCCCTTCAGGTCTGGAATTGAACCCACACCTGTGGTTTCCAGCCAAACAAAAGACAGGCATATGAGTTGAACATTTACCTCAAGTAGATACTCTCCTTGGAGAGAACAATCATGGGAGAAAGAAGGGCTACTTATGCACAGGGAGACAGCTCAGGGGGCAGGAGTGTATGTAGGGATGGACACTGGGAAGAGGTAACTATGGGGAGGAAGTGGGAGGGGAGCTGTTACATTGTGGTAAACTGTGGTCAATGACATGAGACAAAGTATATGTGAACTGCTGTATGGAAAGTGAATTTGCTCTGTAAATCTTCACCCAAATCACAATTAAAAAAAAAAAGCATCAAGGAAAGATGGAAAGCATGCAGAGTCACTTTAGGAGCTCTGGTAGCATAGTGCCTAAGGCACTTGACTACTAACCAGAAGGCTGGCGGTTCAAACCTACCAGCCACTCCTCAGAAGGAAGGTTGGGCATTCCTACTTCCGTAGTGATACTGCCTTGGAAACCCAAGGAGGGGTCGCTACTTACCAAACAGAAATGTTCAACCATTTCAAGAGGTAGTGTATGATCAAGAACCAATGATAATGAAGGAAGAAGTCCAAGCTGCACTGAAGGAACTGCCAAAAAACAAGGCCCCAGGAATTGACAGAGTACCCAATGGGATGTCTCAACAAATGGATGCTGGAGGCACTCACTTTAAAGACCTCTTTAAAGTATTAAAAAGCAAGTTGATTTGCAAACTAAGGTTCTGATCCAAGCTATGCATGGTATTTTCAATAGGCTCATATGCATGCAAAAGCTGGACAAAGAAGTGATACCTTTGAATTATGTTGTTGGTAAAGAATATTGAATATACCATGAACTGCCAGAAGAATGAACAAATCTGTCTTGGAAGAAGTACAGCCAGAATGCTCCTGAGAAGCAAGGATGATGAGACTTCATCTCATACACTTTGGACATCCTAACAGGAGGGACCAGTCCCTGGAGAAAGACATCATGCTTGGTAGAGTGAATGAAAAAGAGGAAGACTCTCAACGAGATGGGCTGACACAGTGGCTGCAACAGTGGGCTCAAACAGGACTGAGCAATGGTTCATTTTGTTATACATGGGTCACTGTGCCAGAATCAACTCAATGGTACCTAACAACAACAACAACAACAAAACCCCACTACCATCGAGTTGCATCGGACTCATAGCGACCCCTCCTTGGGTTTGTGAGGCTGAAATCACTACGGAAGTAAGTTGCCCAACTTTCCTTTTGGGGAGTGCCTGGTGGGTTTTATCAGTCAGCCTTCTGGTTAGCAGTCAAATGCCTTACGCACTATGCCACCAGAGCACTACCCCACAAGATAGTAGTCATAATGAAAAAGATATAAACAAGCAGGTAAAATTAATTTAAATTCCATAGTTTATTTAACCCAATATGTTTAAAATATTATCATTTCAACACTACCATGCTATTTTTCTCTATACTAAATTTTCAGAATTCAGTGTGCATTTTACACTCATAGCACATCTCAATTTGGACTTGCTTTATTTCAAATGATAGAAAGCCACATGTGGCTACTGACTATGGTACTGGACAGGGCAGTTTAAATTATGGTAAATCTGTCCCAAAGTTAGTAACATTTTATCAGAAAGTCATTCCATGTTCTATCTTAAAAGCTTTGACACTGGAAATGGCTGTGCCTATTCTGTAGCAAAGGATGGGAATGGGAAGAACAGCAGCAATGGGCAAGCACCGAGATGGCAGTGGAGAAGATTTCTGATCTCCTGGAGCAACTCTGGGGAGCAAGCGCCCCAACTATGACCAGGAAGGAGGTGCTTCTAGCAGATGAGCACTGTGCACCGGAGGTCATTAATGCAAGGGAAGTAATCTACAAGCAAGCCTGGAAGATAGTAAGGCTGGCTCTTGGACAGCACAATCATCCACTTGGAGTACACACTGCAAAAAAAGGTGGCCTAATCAAAGTGACAGCTAAAAAAAATTGTGATCACTATGTTTTAATTAGCTCAGGCTGTAGAAATGAGGTTAGTTAAGATCGGGATTCAGCGCTATTCCACAGCAAAGCGACCAAAACAGAAAGGACAGTTTGGGCTCTGGATGGTGAAAAGATGCTGAGGATATGAAGCAACAACACGGCCACAGTATTTTGTCCCGGTTGTTCCAATGAGGAAAGGCAAAGAATGCTACAACCATAAAGACGGACATTATCTTTCTCCTTCCCTCCCGCCTTAAACCCGGGGGACCCTCGAAATGGCTGCGTCTTTTCTTTGGAGTCTTAAAGAGAAATACAGGCATTGCACCCGTTGACGCCGTCGGAAAACGCACGCACCAGATCAGCATTGTTAAGAGCTCTCTCTCTCCCTTGGAGGCCTCGCCTGGCCCCGCAGGTCTCCATACCCGAACTCACCTAGGCCGCACACCTCGGGCTTGCTGCAGCCGTGACCAGTCGTTGCTAGCCAGGAGACGACCAGGGAAGTCAGACAACAGCGTCCCAGAACACCGACACCAGTCGCTACACCCGCAACCCCACATTCAGCTCCAGCAAAGACTTCCCTGTCTGCACCTGCGCTGGCACCGGAAGCACTTTCTGGGCCTGAATGACAGCATTCTACACCAATAGTTGTTTCCGAACTTTATGCTGCTGCGCATATCTGTAAAGCGGACGTTGTATTTTCTGGAGGAGAAGGATTTGGGGCGGACAGAGAAGTAGCCAATAGGGGAAGCGAGGAGGCAAAGGGGGAGACACCCGGACGTCCCTCCTGCGGCGGCTTCTGGCTCCCCGCCCACAGGCCTCTGCCGGCGGCTTCACGCTGCTAGTGGGCTGTAGGCGAGCGACTCACTTTTGGGGGTGTCAAGGGTGTGTACGCAGGCAGAGGTGCGAAGGGGGACGTCAGGGTCTCGGGGCCACTGTCCTCTCTTTCTCTTCGTCGTCGTAAACGCTGTCTGCTTGGAAGACGCCCCGTGACCGACGCGATGAGTGCTAACGAGGACCAGGAGGTGAGTCCCCCGGGCCGAACATCCCTTTCTCTCGCAGCCGCGGTGTCCCAGCCCAAGGGAGGGCGGCTGACCCCGTGGAAGCTCCAGCGAGACCCGGCGTCCGTACAAGTGTCTGCGCACATGTCCTTCACTCGTAAACCCGCATATACTGGCTGTGGTGCCCCATGTTTACCGGTGCCCTAGGAGGAGAAGTCAAGCATGCCTAAATGTGCAGGTGTCCTCCTTTGCCTCCACGTCCCCCAAATTTTTCATTTTTCCAAACCCCAGGTTTTTAATAGCGAGAATGAGTGTCCTTGTTACACGACCCAAGTACATTGGCACGTCTTGAATACCGTTTGTATTTTAGCGCTTGTGTACTGAATTATGTGGATTTGGAAAGCTGACCACCTTTAAACTTTAAAATCTATTGGCTGATAGAATACCCTTAAATATTTGGTGGAGGAAAATAATGACACTGGTGCCTCGGGTTTCTGTCCATATTGTTTGGTAGAAATAATTTATCTATCTGGTAGTTGTTGTATTGCTTACCTAGTGCTGCTCTGACAAGAATATACCACCAATAGGATGCTTGAACAAGCACGAGTTTTTTCTCTTAGAGTTTGGAGGCTTTAAATCTGAGTTCCAAGTGCCAGGCTTTAGGGCCTGGGTGAAAGCCCCTCAACCTTGGGTTTCAGCTCTGTCTCCTGCTCCCAGCCTACTGGCTCCCAGCTGCTGGCTGCTGAGACTGACAAGCCCAAGCTTGACAAGTAAAAAGGCACAGTCCTGATGTTACCAAACCACGTGGCAGCCATGAATTCAAGTCCATTGAAAGTCCTAAGGTTGGCATTGCAAGGCAGGCTGCTGAACAAGCGTGGCTACATGCAGGGTTCAAGCAAGCCATGAGCTAGAGAACATTCCCCAAGGCTTCTCCTTGTATACAGGAAATAGACCACATGCCTAAAGCAGCTACTCACCTGGTCGCAGTAGATTCCACCATGGAGTTGATTCCCTGTCTCTGCATGGGGAATATTATATCCAGCTGCCCAGCCACTCAACCAGGCCCAGCCAAGTTAACACACAAACTTAACTACCACAGTTGTCCAGTGGATCAGAAGTCTATTTTGAGCACACATTTACCCTCTGAATTGTACGGTTTGTGCTCAGTTATTTTCTTGTGAAATATCCCTTTGAAATCAACTCATGTAAGAGTTGTAGGGTATGCTATAGGTCAGCTGTCGGGGTACCTTCTAATTTTGTAACCGTGCAGATAAAAAAGTCACTATACAGAAGTAAAGTGACTTGCCCTATGGCAGGCTGTATAGTGAGTATGCAGTAGACTCAGGGCTAGAACCCAGGTCTCCTAAATAAGAGGCAGTTGCTCACAGTTCATTTAGAATATATTGCTTGAAAGTTAGCATTTTTACATGAAAGATTTAATAGAATTTCTGGACTAGGCATTACCTTTGAAGCAGTGAGAGTCCAATAAGCTACTTGATACCTACCTGAGTGCCTTCTAAAATTTATACATACGTATGTACATATATATATATATATATATATATACGTACGTATGTATTGAACTCTCTTGGCATAGGGCCTAAGGCATTTGACTGCTAACCAGAAGGTTGGCAGTTCAAACCCACTAGCCGCTCCACTAAAGGAAGACTGGGCAATCTCCTTCTATAAAGATTTACTGCTTCAGAAACCCAAAGAGGGTCACTATCAGTCTGAATCGACTCGACAACAGTTTTTTTTAAAAACCAAGAAACCAAACTTACTGCTGTCAAGTTGGATCTGACTCATAGCGACTCCTCCTTGTGTTTCCGAGGCGATATCACTACGGAAGTAGATTGCCCAATTTTCCATCCGAGGAGTTGCTGGTGGGTTTGAACCACCAGCCTTCTGGTTAGCAGTCAAATGAATGCCTTAGGCACTGCGCCACCAGAGCTCCTATATGTGTGTGTGTGTATATATAAGACCTATATACATATGTATTTGGGAGCTCTGGTAGCATAGTGGCTAAGGCACTTGACTGCTCACCAGAAGGCTGGCGGTTCAAACCCACCAGCCACTCCTCGGAAGGAAGGTTGGGCAATCCTACTTCCGTAGTGATACTGCCTCGGAAACCCAAGGAGGGGTCGCTATGAGTCGGGGCCGCTATGAGTCGGGGCCGACTCAATGGCAAATAACAACAACAACAACATATGTATTTATATAGACTCTGTGTGTGTGTGTGTGTGTGTATTTATTTATTAATATTCTTGCTAAGTGGATTTCTTAGCTAGTGCTGACAGTTCTGGCTCCTTGGGAAGCCTGTGGCACACAGTGTGTGCTGTTTCACAAAGTATAACCTGTGGACTCAGAATTACATCACTTGAATAATTGTTAGGCAAACATATTTGTGCTCCACCTCAGACTCACTGAGTCAAAATTTCTGTTGTGGTGCCCCTGGACCTCCATTTTAGAAAAGAAAATGTCATTCCTCTTCCACATGACTGACTCAGATCTATGAAGACAATATCCCTACCCCGTTTTCCATACCTTTTCTCAAGCTAAAGGTTCCTTCTAGCTTTTCTTCATTCATTCATTCATTGTTTTCAGTTCCTTTACTACCCTGGAATTGTGTCTGTGGACATGTTCTAAGTTTATTTTTATATTTTATTTTTAAATTGTTGCATCATACAGTTTCCTGCAGTTAGATTTTACCCCTTAAGTACTTGCACTGCTGAAAGTACTGTCTTTCATCCTCTACTTACATATTTAGGTATCTGAGTCTAAATTCTTCTACCTACTCTGTTAAATTTCATCATGTTACATGTTTTTCAAGTTCCCTTTGGTGGCATAGTGCCTAAGGCATTTGACTGCTAACCAGAATGCTGGAGGTTCAAACCTACCAGCCACTACTCGGAAGGTTGGGCAATCTACTTCAGTAGTGATACTGCCTCAGAAACCCAAGGAGGAGTCGTTATGAGCCAAATCCAACTCAATGACAGTGAGTTGGGTTTTTTTTTTTGGTTTTGGATTCTTATTCTGCCACCAAAGTGATTCATTATCTCATCAAATTGTCATCCACAAATTTGATAAGCCTACCTTCAATTTTTGTTCCCATCTAAGTTATTAATTAAAATGTGGGAAAATATTAAGGATAGAAGGACTAGCACTATCTTTTGGGCAAGGTGGTTTGTTCCCATCTAATCTTAACTATTCTTGAATGCAGTGTGAATTCCTATATTTTTTTTTTTCTATAGAAGTAGCAAGAAAAATCCCATGGTGCCTTCCTGAAATCCAGACAGACTATTTTGTGCCTTTTCTTAATGTATCAGTCAGGTTACGCTTTCTAAAAACAAAAAGCCCAACCCACTGCTTTCGAGTTGATTCTGACTCATAGCAAGCCTATAGGACAGAATAGAACTAGCCAGAAGGTTTCCAAGGCTGTGAATCTGTATGGTAGCAGATAGCCTCATCTTTCTCCCATGGAACAACTGGTGGGTTTAAATCACCAACCTTTTGGCTAGCAGCTGAATTCCTTAACCACTGTGCCACCAGAGCTACACTGTCCAAGAAGGGCATGAATTGTTTAGCTATGTCTTGTGGAACCTTGCTTAGGGAACCTTGTTTTCCAAGATTTTAGGGATTACACCTTACTCTCCCAGGTTCCTACCAACTATTTCTGTAATAGTCTATTCTAAATTTTGTCCATTTGGGTCAAGCTCACCCATCTTTAATTCGTAGGATTCATGACACACATATTTGGGAAAACTAAGATATTTACCCAAGCACAGTCTTCCTTTGCTTCTTTCATCAGTGGTTCTTCAGAGACCACAAGCAGTGCTTGAGACTTCTCATTCATAAGCCCAGAATGTTGTATGAAGTATTTCCAGGCAAGGATTGCTACTTACATTTTATTTTCTCTTGCAGTCGTTTCTTCTATCTTGGCTAGATAATTTTTTAATGTTCTTTTTCCCTGGAGAAGGATTTGATGCTTGGTAAAGTAGAAGCTGAGCAAAAAAGAAGACCATCAATGAGAGGGATTGACACAGTGACTGCAAAGTATTTCCTTCTGTTGTACATAGGGTTCCTGTGTGTCAGAGCTGACTCGACAGTACCTAACAATGATGAGATTTTTCAACATTTGATCCTTCTGTAAAAATGTTTGCAAGTGTTCCCTCACAATAATGGTAAATTATTGTGCTTCTTATTTCTCATTTCCAAGTTCAATGCTCTTTCTACCCTATGCTACTCTTTAGCAGGGTGGCAAAAGGCACATGCTCTAGAGTTGCTTTGAACTATCTCATAGCTCATTCTTCTTCCTGGTAGAAAGCAGAAAATAATAGGGTTTTCTTTATAGGTTTGCTGTGAGGAGTGAGATAATACAATATAAAATGCTTAGCAGTGCCTGGCACATAAGTTTAAAGTAAATATTATTATGTGTGATATAAGCACTCTAGGCCATATGAAGTTTTACATAGTCAACTAGGCTTGAATCAATAACTGAAGATGTTTCATTTCTTTCTTCTTTTAATAGTGATTTGGATGAAAGTTTACAGAGCAAATTCGTTTTCCATTCAACAGTTCATATACATTTTGTTTCGTGACATTGATTGCAATCCCCACAATGTAGCAGTTCTCTTCCTACTTTCTCCCTGTGTCCTCCTTAGGCATTCCTGCTCTTAGAGATTTCTTCTTGTACAAATGCTGTCCTTCTGATCTCCCGTGGTTGATTTTCTAAGGAGTGTCCCTACCTGTTGTAATTGTTCACCTTGCAGGCTGTCTGTTTGGCTAAAAGTTAAGCCACAGGAGTAAGTTCTGTTCCAGGCCTGAAGGATGACTAGGGGCCGTAATGTCAGGGGTTTCACCGGTTTCTGTCAGACTAGTAAGCCTGGTCTCTTTTATGATTTTGAACTATCAAAGATCTCCAATTTTGATCCCTTTTATGAGTGATTGGCAGTGATAGCCAGATACCATCTAGTTCTTCTGGCCTCATGGTCATGTAAGATGAGGTTCCCATGGTCCACTAGTTCCTTGGACTAATTGTTTCCATGTGTCTTTGATTTTCTTCACTCTTCTTTGCTCCAGATGAGGAAAGATCAATTGTTTTATCTTCAATGGCTACTGACAAGCTTTTAAGATGCTAGTTGCTACTCACCAAAGTAGGATGTAGAACAATGTTATTTGTGTATTATGTTAATGATCCTTCATTTCTGATCTGTATATACCACAAAACCAAACTCATTTGATTCTTTCTTTCAGATGGAACTAGAGGCATTGCGTTCTATTTATGAAGGAGATGAAAGTTTCCGGGAATTAAGTCCAGTTTCATTTCAATATAGGGTAAGAAGTGGTATGAGTAGGAGCGACTGACTGCTACTTTGCTAGAAAAACCAAAAGTTGTTAAAAATGGTGATTATTTGCTCATTAAATCTGTTTTATTTTAAACTTAGGTCTTTGGATTTTCAGACACATTTAAATGAAAATTCATTACCCTGACATCAATTATTTTTAACATTTAAAAACATTTTTGAAAGTTCAGAAACTTAAAAAACCAAGATAAACTTTTTTAAAAATTTGAACAAAATCATAAAATATTAGAGATGGAGGAAACAAGATTTTTCCTTCTTATCATAAAGATAACTTCTCTCAGTTATAGTTTTCTAAGTTATTTAGTCTTAAATTTCCACAGGTAATATTGGCACATAATAGGATTAAAATCCAGTCTCTGTATTCTAAGGCCGTTATTCTTTTTTACTACCCTATGATATGAACAGGAAATGTTGATATTTTCTTTATCTCTGTTCAGATTTAAGATGAAATATGTGAAATGTGGATTTTTCCTTAAAATGGTGTTGCCAATCAAACTATCTTGAAAATAAAACTACCAATATTTTATAAATGAATAATATAAATCATTTATCCAAACACTTATAAGTAGTGATAGAATGGGAAAGCTTTTTGGTAAAAGACATGGTTATCATTAACGTCACCATTTAAAATGTATGAGAAGTGATTATTATATATGATTATTATAGACTGTCCCAATAAATAAATTTATAGTTTTTACTTTTAGATACTCTCCTCTCTTCTCATCTCTTCTTAATTCCCTTTTAAGCACAATAATTCTTGCACTATCTCCTGGATATAACAATCAAAGGACTTTTAATGACCTAAATTAAAGATGGAGTTAACTCTAGCCCTCTGTTTGAAAGCAGCTAACTCCAACTTCCCAAGTTTGTGGCTTACTGTTTTTGCTCTTCCTTTTCTTGTTCCCCACAGTTGATAATTACTTTTATCCTCAGAACACTGTGGTCAAAGAAACAAACAACAAAAAAGTAGGAGATATAGTCTTGGTACTAGAAAAGCTTCTGGGCAGGTCGGAGAGACAGGCCATGAACATGAACTAGCTCTGTTAAGGCAGCCTTGGAAGAAATGAAAAGTCAGAGTATCTGTATACTCCCCTTACCCCATGGTCATTCACTTAGTCTTAACCTGTACCCCTGAACTTTTCAAAACATTACATTTCTGATCTGCAAACAAGCATTGGAAGCAAGTCATCATTTTAAAGACTATAATTTAGCTCTCTGTATTTGTATCACTTTTTACAGCCTAAGATTTCCCTTTTCTTCAGATAGGTGAAAATGGTGATCCCAAAGCCTTCTTAATAGAGGTTTCCTGGACAGAAACATATCCCCAAACACCTCCAATTATATCTATGAATGCTTTTTTTAACAACACCATGTGAGTAGTGTTTAATTTTCATTGTTTAGTTTTTTGTTTGTTTTCGTTTTTATTTTACTCTTTCTTTCACTTTTTTCTTAGCAATCTATTTGTTGTAAATTGTAGATCATCAGCTGTAAAGCAGAGTATATTAGCCAAGTTACAGGAAGCAGTTGAAGCTAATCTTGGAACTGCTATGACTTATACATTATTTGAATATGCCAAGGACAATAAAGAACAATTCATGGAGAATCACCATCCCATTAATTCTACGGTGAGTATGTGATTATTTTATGCCAGATTTTTTGTTTTTGCTCTGCTCGTAATTAACTTTTACTTGTACTTAATTTTTGAAAATAGGAAGGGGACTTTGTGTTATGTTTAACAGGGCAGTTGCATCTGAGTTAAATAAGAACAATGAATTTTAGATTTCTAAGCTTCTATTTTAGTTAGGAAACAACATTACATTCTCTAGAATACTTCATGGGTCTGTCAAAACAGACCTTATAGAACCTAGTATTTTAAAAATTTATTTCATCTCTTCATGAAGCTTATAATTAAAGATTTTTTAGGTAGTTCTAAAATGTGTGGTACTGCCTTGGAAACCCAAGGAGGGGTGGCTATGAGTCAGGTCCGACTTGTTGGTACATAACAAGAACAACAACAAAATATGCATGAAATTGCTTTTTCCATAAGGTTTATTTCATTGTAAATTGTCTTGCCACAGTTCAATTTGAAGGTATTACAGTTTAAGGACTTCATTGAATAGAAAAAAAAAAAAAAAAAACTATAATTATTTTAGTTATAGAATGGTTTTAGGAAATAATCAACTTTTCTGACCTTAAGCATATGCACCAAGTCATGGCCTAAAAACATTTCAGTGATCAGTGTTAATTTAGTTTTGTCTTGTGAACCAAGCTATAAGCTTTTGGACAGCAAAGGCCATTTCTTTTACTTGAGTGGTTCTGGCTTCCACATTTCCAAAAAGACACAGAAGAAAGAGGCAACTGAAGGAGCAGTACAGGGTAAGAGTTAAGGACATGAACTGCGGGTCATATCAATGGGGTTCAAATCTCGCTGTGCCCCTTACTAATCGTATGACATTAGGCAGCCTTTTTAGTCTCCATATGCTCAGTTTTCTCATCTGTAAAATGGGGATTATTAGTACTATCTACTTATAACATTGTACTAAGAATCAAATGAGTAGTATATGTAAGACATTTAGGACAATATTTGGCACCCAGTAAGCATTTTAAAATTTGAATATCATAAATACTGAGTATATGATCTTAAATGTTTTAAAGATTTTCTTTATTCTCCAGGGGAACAGGATGTTCTAGGCAGGGTATTTGATTTTTCTAAAGTCATGTTTAGATTTCCAAATTACAGCAAATTAACTGAATTGTAAAACTACTTTGGACCCTCAGAGCCTCAGTATAATGCTGGTATCATGTTTTTCATCCCAAGGACTTGATTATAACAATTGCAGTTTTATTATGTCTTTCATTGTGAACTTTCAGAAGAGTGAAACCAACAATGTGCTAAGGACATGTGATTTAATAAATGAGTAATAATAACATAGGAGTCTTGTACTTAATAAATCTAAAATATATCTGCCTATTTCAGGAAGCAGCTATGTTATCATAATTTGGTAAGTGTTGTATCATGAGTCTAAGAGATGTGTATTTTTTTCTAGACATCCATAAGCAATAGCATCTCAGTTGAAACTCCTAATACAGCCCCATCAAGTAAGAAAAAAGACAAAAAAGAACAACTTTCAAAAGCCCAGAAACGTAAACTGGCAGATAAAACAGGTTTGTTTTATTTTTTTTATTTCACAACATAGGTACATTGATTACGATATAATGTGATATAGGTGCTTATTAGGAGCCCTGATGGTGCAATGGTTAAGTGCTTGGCTGCTAACCCAAGTATCTATTGTTTGAACCCACATGAGAAAAGACCTGGCAATCTGCTCCCTTAAAGATGGTAGCCTAGGAAACCCTAGGCTGCTCCACTCTGCCATGGAGGGTCACTAGGAGTTGGAATTGCCTTGATAGCACACAGCAACAGTGCTTATTAAATATATTTGGATTTAGCAGATTAGGTCTCCATTCTTGGAATATTTGGGTCATACCTTATCTTTAGTCACATGTACACTGAAAATATTTCCTACTACTTCATCAGAAGAAACAGCCGTTTCAGGGGAATGTAACTGAGTGACACAGGTGCCTCTAAAAATGAGTCTTGAGATTGAGGAACATTAGAAAAGTGTACAAAAATTTCTTTGTCTTACTTGTGTTCTGTAATGTGTTTGGGATTTTCCTATTTGTTTACCTTTATGACAAGGAGCTCCAGTGGGAGAATGGTTAAAATAACATTTGGCTGCTAACCGAAAAAGGTTGGTGGTTTGAGATCACCAACCCCTCCACAGGAGAAAGATGCTCCCATAAAGATTTACAGACTTGGAAACCCTACGGGACAGTTTTCCTCTGTCCTAAAGAGTCACTATGAGCTGGAATTAACTCGAGGGCAGTGGGTTTGGGTTTGGTATGATAGGCGTGTGAAGAAATTTTTTTTTAAATACAGTTTTTATCTGAGGTGAGTATTGCTATACCATTAGATCTTAGCACAATAAATAATTGAATCTTTTTTCTATAGTTTACATATTTATGTAATAATAAGATTTAAGAACAGAATTTTTATGTATCCTAAATCAGAGCTTTTTGTATGGATCTTTGTTGTTGTTGTTATGTGCCGTCGAGTCAGCCCTGACTCATAGCGACCCTCCTTGGGTTTCCGAGGCAGTATCACTATGGAAGTAGGATTGCCCAACCTTCATTCCGAGGAGTGGCTGGTGGGTTTGAACCACCAGCCTTCTGGTTAGCAGTCAAGTGCCTTAGCCACTATGCTGCCAGAGCTCTTTAGAAGAGTATTATAAACTTCAGTTCATATCAACAGTAACATTTGATTTCTTTAATTTACTTTACTTAACCTGAAAATTTGAAAATTGTTGCTAATCAGTAAGCCTTTTTCCCAGTCAGGGAAAATGAAACATGATCATGTGCACATGCACATTTATATACATATATGCGTGTGTGTATATGTATGCTTGTGTGTGTGTGTGTGTTACTGGTATAAGGCTACAAGCTGCCTTTACTGGGAAGAACGACTCTAACTTTAGGGAAGTGGGTTTAAAGTGCCCTTGTTCTGGTGGCGTATTGCCTAAGGCATTTGACTGCTAATCACAAGGCTGGTGGTTCAAACCCACCAGCCACTCCTTGAAAGGAAGACTGAGCAATCTACTTCAATAGAGATACCACCTGGAAACCCTAGGAGGAGTCACTATGAGTTGGATTCGACTTGAGGGCAGTGAGTTTTTTTCTTCTATAAGGTAGTATTTTGGATTTTTGTAGTTTGTTTATATATGGTTGTGTCTCTGGTGGTGTAATGCCTAAGGCATTTGACTGCTAACCAGAAGGCTGGTGATTCAAACCCACCAGCCACTCCTCGGAAGGAAGATTGGGCAATCTACTTCTGTAGTGATACTGCCTCGGAAACCCAAAGAGCAGTCACTATGAGTTGGATCTGACTCAATGGCAGTGAGGTGTTTTTTTATTTTTTATGGTTATGTCAGAATAAAAAAGTAGCAACCCTGTGTTGGTCCCCAAAATACGTTTTTGAAATTGTAATGGTTTGTGAAATAGGAAACCTAGGAGTGCATTATACTAAAATATAAAAGCAGCATTAAAGTGTAAACAACCAAAGCAGTAAATTAACCATTTTTCAGTCTGTTTTCTAGAATTTTGATTAATCTCGTTTTGAAACATTTCAGATTTATGCCTGGACTTAAACTTGAAAGTAAACATTTTCTCGTGTTGCTTACTTAGTTACCTGTTGCTTTCATGCAGTTACATAATGACATGTGATCATTCACTTTAATTAGTATCTATCTCCATCTCATTGATAATGCACACCTAGAGTCATTAACTCCCTGTAGTTTAGATATAGAAGTTTGCTATGAGGAGCTTTAATTCTAAATAAAACTTTAATGGAACAGGCATGGCACTATGGGTAAAAATTTTAGTTACCAAAATTGGTGATCTACCCCTATACCCTTCATAACCAGTAACCAGTGGGATAAGATTCTTGAATGAAGGAGGAAAGAACCATCAGCATCTCAAATTGAACTCCAATAATATTGTTTCTCTCCTATTAGAATTATGGGGAAAATGAATATACATCAAGCATAAAGGAAATGAAGCCATTTTAAATTTAAGGATTTAAAATTATGTTCATTATTAAACGATTCTATGAGTTGGAATTGAGTTGATGGTGGTAGGTTTTGGTTTATGTTTTGTTGTTATGTGCCGTTGAGTCGGACCAGACTTATAGCGACCCCTCCTTGGGTTGCCAAGGCAGTATCACTACGGAAGTAGATTGCCCAACTATTTAAAGAGTGAAAGCACTTTGTAAACTATAAAAACTTACATAAAATGTTGTGCTTGTTTTCAAGCACTCCCAATGATTAAAGCCCTTTTAAAAGAATTAGATTGAACAATGAATATTTGATAGAGCACAACAAGTAATAAATAAAGTGGTCTTGAAGCCAAACATTTGTTTATAAGACCTCCTATCTTGATCTAGTTTCTTGGTGTGAACTGCTAATTTGTTAATCAGTAAACTGACCATTTCTTACTTAATAAGAAGCAACTTTATAAAGCAGTAAAATTGGGTAAATATATGCAACTAATAAATTAATTAGCTCCTCTTCCCTGACATTACCAATCTACCTCCATATTTTTTTCCTTGATACTAGGCTTTGTCTTGAATGGAGGTAGGGTAAATATAAAATGAAATACATGGCAAATATCCCCAGAAGAGTGCTTTCAATCTACGATGTTGATAAACTGTTTTTCAACTTTAGTAATACAGGCTTATCTCGTTTTATTGTGCTTTGTAGATATTGCGGGTTTTTTGTTTTTTTTTTTACAAATTAAAAGTTTGTGGCAACCCTGTGCTGAGCAAGTCTGTGGGTGCCATTTTTTTTTAATAGCATGTGCTTATTTCATATCTCTATGTTGCATTTTGGTAATTCTCACAATATTCCCAACTTTTTCATAATGCCATTGCACACTTAGTAGACTATACTATATTCTGAATATAACTTTTGTGTATAGTGGGAAATCAAAAAATTGTGACTCATTTTATTGCAATATTCACTTTATTGTGGTCAGAAACTGAACCTACCATATCTCCAAGGTATGCCTATGTGTGATTTAAATTTTTGTCGATTTATTATGTAGAATAGTAAATATAAGCTTATTTGTTAGACTGTTAATTGATTTTAAACTAGTTAATTGATTATAGAAATAAAGTTACTATTATTTTAATCCTCTAGATCACAAAGGGGAACTTCCTCGAGGATGGAACTGGGTTGACGTGGTTAAGGTATATATTTATATTCATTTTTTTAAAATAACTTTCTATTGTAGTTTGAATGAAAGTTTACAGAGCAAATTGGTTTCCCATTCCACAATTTATACACGTTTTGTGACACTGATTGCAATACCCACAGTGTAACAGCACTTTTCCCACTTCTCCTCCTTTGGTTTCCTTTCATCCTTCTTTCCTGTCCCTTGCTGACTTTTCTACTTTATCCCTGGGCATATGCTGCCCTTTTGATCTCCTTTGGTTAATTGATCTAAGAGGCAGTACCTCCCTGATGTTATTGTTCAACTTATAGCGCTGGCTATTGTTTGGTGGTGTAGTGCCTAAGGCATTTGACTGCTAACCAGAAGGCTGGTGGTTCAAACCCACCAGCCACTCCTC
>NW_006921660.1:2463162-2479734 GCF_000298275.1 Orycteropus afer afer
AAATAAATAGACAAAAATTTAAAGCACACATAGGCATACCTTGGTGATACGGCGAGTTCAGTTCCTGACCAAACCTATATACATTCGAGGGTATAGTTCCATTCTCCTTCCCACACCTGTTCAGCTTGGTTATGTATCTACTTATAGATTATTCTTATTACTGCTTTGCAGGATTGTGTATTAATCATATTTATCTTTGTTGTCCTTAACTCTTGTGCTCCTCCCATGTCTTCCTATGTCTTGATCACTTTGTGCTAACCTCCCCTTTATTGTATATTGGCTTTCTCTTCACCCAAGTTATTATGTGTCTGCCTTCTAGGTAATGATTTACCCTCCTTTCCTCCCACCCCTGGTAAACTTCAAAGAATCTTTGCATAAACGTTTTCCTACAGTAGTAGTCCCATAAAATATTTGCCCTTTTGTGATTAATTTTACTCAGTATAATGTTCTCTAGGTTCATCCATGTTATGAGGTGTTTCACAGATTCATCAATATTCTTTAACATTGTGTAGTGTTCTATTCTGTGTATGTACCGTGGTTTGTTTATCCATTCATCCATTGATGGGCACTTAGATGGTTTCCATCTTTTCGCTGTTGTGAATAAAGCTGTGATGAATGTGGATATGCATATATCTGTTCATGTCATGGCTTTTATTTCTCTAGGATATATCCCTAGTAGTGGGATTGCTGGATCATAATGGTATTTCTATTTCCAACTTTTTAAGGAAGTGCCACACCATTCTCCACAGTGGCTATGCCATTTTACAATCCCACCAGCAGTGTATGAGGGTTCCAGGTTTTCCACACCCTTGCCAGCATTTGTTGTTTTCTATTTTTTTGATCTTTGCTGTTAATGTTGGTGTGAGATGATATCTCTTTGTTATTTACTTTGCATCTCCAATGGCTAATGATTTCCAGCGTTTCTTCATGTGTTTGTTAGCTGTCTGAATGTCTTCTTTGGTAAAGTATCTGTTCTTGTCCTCTGCCCATTTTTTAAAAAATTGAATTGTCTTTTTGTTGTTGAGGTGTTGAAGTTTTCTATAAATTTTAGAGATTAGTCTCTTGTCTCATACGTTATTGCCAAAAATTTTTGCCCAGTCTGTAGGTTCTCTTTTTACTCTTTTAGTGAGGTCTTCTGATGCACATAAATGTTTAATTTTTAGAATGTCCCAGTTGTCTAGTTTGTCTCCTAATATTTAAACTCATGTCTTTAAAAAAATTATTATAATTATTGCTATCAAATAATGAAATTTATATGTTTCCTTTTTTTCCTCTCCTCAACCTTTGGACTTTACTGGGATGTCTCTTTTCTTCTTGACATTCAGCATGTAAGTATTTTTCACATATTCTTTATATTCCTCTCTTCACTATGCCTTTACTTTTAGATTTTCTTTTTTTAAATAATGGAAAATGTATACAAGTAATACATAACTGCACTAAAATACTGCTGTTGATATAAATAAATCTTAAGATGTATTTGTACATATAAATATAACTAATTGCTGATAATAGGGAAAATGAGAAAAACTAGTCATGGAAAGGAATGTTTTGATTTCGTTTTTCTTTTTAAGGGCAGCCCTCTAGATAAAGTTGCCCATTATTGCAAGAAGGATTTCTTATTGTTTTTGTTTAAAATGGTTTACTTTCCATTTTGGATTTTTCTGCCATCTTCTCTCATTATATTTCTTCATTATTGGTGATTTGAAATGTATGACACTGATACTTAGTGCTTAAGTTAATTCTTTCTGCAGGACTTAATAAAATAAGTTTTACATGCCAGTTAGTGCCACAACTGCTATGAGAAGTGATTAAGACAATCTGAGGGGAGTTAAAGATTAAGATTTTAGGGTGGACACAGAAATACAGTAATCCTCAATTTTCAAGTCAGCTGTTTGGGCTATGGAATGCATTATCTATAGAAACTGTTTGTGATAATCTGTGTGTTTCTAGAATCTAGTACTAAAAAATATTACCTGCAAGCAGTTATCAGTGACCTACAGTGAGAGTAAAGAAACACAGTATTTCTTCTCCCTTTCCTGGGCAGGAAGCTGACCGTGTAGAAAGGTGTCTGTATTAGGGAGGCTTGTTGGCATTCTTTCCTTTCTTTGGGCCCCTCTCTGCTCATGCTTGATGGGTGCTTCATGTTGTCCCAGGTGTACCTTTAAGTAGCTTGCTAGCTAAGCCCTTTCTCTCCTCAAAATGCTATGGACTCCATGCTTCAGGGCCATTGAGCTTGTGTGAAAGATGAGGAGGAAATTTGGAAACAGATAATGTTAATGGTTAAATAACATATGCAAAAACGGCAAGGAGGCCACATGTTCTGACCTTCTCTAATCCCACAAGAGGAAGACAGGATTACCAGCAGTAACCCAAGGCCTATTACTGCAAGGCCAGACATGCTGCCTCCCTCCAGCCCTTTCACCAACCGTTCTTCCCAAAGCACCCACCACCTCTCTCCTGGGTTCAATAATTCGCTGCAGTGGCCACGCAGAACTCACGCATTACGGGATTTATTAGGGAAGCACCAGGCTACAACTCAAGTTCAGGAAGAATGCTCAGTCTCTCTCCCAGCCCAACGTCCCTCAGCCAACAGTCTCTCAGTCTTTTTCCCAGCAGTGCTGGTCCCTCGGTGTCTCACTCAGCAATGCGTGTCTCTCGCGTCTCTTTCCCAGCAGCACGTGTCTCTTTCAGGGGCACGTGTCTCTTTCAGGGGCGCGTGTCTCTTTCAGCAGCACATCTTCCTCCAGCAGCAGTAAGAGAGAGTTCTGCCTCCAGGAGGCCTCCTTTTGAGCCCAGAAGGGTGGTCAAACTAGCCAATCACAGCATCAGAACTCTAAGCATGAGGGGGAGAGAGAGAGAGAGAGAGAGAGAGCTAGACAATAAATTGGCAAAAATGTAACACAGCACACCACTCTTCATACTTAAGATTTATTTCTTTGTTTTAGAAAATGTAGTTACTGTTCTTTTTAAAAATGTTCCTAGGTATAATGGGCTTATTGTTTTGAAATGAATTTAATTTCTCAGTTTGAATTTCAAGCACAGTGGTTATAATCCACATAAACTAAAGCTCTCTGGGGTCTTCCATTTTTAAGGGTATGAGGGGTCATAGGGCCAAAACATGTTGAGAACCTCTGTGCTGTCCTTAGCAGTTTCTGTTTCTCATAGCTCCTCTCATTCTTTGGAGTTCTTGGGAGTTTTGGACACAGTGGAGATTTATCTCAGCCTTTATTCTGTTCAGAATTGCCTTTATATTTGGAAATTTTATCTGTCCCCCTAAAATATGTCAACTCCTACTCTAGATTCTTTTTTTTTCCCCCTGCTCTAGATTCTTAACTGGAAAGATAGTAAGTTAAGGTCATTACGCTGGTAGCATAGTGGCTAAGGCACTTGACTGCTAACCAGAAGGCTGGTGGTTCAAATCCACCAGCCACTCCTCAGAAGGAAGATGGGGCAATCTACTTCCATAGTGATACTTCCTCAGAAACCCAAGGAGGGGTTACTATGAGTCGGATCCAACTTGAGGGCACATAACAACAATAACAACAACACACTTTCAATACCACATTTGAAGAATGTATTGTCATTCATTTGTAAGTGCCACCTTCTGTTTGCAGAATCTGGATCCTAGTTTATTTTTTTCCCGCTAGTTTATTTCTTAGAAAGCTTAAAGGCATTTTTTTTCTCCCTTGTTCTGGGGAGGTCATATTTTTAAAAGAAGTAGTTGAACCTGAATTTGAAAAATAGCTACATGTAGTAAGAACCATGTTGTTGTTGGATGCCAGCAATTCCAGCTCACAGCAATTGCATGTGACAGAGTAGAACTGCCCCAGAGTGTTTCCTTGGCTGTAATCATTACAGAAACAGATTGCCAGGTCTTTCTCCTGTAGAGCCACTGGGTGGGTTTGAACCACCAACTTTTCAATTAGCAGCCAAGCATTTAACTGTTGTGCCACCAGGGTTCCTTGGTAAAGGCTGTGTATGTGGTTTAAGTTATTTGAATCTTGCTACCTGTTGTTCTAGTACCTTTAAAAATTTAATTTTGCTATTACATGGAAATGATTAACTTGAGTAATATAATAACTTAAACATGTTGAATATTTCTCTTTTTTTTTTGTAGTTAAGCAAAACTGGTTCTAAAGATGATGAATAACGCTTGGAATTTGACACGAGAACATCCTTTTAAAAAGCAAACAGGTCAAAATCTTTCACTACTCTTTTCTGGTATTGAGGTGGCTTTTTATAAAACAATTTTTTATATGTGTCTTGTATTAAAAATGTTTTAAGCTAAAAGTTCATGAAGAGATCTGGCTGTATTAAATTATCTTCACAAACTTGCCTTAAAAGGTGAAAATGCTAATGATTAGTATACTGTACACAGCTTGTCGAGTATTGTAAATGGACCAATAAGGGGATTAGTAAATAGCCAGTGTTAATTTATATGACCGTATTGTAGTGGATGTGATAAAGGAGTGTGAAGCCCTTTTCAAACCTTTATCCCAGTGGAGTAGAATACTGAGTGAACTGTTAATTTGGCAGCATGATCCATATTGATAGGCTTCTCATCTTAAATAAAGGCTTCATCTCTTCTTTCTCTTAATTACTGAAGCATGAGTTGCTTCAAAGAAATTGAAATACTGGTATTTGGACTTTATACATAATACTCTTTGTAGTTCACTTTTATTTCTCAAGGGTGAACTGCTCTTTAATAAATGAATATCTATTTATACTTTTCTCTTGGTTTTTGTCAAAATGTTTAATCATGAGAATTTTCACTGGAATGTTATGGAATAGGAGAGTATTAAAAAAAAAATCTGCCAAATACATATCGTTTTAAATAGAAATGCTGACTTTCATTTGAAATATTTCTCTTTGCTGCATATACCATGATGGGTTAAAAGATGCCTTAATATTTAATTTTTTTATTGTTGGTAACAGTGATTAATAAATTCCTATTTATCTGCTATTATGTGTTTTTAGTTGTTTCATAATTGAGGTTGTCTAAATGGTTTAACTTAAAACACATTCAAATTTTATTTTTTTTTCAGAGTGCCTTTTCAAGTATACAAACTTATTTGTGAGCCTGAGCACCTTTGTCATAATATACAAAAAGTCTTTCAAATTCTGAAGTTTTTTAAAGTACATGCTTGATTTTTAAAAATGTTTAATAGAAGAAACTATTGGTGTAGTATTAACATATCAGGAAAAGTTATTGATGTTTATGTGCAATTTGTATATACCTCCCAGCTTTAAAAACACTTAGAATTACTAGGTGGTATTAGGAAGAACAAAAATGTTAGTTCCCCCAATTATACATGTGAAGCTTGGGTCTGACTGTTTTTAAAGAATCATTAACTTCTGAAGAAGTTACTCTAGCATACACGTAGTTTTCTGAGTTGTAGGCATGGTTTTTACTGGGGTTAACACTGGCTTCAGTTAAATCTTTTGAATTATTAAGTAAGTATGATTATAGTGAAGGAGTTTAATCTCTTTTGCAAAAGCTGAATCACATTCTATTTCCTGAATTAATATGATGGAAACATTAAAATTCAAGATCACTGTAATATGCCAACTTTTGAGGTTGCGTGTTTGTAGTTTTTGTTGTTGTTATTGTGTGGATTTGTTTGTTTCTAGTATTTAAAAAAAAAAAAAAATCAAAACTGCTTAGTGAAGATTCCAGAATTGTTCAGGCTTATTGTGGTTCATCAGTTACAAAGAATGCTAGTTAAATGCCAATGAATTATTTTTACTCTTTATATGACATATACAAACTTCTGGGGAGGTGGGGTGTGGCAGTGGTGCCTCTTATTACCTTAGGTAAAACACTTGAACATTTTCATCCGTATTGCTGTCATCTGTTTAACACTCCCAGTATATTTTCTTAAAATCTGCTTGTTCAGAATTGTGTGGAATGACAAAACTAATGAGCAATAAAATTGCAATTGCACATAATGATTTTTCTGCATGTTTTATTTTGAATCACTTGAGAGAGAATCTTTGGTTATATAGATTTGCATAGCCCTAAGGTATGAGATATAAACACTATTCAAGTACTAACCAGAAGATATTTAAAATGTTGGATTAAAAATGTTCATTTTTTAAGATGTGTAAACAAGCTAACTTTATTCTACAAGCAATGGGGACTCCATGCAGGTTTTTAAAATAACATTTTTTTCTTTTCAAATTTTTAAAACATGTGCATTATGGAACACTGAAAAGCAAAGAACACAAAAGGCATCCAAAATCATTTTGATGATTACAGTTTGGCATATCCTTCTACATTGTATGTATATATATATACAACTGAGCGTAGATTCTTAGGTGGTTGAGGTCACACAGTATGGATTCATGCTTTTTCATACTCATCATGAATATTTAAGAATTCAAATTCCAAAAAGTAGTGAATATTTTGTCAACCATGAGTACACTACACTGACTCAATCAGAAAGAAAGAAAAGAAATCCTGCCTTTCTTGGGGACAAAATTTCATAAAAGACAAAATGGTAACAGGTCTCTAGATAAAAATATTGGCAGTTAAAATACTGCATTCCCTTAATGCTCAATTTAAAATGAAACATGAAGCAATACAGTTCAGTAAGTGTAATGCTTCTCAACTCTCAGAAACTCAGTGCCGTCAAGTCGATCCAAGTCATAGGACCCCTCCTTGGATTTCTGAGGCAGTATCACTATGGAAGTAGATTGCCCAACCTTCCTTTCAAGGAGTGGCCTTAGGCCACTGTGCCACTAGAGCTCCCATAATGCTCTTAAGACGCTTAATATCAAATCTGTAACTATTAAAATACTGCAAGGTGTTTCCATTGATTTTAACAATGTAATTCTATAATACAGCCAAGAGATGCAAATATACATCGCTGATTATCAAAATACGAATATGGACATGTCTGCCTATATCTCTCCCCTTGCACTTCTTCTGCCCTGCTGCAGCCAACCTAGTTAATCTTGATGTACACTGCTCAGAGGTAGTTTAACAATTCCATGCCCAAGATGCTTTCGTACTCAGTATAGAGTGCTCAGCAAGCTCCAAGCTCACTGCGGTCGAGTCAGTCCCCACTCATAGGGACTTCTCCTTGGGTTTCCAAGGTGGTGTCTCTATAGAAGTAGAGAGATACTTAAAAATTGGTTAGCTTACTAACACTACTTTCTATCATACATTGTCACCTTAAACCAAAAAAACCAAACTCAGTGCCATTGAGTTGATTCCTACTCGTACCAACCCCCTTTGGGTTTCCAATCTGAAAAGCTTGTTGTTAGGTGCTGGAGTCAGCTCTAACTCATAGTGACCGGAATGTTGTAGAAAGGAGGCTCTTTGCAACCTGTCCTGCAGAGCCAATTATCACAGCAGGTTGAAGCTGGAAAGCAAAAAATTTACTGAGTATCAATCAAGGAGACTGACAGAATTATTCCTCTAAAAAGTCTGTCTCC
Source organism: Orycteropus afer afer (assembly GCF_000298275.1). Lineage (NCBI taxonomy): Eukaryota > Metazoa > Chordata > Mammalia > Tubulidentata > Orycteropodidae > Orycteropus > Orycteropus afer. Next base: position 2,470,603 of record NW_006921660.1, read on the forward strand.
CCAAGCTGGGAAATGGTTAGGGTTTTTAAAGGGAATTGGGCTAAGGGGTAGGAGGATTTGAGGAATGCTGAGAATGTTTTCTTATTGGGATGAATTATTGTTCCTTTGTGACCTCTCTTGTTGTCAGTGATAGAAAGCCAGCCGTGCTTGGTCAAGAGAAAGTATCGTTCAAGTTCCTCATACCTGCCTAGAAAGGTTAACTCTACAAGGAGGGGAGAGTATGGGCATGGGCACTCAGACTTCTTGGTCCACCAGTGATGTCTCAGGTTTCTCCTTTATCTTGGTTGCTCCAGGCTTGGTTTCTCCTTTCTGAGGGTCATCTCACTCCATAAACCACAATTACAAGCTACAAACAGGGAATGAGTTTAAGCCAGATAGATGCCCAAAGGAATGTGTGAGGAGAAGAACAACCTAAAGTTACTATCCTGTTCATGTAGAGGGAAGGAAGGGACAAAAGAAAATGAGAGAGTTAATTGTTGTTAGTATTTACTCTAATCATAGTTTGTTATATTTCTGCAATTTTTCAGCAAATAGGCTTCTGTGGCCCTTCAACACTATGTATGACAGAAACAGTGCCTGGTCCTGCACTATCCTCACAGTCCTTGCTATGCTCGAGCCCATCGTCACAGCCACTGTGTCAATACATCTTGTCCAGGGTTTTCCCCTTTTTCGCCAACTGTCTACTTTACTGAGTATGATATCCTTCTCCAGGGACAAGTCTCTTTTGACAACATGACCAGTAGGTGAGACAAAGACCTGCACTTCTAGGACAGATATGTTTGTTCTTCTGGCAGTCCATGGTATTTTCAATATTCTTTGCCAACACCACGTAATTCAAAGATACCAGCTTTTCTTCAGGTCGTCTTTATTCATTGTCCAGCTCTCACATGCATATGAGGCGATTGAAAATACAATGCTTGGGTCAGGCCCACCTTAGTCTTCAAAATGATATCTTTGCTGCTTAACACTTTTTAAAGAAGTCTTTTATTTCAATTTTTATTGTGATTGCGGTGACAGTTTACAGAGCAAATTCATTTTCCATACAGCAGTTCACATACACTTTGTCTTATGACATTGACTGCAGTTCCCACAATGCAACAACTCTCTTCCCACTTCCCCATAGTTACCTCTCTCCTGTGTCCTTCCCTCCCATGCACTCCTGCCCCAGCTGTCTCCCTATGCACACAAAGCCATTCTATTCTCCCATGATTGATCTCTTCAAGGAGTGTATCTACTGTATATGCCTGTCTTTTGTTTGGCTGGAAGCCACAGGAGTAGGTTCAATTCCACACCTGAAGGGCAACTGGGGGCCATAGTCTCAAAGGTTTCACCAGGCTCTATCAGGCCAGCAGACCAGGTCCCTTTTTTTTTTTTTTTCAAATGATTTTGAGTATTGTTCCCCATTGTTCTCCCACTCTATCCAGGATCTCCTGTGGTAGCCAGGCACCATCTAGTTCTTCTGGTCTCGTTGTCATATAGGCTGAGGATCACATGGTGTACCATTCCCTTGGACTGATTGTTTCTATGTGTCTTTGGTTTTCTTCATCTCTGTCCTGGAGGAGGAGAGACCCTTCGTTGCATCTAGATGGCTGCTTGTAAGCTTTTAGGATCCCAGTCGCTACTCACCGAAGTAGGATGTGGAACAGTCTTTTTGTGTAGTATGTTACGTTAGTTGAGCTTGATGTCCCCTGTGACCATGTCCCAAGCCCACAGGTCCAACTATTCACTTCCTCTGGGTAGCTGGCTGTGGCCAAGAAGTGACTACAACCTTGTCCCTTGTCAGCTCTACTATACACTGGAAATTTAAAGAGGTCTTTTTCAGCAGATTTGCCCAGTGCAATAACGTTTGATTTCCTGACTGTTGCTTCCTTCAGTGTTGATTGTGAATCCAAAATTAAATCTCTGGCAACTTCATTCTTTTCTCCATTTCTTGTGGTATTGCTTATTGGTCCAATTGTGAGGATTTGTATTTTCTTTATTTTGAGATGTAATCCATACTGAAGACTGTATGTAGTCTTTGATCCTCATCAGTAAGTGCTTCAAGTCATCTTCACTTTGATCAATCAGGTTTTGTCACCTACATATCACAGGTTGTTAATGAATCTTATTCCAATTCCAATACCATGTTCTTCATATAGTCCTGCTTCTCAATTATTTGCTCAGTATACAGATTGAATTAAGTATGGTGAAAGAATACAACCCTGACACATACCTTTCCTGATTTTAAACCATACAGTATCCACTTGTTCTGTTTGAACAACTGCCTCTTGATCTATGTACAGATTCCTCATGAGCACAGGTAAGTGTTCTGAAATTCCCATTCTTCACAATGTTATCCATAATTTGTTATGATCTACACAGTTGAATGCCTTTGTTAGTCACTAAAACACAGGTAAATATCTTTCTGATATTTGCTGTCAACCAAGGTCCATCTGACATTAGCAGTGATACCCCTTGTTCCATGTCCTCTTTTGAATCCAGCATCAATTTCTGGAAGTTTCCTGTCAATATACTGCTGTGATTGTTTTTGAGTTACTGTCAGCAAAGTTTTACTTAGATGCTGCAAAATAATAAACACTGCCCACAATAAACACAGATACTTCACAGAAAATGCACATACAGATTTATGGTTATAATCTAAAACTGTTTTCTAGATACAGAGATACTAGCCAAGACCCTTCCCTTTGCCTTTCCTGCTCTCCTTTTACCATTTTAATGACTAAGTATGTCTAGCTGCAAGAGGTGGATTAATAAAGGTCACTCCCTGAAGACAGTCTTTCCTATAACAAAAGGACATTTTATGAAGAGAGTGTTTCATTCCTCTGCTTTTAACATACTTTGGACATTAGGACATGAGGAGGTGTTTGCACCTCCTTTCCCTCTCCTTACCACTACTCAATAGACTGCCTCCAAGATAACATTCCCAAAATATAACCATTCCTATAAATTAACAAAAAAAAAAGGTATGTTCTTTTACATCATCTCTTAACGTGTTGTGCACATCTAAACTAATTTAAAAAAAAAAAACTAACTCACTGCCATCAAGTTGTTTCCAACTCATAACGACTCCTCCTTGGGTTTCTGAGGTGGCATGTCTATGGAAATGGATTGCCCACTCTTCCTTCCATCTAAACTTCTAGACAGTCTTATTTCTAAATATCTCAAGTAAGGACTTAATTTTGTCAACCATACACACAATAGGTGCTCTGGTGGCATAGTGCCTAAGGCATTTGACTGCTAACCAAAGGCTGGCGGTTCACATCCACCAGCCACTCCTCGGAAGGAAGGTTGGGCAATCTACTTCCATAGTGATAACCACCTCAGAAACCCAAGGAGGGGTCGCTGTGAGTCAGATCTGACTCAATGGCAGGGAGTTTTAATTTATACACACAATAGCATTGAATCAACTGCAGACTTGTGACATAGGCTAGAATCTGAAACTGTCTTATAAATAAGCATTCTGGTCTAGAACCCCTCCCCTTCTCACCTCTATCAACATAGTGGACAAATCCAAGCATCTGTAATGCTTAGAGGGGATTTTAACAATTTCAATTCCACATGTCATTTTTCAAAACAGTCTATCCTATGAATTTTAACATAAGATGTATGAAACATTCTAGTTTATTAACTCTACTTTTGTCATACACTAGTAACCTCTTTAATGTCTAGGAATACTAAAAAGCCTGCTGCCATCGAGTCAGTTCCAACTCATAGCACCTATAGGACAGACTAGAACTGCCCCCATAGGGTTTCCAAGGCTGTAAATGTTTACAGAAGCAGACTGTCTCATCTTTCTCCTGCAGAGTGGTTGGTGGGTTCAAACCGCCAACCTTTTAGTTAGCAGCCCCATGCTTTAAAGCACAGCGTGACCAGAGCTCCTACTAAATGTTATAAAATTAGAACTTGTCCTTTATATACTACATACATAGCAAAGTAAAACAAAACACACAGAACATAAGAGTGGTTAATCTTGCTTTACTATAAACATACTGGTATAGAAGTCTTTGTATTTTCTTCTCCCTCTTCCATGAACCAATACAAACAATATGTACTGGTCAGAGAGGTAGTTTGACCATTCCATTTCCAAAAGACAATATTTTATATGAATTTTAACAAAAGATATCTACAAAATATGTTACTTACTACCTCTACTTTTAATATACTTTCTGCACTTCTAAATATCTAGAAAGATGAGACGTTTCAAATAAGGACTTAAGTTTGTCCACTATATACAAAGCAGTGTTGAATAAACTACACACATGCAACAATGATTATGTCTGAAAGTGTCTTCTAAAGTGGAATATTCTGGTCTAGAACCACTCCTTCCAACTCTTCTCCACCACAACCTAGTGGATGAAAATAAGCACATGTGCCACTTAGATGTGGTTTTACTATTTCGTTTCCAAAAGCCATTTTCCAAAGACAACCTTTCTGTGAATTTCAATACAAAGTATACAAAATGTGTTAGTTTATCCACTACTTTTGGCATACATTGGCAGCCTCTTTAATATCTAGAGATTACCCAAAACCAAAACCAAACCCACTGTCATTGAGTTGATTTAGACTCATAGTGACCTACAAGACAGAGGAGAACTGCCCCCTATGGTTTCCATATGGTCTCCAGAAGGAGACTGCCTCATTTTCCTCCTGCAGAGTGGCTGGTGGGTTCAAACCACCGACCTTTAGCTACTGCAGCAGAGATACGAAATTAGGACTTATTGGTGCAATATATACACACAACATATACAGTACAGCAAAGTTATATGAAATCCACATAACATAAAGCAATGGATAATCCGAAATTTTCTAGTATACATTAGTAAAACACCTCTGGCAATTTCTAACCTCCCACCTCCCTTAATCCAATGGACATGCAATAAACAAGTACAGAGTTCACAGAGGTGTTTAACAATTCCATTTCCAAAGACAGTATCTTCCATCAATCTTAAAAATCTATCTACAAAGTGTTATTCTAATGCATGTACTTTTTTTTTTTTTTTTTAATTAGGATTTGGGTGAAGATTTACAGAGTAAATTCACTTTTCATACAGCAGTTCACATATACTTTGTCTCATGTCATTGACCAAAATTTACAATCTAATGCATGTACTTTTAAATACTTCAAGCACTTCTAAACATCTAAAGGCTATTGTTATGTGCCGTTGAGCTGGACCCGACTCATAGCAACCCTCCTTGGATTTCCAAGGTGGTATCACTACGGAAGTAGATTGCCCAATCTTCCTTCTGAGGAGTGGCTGGTGGGTTTGAACCGCCAGCCTTCTGGTGAGCAGTCAAGTGCCTTAGCCACTATGCTACCAGAGCTCCCATCTAAAGACTAGATATTTCAAATAATAACTTACTTGTCCACTGTTTGCACAGTACTGTTAAATAAAATTGCACACATGTAACAATGGTTATAATGTGAGATATCTTCTGAATATGACCATTTTGGTCTTAAACAAGTCCCTCTGATCGCTTTCTTCTCACCACCACAATCCAGTAGACAAGTATAGGCATGTGTAATGCTTAGAGGTGGTTGAACAAATTCATATCCAAAAGTCATTTATAGAAGACAGACTTTCCTATGAAATCAACACAAAGTGTACAAAATATGCTAATTTTACTAACTACCATTGTCATATACTAGCAACCTCTTTAACATAGAGACAGATGTTGCAAAATTAAGACTCATTTGTCCATTATATACACTGTACACAGCAAAACAATGCATATAACTTAGAGAATAATGGTTTAGTATGAAACTGTCCAGGTATGAACACATTAGCACATTATTTTTTTTTGGTAGTTTCTTGCCTCCCACTTCTCCAAGTCATTGAACAAGTACACACAGTAGTATATAGCTCAGAAATAGCTTAACGATCTCATTCCCCAAGGACCGTATTTCACATGAATTTTAGCAAAAAGATATACAAAGTGATACTTTACTACCTCCAATTTTAATATACGTTGGGTAGTTCTAAACATCTCGACAGACTAGATGTTTCAAATACTATTTAGTTTATCCACTCTATACATAGCATATTATTCACAGTTTGAATAAGCTGTACACATGTAACAACAGTTACAATCTGAGTCTCTTCTAAATATGAACACACACACACACACACACACACACGCCCCTCACATTCAACTTCAGTTCTGGAAGGAGGGGTAAAATATACCTCTATTCTTTGACTATTTGTAAGGTACCTTGCATTTGGATGATAGCCTGGATTACTCCCCATATATATAAAGTCAATTCCAACTCATGGTGACCCCATGTTTCTCAGAGTAGAACTGTGCTCCATAGGGTTTTTAGTGGCTGATTTTTTTTTTTTTTTTAATTGTAAGTGCATTTTTTTAAGGAACAAGGTAGCATGATCTGGGAGGGGTTGCTTTAATGAAGGCTTGAGTAAATTCTGTTTATTCCTTCCCATTTCCACTGTACTACTGATGTAACCTTGGGCTCACAGTTTCCTAATCACTTGACTTCCTTGCCTCCATCTGTCTCCACTCGAAGTCATCCTGCTTACCACTGGCAGAGTACTGGCCTAAAGCGCTGCTTTCTCATATTTCCCTGTTCAAGAGATTAGAAGTCCTTCCAACCCTGTTCTACCTTGATCACTTGTGGTTCCACTGGTAGCCTTTCAAGGCTGCATCATTATTGCCCAGCTTTCTCTACTATGCTGGACTTAAACAAATGTTGCTATGGAGTCATCTCAACCATGGGGACCTCATGTGTGTCAGAGTAGAACTGTGCTCCCAAGGGTTTCCAGTAGCTGGTTTTTCAGAAGTAGATCTCCTGGCCTTTCTTCCAAGGCACCTCTGGATAGACTTGAACCTCCAACCTTTTGGTTAGCAGCTGAGCACGTTAATGTTTGCACTACCAAGGGACTCCATGCTGTCCTTATGCCCTCTCATTCCCACCTCTACTCTTCTTCCTTGTCTTTATTATTGATCAGATAATGTATGCGCATGGTATAGAATTTTAAAAGACTTGGAAGAATGAGTAATGTAAATAAAGTCTGTCGCTTTCTGCCTTTTAATCATGCAGTTCCCTTCCCAGTAGCAAAAGGAATTCAAGTCTTTCAAATTCTGGTCCTAGACTCCATATGCTTTAGCTCATTCTGTTCCTATTACCTGAATGCCCTTCAGAAACCCTCACTGAACCAGCATATGTGCTCAAACAATAATTGATGAATAAATGATGCCCTTTGGTTGAACATCAACAGCACTTTATTTGCAACAAGTATGGGGGCTCCTGAAGTGCAGGATTCATGCCTGAAGCATGTGCTTGCCACACAGTAAGGCTTGGTATAAACCACAAAAAGATAATCAGAACAGTGACCACATTGAGAAGGCATTCTCTGCACAAGACTATAATGACCAGTCAGTCCTTTGTCTGAGAGGCCCTATCCTTTCCTCTGCATTCCTGCTTACTCCAAGCTACCTATTTTCATCCTCTTTCAGAGCAGATAACCCAGGGCTGATGTTTTGAAAGTAGGTCACTGGGCTCTTCTTTCAGGGAACCTCTGGGTGGACTCAAACTCCGACCTTTTAGTTAGCAGCCAAGCACATTGACCATTTTCACCCCCCAGGAACTCCACTCTGCAAATAATGTTTTCTAAAAATACCTTCAGCCTAGAATTTAATTTAAAATACTGTATAGGTAGTTTCTAGACAACAGCTAGAAATAAATCTGCTATGGAAGACATCAGTGCAGACTCTAAAGAAGTCCCAAATATGGAGTTCGTGAAATGTGAGCTTACAGTAAAAAAAAAAAAAAACACACTATACAGAAGCAAGGGATCATGAGAGGCTACTGAAAAGAAAATTCGAATAAGAACCACATAAAGATCATACTGATATCACACAGTATTTTAAGAAAGAAATGAGAGTTGAGTAAAAATATACTTAAAAATCATCGAACAGATGTAAAATCCTCAAAATGAAAAGTACAATAATTGAAATGAAAGGTCACAAGGAAGTAACAGTACTTAACAGATGAAGACAAATATTGCTTGCAGAGTGTACTGTGGTAAATATGAAGTGTATAAATATCCTATAGAATGAAATAGATACTAAATTTGCATTTTGGATTTTCTCTCTTTCTGATTGTAGCATTAGAATCGCAGTCATCCCACATCATCTCCATAGGCCACAACATTTTAAATGATTGGAGCTTTCAGCAAACTCTTCTATAGATATTCCCACTCTGCACCTTGTTTCAGAATAGAACAATTCTGACAAGAATTTGCTCAGTGTTTCCAGAGCTTTAAGAATATGTAGTGATAGATTTGATGGGTTTTTGTTTGCTTGTTTTACGTTGGATCTTCAGCAGAGTGAAAATAACAAAAGGGATGATGTATAGATAGCACCACGTATCAATTAGGTGTCAAAACAAGAAAGTGATGTGTGATCCATTGTGTGTTAAACTGCAATTCCAGATCCATTAGTGAGGCAGGAAATTGAGGGTTTTTGCTAGCATTTTTTTTTTTTTTAAATGGAAGAGACTGGAACAGAAAATTCCAGAATACACTACATGTTGTATATTGTTGTTGTTATGTGCCATCAAATCGGACCCTACTCATAGCGACCCCTCCTTGGGTTGCCGAGGCAGTATCACCATGGAAGTAGATTGCCCAACCTTCCTTCCGAGGAGTAGCTGGTGGGTATAGGTTTGTATTTTATATGTGTGAAACTTTTGTTTTTTGGTGAGTATGTGTGGGTATTGAGTCACTATGTAAAATATATTTCTTAAAGTGAGTAGTAGCCAAAAAGAGTTTGAAAGCCACTGGTCAGAGCATGGCTTTCATAATAATTTTATATGAAGACTGCCCGTTTAAATACAAAATGAGCTTTTCCAAGTGCTAAGGACTTTTGTCATTAATTTTGCGTGATTCCTAAAAGCCAATTAAGTAAGCTACATTATAAAGTTGTTTTAGAGTAGCATCTTTAACGACTGTAAACTTACAATAATGAAAATTCTGGATGGCAATTTTTACTTAAGAGAACATTTAAGAGGCAATGCTGATATGACCATTAGACTAGAACTAGATGGTGCCCGGCTACCACTGTCAATCACTTGGAGGGGGATTGGTGCAGGAGATACTGGATAGAGTGGGAGAACAA
>NW_006921660.1:2480174-2481996 GCF_000298275.1 Orycteropus afer afer
AAAAAAAAAAAAAAAGAAGAGGCAATGACTGAAGAAATACCTACAGAAATAATTTCAGTACCTTTATGTTCTTACTGATGGGATCCCAAAAAAAGATTAGTTCATTTTTCCTACCATTTCTAGAAGAATAATCATTTGCTTGCTGGATTCCCTGTATAAATCTAGTGTCCAAAATAAATTGTCATAATAGGCTGATGGTGGTGATAAAATAGACAGGAAACATCCCCCCACACCCCCCCCCCGTGTCCATTTCCCCCTTTGTTACTGCTGACACAGGGGAACTTTATGTGATCTTACCTTCTCTGCAGCCTTCTGTAGCTGTAGTATGACTTGTTCTGTGTGTGCTTTCCACAAAGATTTGGCTCTTTGGCAAACTATTTTTGTTATTTTAAGCAACAAACCATCTCTATGCCCTGTCCTTTTTCCTTCCATTAATTAATAAAAACGAATGCAACTTGTTAAAGGAAACTGTCCACCGGAAAGTAATGTAGACTAAAATATTTTGCTTCATAATTAATTGAGTAAAAATCAAACCATAAAAGTTTTAATATCGTGACAATTTTTAGAGTACAGAGATGGAGATAGGAAGATGTTTATTTAATATGTATGTGGAATCTACTTAGAGGAGTAACAAGAGCATGAGCCGTACTGTGGGTGCACTGAAGATTTTCCTCTTTTGTGCTCTAGCACTTCATTCTCCTGCTCCTACTGCAAGGTGAAGAGAATGAGGTTTACTTGTTATTACTGAGTAACTGCCTGCCTCATTTATGAAAGAAACTATTAACATTTAGAAGCTTCTTATGTAGAAGCAAACACTTTACTTCCCCCATATTTTCCACTGTTTTATATTTTTAAAATCATACTCTTTTCAACTATCTACATGAAAAAAATTCTACCATTTTCATGGTCAGAAAATGGATTCTTGCTTTAAAAATTTATTTTTTCAATTTAGAGTAGAATCATGTTTTTTTTTTTTTTTTTAATGTAAGCCAACTGTTTCTTTAATAAGCTCCAGAATTAGTTTGTTGTGCATTGGTTACCTCTGAGTCATTGTAACTACATCATGTGTTATGGCAGGACACCTACTTTACTACTGGGTTGAGTCAGTGATTAAAAACCAAGATACACTAAATTTCTGCAGCCATATTGTGATTCTTTATTTTAAGAAAAAGAAAATGTTATCCTGAATAAACTGATAATCACTTTAAAATTTTCCTTCCCATCTTTCTGAGTTTCATTCTTAAATCATTTCCATTTCCCACCTTTGGTGATGTGATTTCTATTTGAAAGTAATACTGGGTGACAGTGTCTCATTTAGGAAGGCCTGTCAAGCATCTCCACTTAAACAGTGGGCTCTAGTCTGCTGGCAAAGTAAACACTTGAATCTGTGTCAATATCTGGCTGCATGGATCATTGTCTTTAAGGCCTTTGGACGGAGGCAACTTCCCTAGCAATCGTCTTAAGTCATCTCCCTGGTGGGTCCTGTGTTTTTTTTTTTTTAATTTTCATTCATTAACTCACATTTTTTCTTTTTTCAAGGACTTAACAGTTTAAATTAGGAGTAGGCAATTTATGGGCACTTAAGTAAAAGATTCTAATGTGTATTCATTAGTCCAAAACATTCTGTACTATTATAGATGCCCTAAGTAAAACATCATCGGAACATGGAATGTACGAAGTATGAATCTAGGAAAATTGGAAGTTGTCAAAAAGGAAATGGAATGCATAAAGATTGATATCCTCGGCATTAGTGAGCTGAAGATATTGAGCTTTTCCACCGCCTCTTGCCACAGATGTAGTCAATCTGATTCCTGTGTGTTCC
>NW_006921660.1:2484276-2486337 GCF_000298275.1 Orycteropus afer afer
GCTGCGATGATGGGCTCAAGTATAGCATGGATTGTGGGGCTGGCGCGGGATCGGGCAGTGTTTCGTTCTGCTGTGCATGGGGTTGCTATGAGTCGGAAACAACTCGACGGCACTTAACAATAGCAACAACAACAATGTAAAACTACAGAGAACTGTTTCCCATGTCTCTTTTGGTGTCACCCCATCTTTGCACCCCCTTCCCTGCTCCATAGACACCCAGAGCCCACATGCTATTGTGAAACCGTGAAGTTCGCACCTCGTGCCTCCATCCTCTTACCAGCCCCTCTTGAGCATATCCTAAGTTCTATCTCCCCATGAAAATTCGTATTAAGGCCTTATGATTAAATGACAGTCTATTTGGAGCAGGGCTTCAAACCGGTTCTTCCTGGTTTTTCCTATGCTGATTATCTGTTCTGGGACACCCACATTTTACACATTTGGGTCTGTTGTGATTTCAATTTCGCTTCATTGGCCGTAACTGAAAGGGTTCAAACTGATTGGAAGCCCTAGTTTGAAGGAAAACTGCTTGCTTCATGTAATTCATTCTTCTTACCACTATAGCTACCACCCTGGCTACAAACCAAACCAACAAACAAACCCACTGCTATTGAATCCATTCCAATTCATAGCAACCCTAGAGGACAGAGTAGAACTACCTCATTGGGTTTGCGTAGTGCCTAAGGCATTTGACTGCTAACCAGAAGGCAGGCGGTTCAAACCCACCAGCCATTCCTCGGAAGGAAGGTTGGGCAATCTACTTCCAGAGAGATCTGCCTCGGAAACCCAAGGAGGGGTCACTATGAGGTGGATCCGACTTGATGGCATTGAGTTTGTCTTTTTCGTTTTTGAAATCTTTAAGGGAGCAAACGGCTACATCCTTCCACCGCAGAGCAGCCAGTGGGTTTCAGGTGTCAATCTTTTGGTTCACAGCTGAGTGCTTTAACCACTGCTCCACCAGGGCTCCTCTACAAGTGTACTTCTATTCGTTCCTCTTCCCTGATGCACTGGGGGAAATGCTTCTGCCCTTATCCAAAACCCACCTCTCCACTTGGACTCTAAACCCCATTGTCTATAATATTCTCAGGAACTCCTGCAGTTCTCTTCTTTCTCTCTTGTGTCATCAGTTTCTGTCTACTGGATCCTTCCTTTCAGTAAACAAACATGCTCTATTTGCTCCTCTCAGACAAGAAAAGCAGAAGCCTTCCTTTGATTTCTCACCCATCTCTAGCTTACTGCCCCATCTCTCGGCTTATTTCACAATGAAGTACTTCCTTTAAAACTGATCTTTATTGAGTGCTTATTAAATTCCCAGACTGTTTAAAATCCCCATATACACCTCATTTAATCCTCTCATCAAGAAGTAGAAACCGTTAGTACTACCACGTTATAGTAGATTCATCCATTCCAAATGGCCTCCAAATTGCATAAGTCTATGTGTCTTTATAGCACTGCAAATTGATAACATTTTGGTACTGTTGAATACTTGCAATTTCACTTCACTGACTGCTGCTCACTGCAAGGAGCTGACAGGTGCCTTCCTTGATTCAGAAGAGACATTTTAGTTTACATAGTGGAGCTTCTACCTACTACAAGGCTATACACTCTCTGGGAATACTGGAATACTGTTGGGGAGCTCTGACTTCCCTGCTTCTGCTATCCACTGAAGGCCAAGGGTTATCAAAACCAATAAGGAGTCAAAGTTGGATATGTTTTTTTCTTTGGAATAAGTTTATTTTCTGTTATGTTTTGTTTCATATTCCTTGAGAGATTCCTACAACTTGGCATTCAGTAGTCAGGTCTAATTGTTTTTATTTTACCGAATATCTCTGGCTGACAGCTTATAGAAGATGGGCACTGCAATAGCACCTGCCTACAAAAAAAAGGGGGAGCTCTGGTAGCATAGTGCCTAAGGCACTTGACTGCTAACCAGAAGGCTGGCAGTTCAAACCCACTAGCCACTCCTCGGAAGGAAGATGGGGCAATCTATTTCCATAGTGATACTGCCTCAGAAACCCAAGGAGGGGTCGTTATGAGTTGGGTCCGACTTGACAGCATATAACA
>NW_006921660.1:2486599-2492504 GCF_000298275.1 Orycteropus afer afer
CCACTAGCTGCTCCATGGGACGAAGATAGGGCAATCTACTTCAATAAAGGTTTATAGCCTTGGAGAACCTGTGGGTGTTGCTATGAGTCAGAATTGAATCGATGGCAATGGGTTATATAGGATAGGAAGAGGGAGAAAGGCATAGATGAAAATGTCTTCAGGAGTGCCTGTTGTTGTTGTTATTACATGCTGTCTAGTTGATTTTGACTCATAGCAACCCCATATCAAACTCCCCCATAGGTAGCTGATTCTCCCTACTCACCCTGGAAACACTTTACTACTCCTTGTCTCACCCCTCAATCTGAAATACTCATCTAGTTCCTGTGTTCCTTCATCTTCCTCAAAATATGGCTCAAGAACAACGCCCTCCTAGAAACCTGACTCTTCCAGTGTTCTGTGATCACTCCCTACTTCCTCTCTGCATGGAACAGACTCTACTGTGTTAGGTCTGATGGAAGAAAAGACATGACAAGGAGCCACTCTGCAGAGCATTTGGCAGGGAGAACAGCAGAAGGGTCGAGTGACAGGAATCACCAGGGGAGACTCGGCAGTCCTGTTCACCCTACAGACCTATAGACAGGGACTTCTTTTGCCTCAACCCAGCCTCAGGACCTGACTTGGGTAGAATAGTTAAAATGTGAAAATACACAAGCTGATTAATACACCCTATTGTGCTTAGGGGAAAAGGTGGTAGTTTTATTAACAGAGGAAGGCAGGAATGGGAACTTATTTTGGAATTTGTTGTGTTAGGAAAGGAAAGGGAGATGTGTTAAGATTAGGAAAAAGAATAAAGTGTAGCTTGAGGGACTGTTATGGTTAAGGTATCTGCCAGCCTTTTCCATTGTGAGGTTATGTGTTTTTAAATTTGTAATTAATAAGTATTTTATGTTTTGATGTTATATAAATATCCTGTTTCATATCCAACTTTCACTTGCTAGTTTTAACATCTTTTAATGATTCTTGCTTGAAACAGCTATGACTATCGTGATTGCCACATGGAGATGTTCTAATTCTATCATTATTTCTGCATTTATTAGTTGGCAGTCTACCATAAGGAAAAACTTTCCCTTTTTCTCCATGTATTTATTTACATCAATATGGACTCCATTCATATTGGATTTATTCTGCAATCCATTTTATCATTGATTATCGTGCTACTCAATTTTCTTTCAGATTTGGCTGGTGAATGCCCCATCAAGCTGATTTGATTGTTGAGCAATTCTTCACTTTCTGGCACAGAAATATTTCTTAATGAATTCTTGGACAAGATCCCAAATTGTGGTTCAATGAAAGCAGTTCTGTAGAGAGCTAAGATTCCATGATCCAAAAACACTGCTAATGGTCTTACTTTATTCAAGGCTAAAACTCAAAGTGCTCATACAAATGAGCACTCTTCCACCAATTTTCTATAAATACTGCTTCTCCTAAGCAGGTTTTTGGTGAAACTTGAACATTAGACAATTCAAAATTTTGTTTACTGGCAAAAGTTGGCAGTACTGACCAATATAACCTTCTGCAACGATGGAAATGGGCTTTATTTGCATTATCCAATAAGGTAGTCACTTGCCGCTTGTGGCTATTGAGCATTTGAAATGGGGCTGGTGAGACTGAGAAAATTAATTTTTAATTTGATATAATTAATTTCAATTTATATAACCACACAAGGCTAGTGGCTGCCGTATTAGATAGCACAGGTCTAGAGAGAAGGTGTTTTTTGGCATTGATAGAGGATGGGTTAAAATATATTAGAAGTGATATGATGAAATGTAGCCCTAAATGATTAAACAAAGAATTTTGTGGAATTAACTGAAATCAACCCAATGCAATACATTATATTTATGCATTATTTAAATAGTAGAATGTAAAATCACCACACTCCATTGAAGATACTCCTAATCAGTGATATTATTATCACAGCATTTTATGGAATATTTATCCCTATGTTGTTTCTTGCAGGGGTTGTGCACTCAGATCACGTAGAAGTTGTTTTGTGTCTGTAATATCTGAAGAAGAGAGACAGAAAGACAAGTCCTATTTTATGTCTTCTCAACAATCTAAATTTTACTTAAAAAAATGCTTTATCTATTACTTTGTGGAAAGACAAATAGGATTGTCTGGCCAACTGACCCTAAAGACTTAAGTTGCCTGGCAACAATCTAAATGAAGCCAGAACCTCCCCCTCCCCACAGCAGGAGGAGCTGTGCTCAAATGCAACTTGCGGCAAGGTCAACAGGTGTTGGCAACAGGCGTTCCAGGCAACTAACTCCCTGAACAGCTGTCACATAACCTCAGACTTTTTGTCCCAGCTGGCAAGGCCTTTCTCATGATTGCTCTATAAAAAGGGAAAGCAACTAAGTGGGGGTGGGGAACTTGAGTCCTCTTGGAGTCCAGCTCTTCATTGGTCCAACTTGCCCTGACCCAAGTCTCTCTCTAAAGAGCTTTGGCATCTGCTGACCCTCTGCTTATGAGTTCCAGCCTGAGCCAAAGACTTTCACTGTTGTTTGCCCAAGCCCTTTGTATGACACATTTTTAAATAAAAACATTCTGTATATTTTCCCAAAAAGCTGACATCAAGGAGAATCATCAATGAAAATACAGTATAAAATCGTAGAGAAAAGAATGAAAAAATCAAAACGTAACCAAAACAATACAATAAATATTTTTTGTAAACACATTCAAATTTGTTTTCTAATAAGATTTGCATACAAACTTGTATCATCACCTAAGAGTTAATAAGCAGCTAATTAGCCAGAACTAAAAGAAAAGTAATAGAACAAAATCAATGTTCACTTGAAAATAGAAATAATTATAAGATTAAAGATTTTACTGAAAATTATTTGAGCTAGAAATTTTAACAACTTAGTTTCACTCTATTTAGTTTGCAAAGGTTGTGAGCAAGAAAATTTCTTAAGTGCATTTGGTCACTTATTTTATGCCAAAATATATTTGATGTAATAAAATAAAGGAATTAAGTAAATATTTAATCATTAATTCTAGCCAAATATCTTAATCTAATTTTTTATTATATTAATTAAAATAATTTCTTATTTGGTTTTAAATAAGGAGTAATCTTTAAGAAAACAAATAGAACTTTGTAGTAATCACTGCTTGCTTATATTTTTAAAAATACAAAAATAATTGATGTTCATTGTGGGGGGACTTAAACAATCAAGAAGTCTTCCTTCCTTCCTCCTTTTGTAAGTCCAAAAGTAAATTAAGCATCTGACTGCATGGGAGACAGTGGTGCGTGGGTAAATGTTTGAAAACAAGTTGGGAGGGGATGATTTATAATGTTTGCCACCTTCTGTGGTATACTTTCGTCATGGCTGATTTCAAGCTATGACCATAAAGTCACTGAACATGGAGTTGGAAAGAGATGTGTATAATTTGATCTAGAAAGCCAAGCAAGCTAGTTCCAGCTCACCACTGGGCTGGGCTGCACAATCTGAGGTGTTGGAGCCCAAGTGAGGTGAAGAGCATTGTGTGGGGCAGCAATACCAGGGGTCCAGCTGTAGATGTCAGACTAAATGAGCAGGTGAAGATGATGGCCAAGCAGGAGTGGGTGTAGTGGTGGCCCAGCATGGGTTATTGGAACCAAGTAGGGTGAGGAGGAAGATTCTGTGTTTGTATATGGGAGAGGATGGTGGGGAGTAGTGCCACTCATTGTGGGATCCCAGGATCCAAGCCAAGTGACAAGGCCATCTACATGGCTCAGCGTAGTTGTTATAGCCTGACAGGTAAGATGGCATCCATAAGGGATGGCAGGGGAGGCCTAGAGCAGGGTCTCAGAGGCCAAGCAGGGTGATGAAAATGTGTCATGTGGCCTGGCACAGATCACGGGAGCCCAACTGGGATGAAGAGGATGTCTGGGCTGCCCACCTCTATGCTCCTTGTCATGTGAGGAATGCAAGCTCTTTTTGCTTAAGCCACTTGTGAGGAGGATAAAGCAATCTTCACATGCCAGCTGTGTAATGTGGAATTCTCAGAATCCTAATAATCTGTTGCCAAGTATCAGGCTAAAACAAATCCCCATTTTCACTTCTTTGTTCATTTCTGCCACTAGCCACTCATGCTGCACCTCTCTTCCTGATGATAGTCACCCAGAGTTAGGTCAAGTCTAACAAGTTAAAAGTCCTTCAGACCATCAAATAGGCAAACACCAACCACAAATGTGGGAGTCCACATGATACCCTTACTTCTGACTTGCTGGGTGTCATTACTGCTTCGCTGTGCCAGCCATAAGTTCAGAGGCCTACCCTAGACTCCCTCACCTTTCGCTTGCTGGCTTCTGCTATTACTTAGTTTTGACAATTCACTGGAATGACTCAGAACTTTTAGAAAGTACTGTACTTAGAATTATAGATTTATTAAAGCTAAAGGATACAGATCAGGATCAGCATAAAGAAGAGATGCATGAGGCCAGGTTTGGGAAGGTTTCCAACATGGAGCTTCCCTATCCCAAAAAGATACAGTACACTCCCGTATGTCTTTCACAAACCAGGAAGTGCTTAGAATTTCCATGTTCAGAGCCTTTATTAGCTTCAGTGCATAGGCATGATTAAGGCCTCATGGTATAGTCGTGATTAGTTGTTGCTGTTGTTAGGTGCATCAAATTGGCTCTGACTCATAATGACCCTGTGTGCAACAGAATGAAACGCTGCCCGGTCACGTGCCGCCATCATAATCCTTGCTATACTTGGGCCCATTATTGCAGCCACTGTGTCAATACATCTTGTTGAGGGTCTTCCCCTTTTTCACTGACTCTCCACTTTACCAAGCATGATACCCTTCTCCAGGGAGTGGTCCCTTCTAACAACATGACCAAAGTAAGTGAGACAAAGTTTGGCCATTCTCAATTCCAAGGAACATTCTTCCAGGACAGATTTATTTGTTTTTCTGGCTGTCCACAGTATTTTCAGTATTTTTTGCCAACACCATAATTTAAAGGCATCAACTCCTCTTTAGTCTTCCTTATTCATTGCCCAGTTTTCACATGCATATAAGTTGATTGAAAGTACCATGGCTTGGGTTTGGCACACCTTAGTCTTCAAACTGATGTCTTTGCTTCTTAATACTTTAAAAAGGTCCTTTGCAGCAGATTTGTCCAGTGCAATACGATGTCTGATTACTTGACTGATGTTTCTGTGGGTGTTGATTGTGGAAATCCCTAACAACCTGACTCTTTTCTCAATTTATCATGACATTGCTGATTGGTCCAGTTGTGAGGATTTTTGTTTTCTTTATGTTGGGGTATAATCCATACTAAAGACTGTAGTCTTTGATTTTCATCAGTAAGTGTTTCAAGTCATCTTCACTTTCAGCAAGCAAGGTAGTGTCATCTGCATATCTCACATTGTTAATGAGTCTTTATCCAATCCTGATGCCACATTCTTCTCCATAGAGTCCAGCTTCTCAAATTATTTGTTCAGTATACATATTGAATAAGTATGCTGAAAGGATTCAGCCCTGATGCACAGCATTCCTGATTTTAAAACCATGCACTATCCCCTTGTTCTGTTCAAACAACTGGCTCTTGGTCTATGTACAGGTTGCTTATGAGCACAAGTATGCATTCTGGAATTCCCATTCTTTGCAATGTTATCCATAATTTGTTATGATCCACACAGGTGAATGCTTTTTTTTTTTTTTTTAAATTGTGATTTGGATGCCCTTCTATTGATTATGCTTTTGCATAATCAATAAATCACAGGCAAACATCTTTCTGGTATTCTTTGCTTTCAACCAAGATCCATCTGATATCAGCAGTGATGTCCTTCATTTCATGTCCTCTTCTGAATCCAGCTTGCATTTCTGGAAGTTCTCTGTCAATATACTGCTGCAACCATTTTAAAATTATCTTCAGCAAAATTTTTTTGCATAGTCAATGAAATACAGGTAAGCATCT
>NW_006921660.1:2492604-2497929 GCF_000298275.1 Orycteropus afer afer
CCTCTTCTGAATCCAGCTTGCATTTCTGGAAGTTCTCTGTCAATATACTGCTGCAACCATTTTAAAATTATCTTCAGCAAAATTTCACTTACATATGATATTAATGATATTGTTTCATAATTCCCACCCTCTGTTGGATCACCTTCTTTGGAATGGGCAGAAATACTAATCTCCAGCTAGTTGATCAGGCAACTGTCTTCCAAAATTTCCTGGCATAAATGAATAAATGCCTCCAGTGCTGCATCCATTTATTGTAACATCTCAATGGGTATCCCATCAATTCCTCAAGCCCTGTTTTTTTGCCAATTCCTTCAGTGCAGCTTGGACTTCTTCCTTCAGTACTGTGGTGGTTATGTTTTTGTGTCAACATGGCTGGGCCTGGTTGAGTGGCTGGGCAGCTGGTGATAGTTATTCCCCGTGATAAGACTGGCAATCAACTCCATAGTGGGATATACCACAAGCAGCTGAGTAGCTGCCTTTGGATGTGGTCTGCTTCCTGTATGTGAGGAGAAGCCTTGGGAATGGTCTCTAGCCTATGGCACGCTTGGACCCTGCATGTAGCCATGTTGTTGCTCAGCAGCCTGCTATGCTGTGCCGACCTTGGGACTTACAATGGACTTAAGTTAATGGCCCGCTGTGTGTTTGGCAACATCAGGACTGTGCCTTTTTACTTGTTAACCTTGGGGCTTCTCAGCCTCAGCAGCCAGCAGTCCAGTGGGCTGGGAGCAGGAGGCAGAGCTGGACCCCAAGGTTGAGGGGCTTTCATCCAGCCCCTAGAGCCTGGCACTCTGAACTTGGATTTAAATTGTAAGAATAAATTCCTGTTTGTTAAGGCCATCCCATTTTTGATATATTTCTTGTCGGAGTGGCACTAGGTAACCAGAACAAGTACCATTGGTTCTTGGTCATGTGCTACCTCGTGAAATAGTTGAACATTGAACAGTTCTTTTTGGTACAGTTACTCTGTGTATTCCTTCCATCTTCTTTTGATGTTCCCTGCATCATTCAATATTTTGCCCATGTTGTTATGTGCCGTTGAGTGGGACCTGACTCATAGTGACCCCTTGGGTTTCCAAGGCAGTATCACTACAGAAGTAGATTGCCCAATCTTCCTTCTGAGAAGTGGTTGGTGGGTTTGAACCGCCAGCCTTCTGGTTAGCAGTCAAGTGCCTTAGGCATTACGCTACCAGTGCTCCCATTTTGCCCATAGAATCCTTCAATATTGCTACTTGAGGCTTGAATTTTTTCTCCAGTTCTTTCAGCTTAAGAAATGCCAAATGTGTTCTTCCCTTTTGGTCTTCTAACTCCAGATCTTTGCACATATCATTATAAGGATGGACTTTGTCTTCTTGAGCTGCCCTCTGAAATCTTTTGTTCAGCTCTTTTATCTCGTCATTTCTTCCATTTGCTTTAACTACTCTCCATTCACAACCAAGTTTCAGAGTCCCTTCTGACATCCATTTTAGTCTTTTCTTCCTTTCCTGTCTTTTAAATGACCATTTTCTTTCTTCATGTCTAATGTTCTTGATGTCATCCCACAACTCATTTTGTTTTCAGTCATTGGTGTTCAATGCTTCAAATCTATTTTTTAGATGGTCTCTAAATTCAGGTAGGATGTAATCAAGGTCGTATTTTGGTTCTTTTGGACTTGTTTTAATTTTCTTCAGCTTCAAGTTGAACTTGCAAATGAGCAATTGATGGTCTGTTCCACAGTCTGCTCTTGGTGTTGTTGTCATGCTATTTTATTTTTATTGTGCTTTGGGTGTAAATTTACAAAGCAAAATTGTTTTACATTCAACAGTTCATGCACATTTGATTGCAAACCCCAATTACCATCCCCAACCATAAAAGACTCTCCTCCCTTCTCCTCTCTGTGACTACCCTCTCCCTGTGTCCTTCTTAACTACTCATTCCTGTTTGTTCAGCTTTCTCTCCATGTGATTGCTGCCCTTCTGGTGCCTCATGGCTGATTGATGAAGGTGCATCTCCCTAGAGTAAGTGGGTGCATCTGTCTGGGGTGGGTGTTCTGTATATAGGTCTTTCTACTTTTAGGCTGAGAGCCAATCCATGGAACTGAGTCCATTTCTAGGCTCAAAAGATAACCTGTGGCTATAGTCTCAGAGGTTCCACCAGTTGCTGTCTGATTAATAATTCTGATCATTTTGTATTTTTTAATTTTTTCCCACATTTTTCCTCCCACCATATCCAGGATCTCCAGTTTTGATCCCTTTCTGAGTGGTTGGCATTGGTAGCCAGGCACCATGTAGTTCTTCTGGTCTCAGAGTCATGAATGCGTAGGTCCTTGTGATCCATTCTTGGTCTTATCCTTGACCTAATTGTTTCCAGATGCCTTTAATTTTATTCACTCTTCTTTGCTTCAGATGACAGGAGACCAATAGTTACATCTTAGATGGCTGCTTGAAAGTTTTTAAGATCCCAATTGCTACTCACCAAAGTAGGTTGCAGAACATAATTTTTATGTATTATATTGTGCCAATTGAGCATGATGTCCCCGAGACTATGGTCCCAAGTCTACAGAGCTGGCGATTCTCTCTCTCAAAGTGTTTGGTTGTCTCTGAGAAGTTTCTCCAACTCAATCCTCTGTTGCTTCTGTCATGTATGTAGCTAATTTTGTAGCACAAGTGCATATGTAAAATTATCTTCAACCATATCTATCCTTGGTCTAGGGTATATTCCTGTTCACCTACACCCACCTGATCTTCTCATCTTCCTGTACATTTATCTATAGCCTGGTGTTTGGTGTTAATGGTAATGCAGTATTGTGCATGCACTAGTATTTGCCTCTGTTGTCTATGTCTTATGTGCATGTTTCAGTGTCCTTCCTTTCCCCAGTGTCATCATGCTGGTCACAGACTCTTTCCA
The DNA here is from genome assembly GCF_000298275.1 of Orycteropus afer afer. Classification (NCBI taxonomy): domain Eukaryota; kingdom Metazoa; phylum Chordata; class Mammalia; order Tubulidentata; family Orycteropodidae; genus Orycteropus; species Orycteropus afer. The sequence goes on from NW_006921660.1 coordinate 2,495,488, forward strand.
TACCATCCCTTCCCTTACCCAAATCAACAAGTGACCCTCAACTAGTCTGAAATTTTCCCTCCTCTGCCCTCCCATCCATGGTAACCAACAAAGTGAATTTCCTTCCCTGAGTAAAACTTTCCTTGACTTTTTACAATATTTGTCCTTCTGTGATTGACTTATTTCATTCAGCATAATGTCCTTCAAATTCATCCACATTGTGAGATGATTCATGTATTCTTCATTATTCTTCAGTGTTGCACAGTATTCCATTGTGTACCATACCGTAGTTTGGTTATCCAGTCATCTGCTGATGGGCATTTAGGTTGTTTCCATCTCTTTCCTATAGTGAATTGTGCTGCAGTGAACATGAGTGTGCATATATCTGTTCATGTCCTGTCTCTCACGTCTGTATGATAAATTCCTAGTAATGGAACTGCTGGATCAAACAGTATTTCTATTTTTTAAGGAAACGCTATACCATTTTCATAGTGGTTGTATCATTTTGCAGTCCTACTAGCACTGTATGAGAGTTCCAATCTCTGCAACCTTGCCAGCATTTGTTGTTTTCTGTCTTCTTGAACTTTGCTATTATTGCTGGAGTGAGATGATATCTTATTGTTGTTTTGATTTGTATCTCTCTAATGGCTAATTATCTTGAGCATTTCCTCATGTGTTTGTTGGCTGCCAGAATATCTTCTTTAGTGAAATGTCTGTTCATGGCCCTTTGAATTGAATGTCTTTTTGGTGTTGAGGTGTTGAAGTTTTCTATAAATTTTGGAGATAAATCCCCTGTCAGATATGTCATAGCCAAATTTTTTTCCCAATCTGTAGGTTCTCTTTTTACCCTTTTGGAGAAGTCTTTTAATGGGCATAAGAATTAAATTTCTACAAGGTCTCAGTCATCTAGCTGCTCTTCCACTGCCTATGCATTTTGGGTTATGCTTGATAGTCTATTTATGCTGTAGATTAGGGCCTCTAGATTTGTCCCTATTTTATTTTTGATGAATTTTATAGTTTTGGGTTTTACATTGAAGTCTTTGATCCAACTTGAGTTCATTTTTGTGTGTGTATGAGGTATGGGTCTCATTTTGTTTTTCTGCAAGTGGATATCCAATTTTGTCAGCACCATTTGTTAAAGAGGCTGTCTCTCCCTCAGTTAATGGGTTCTGGTCCTTTGTCAAATATCAGCTGCCCATGGATAGATAGATCTATTTCTGGGTTTTCAATTCTGTTCCATTGCTCTATCTGTCTATCATTGTACCAGTACCACGCTGTTTTAACTACTGTGGCTGTCTAGTAGGTTTTGAGATCCAGGAGTGTGAGAACTCCTACCTTCTTCTTCAGCAGTGCTTTGCTTATCCAAGGTCTTTTTCCTTTCCATATGAAATTAGTTTTTCCATGTCCTTAAAATGTTGGAATCTGAATGTGTAGATTGCTTTGGGTAGTAGTGACATTTTCACAATATCCAGTCTTTCTATTCATGAACAAGGCAGGTTCTTACATTTATATAGATCCCTTGTAGTTCCTTGTAGTAGTGTTTTATAGTTTTCTTTGTACAGGCCTTTTGTGTCCCTGGTAAGATTTATTCTTAAATATTTTATCTTTTTGGTGGTGGTATTGTTGTTGTTAGGTGCCGTCGAATCGTCTCTGACTCATAGTGACTCTTATACACAGCAGAACAAACATCACTTGGTCCCTCTCTAGCTCCATGATCCTTGCTATACTTGAGCCCATCACTGCAGCCACTATGTCAATCCATCTCACCAAGCATGACAGCCTTCTCCAGGGAATGGTCCCTTCTGACAATATGACCAATGTAGATAAGATGAAGTCTGGCCATTCTTGCTTCCGAGGAGTATTCCGGCTGCACTTCCTCCAGGACAGATTTGTTAGTTCTTTTAGCAGTCCATGGTATTTTCACCATTTTCCACCAGCACCACATCTCAAAAGGATCAATTCTTCTTTGGTCTTCTTATTCATTGTCCAGCTCTCACATGGATATGAGGCGATTGAAAATATCATGGCTTGTGTCAGGCATTCCTGTGTCCTCAAGGAGACATCTTTGCTCTTCAGTACTTGAAAGAGGTCCTTTGCAGCTGACTTCCCCAGTGTCATACGTCTGATGTCCTGACTGCTGCTTCCATTGGCATTGATTGTAGAATCAAGCAATGTGAAGTCCTTGACAACTTCAATCTTTTCTCCATTTATTGTGATGCAGCTTATTGGTCCAGTTGTGAGGATTTTTGTTTTCTTTATATTGAGATGTAATCCATACTGAAGACTGTATTCTTCAACCTTCATCAGTAAGTGCTTCAAGTCATCCTCACTTTCAGCAAGCAAAGTTGTGTCATCAGCATATTGCAGATTGTTAATGATTCTTCCTCCAATCCTGATGCCACTTTCATCTTCATATAGTCCAGCTTCTCGGATTACTTCCTTGGCATACAGATTGAATAAGTA
>NW_006921660.1:2498029-2499034 GCF_000298275.1 Orycteropus afer afer
ATGATCCACACAATCAAATGCTTTTGCATAGTGAATAAAACACAAGTAAACATCTTTTTGGTATTCTTTGCTTTCACCCAAGATAATTCTGACATCAGCAATGATATCCCTTGTTCCACATCCTCTTCTGAATCCATCCTACACCTCTGGAAGTTCTCAGTAATATACTGCTACAACTGTTTTTTAATTATCTTCAGTATGATTTTACTTGAGTGCAACATTAATTATATTGTTTGATAATTTCAACATTCTGTGGGATCCCCTTTCTTTAGAATGGGTACAAATATTGATCTCTTCCAGTCAGTTGACCAGGTAGCTGTCTTCCAAATCTCTTAGCATAACTGAGTGAGTGCCTCCAGTGGGCATCCTTTTGTTGAAACATCTCAGTATTCCATCAATTCTTGGAGCCTTGTTCTTCACCAATTCTTTCAGTGCAACTTAGACTTCTTCCTTCAGTATCACTGGTTCTTGATCATATGCCACCTCCTAAAATGGATGAACATCAACCAGTTCTTTTTGGTACAGTGACTCTCTGTATTCCTTCCATCTTCTTTTGATGCTTCCTGCATCATTCAATATTTTGCATATAGAATCTTTTAATATTGCAACTCGAGGCTTAAATTTTTTTCATCAGTTCTTTCAGCTTGAGAGTGTGTTCTTCTTTTGGGTTTTCTAATTCCAGGTCTTTGCACATTTCATTATAGTAATTGGCTTTGTCTACTAGAGCTGCTCTTTGAAAACTTCCATTCAGCTCTTTTTATTATTATTATTATTTATTGTGATTTGGGTGAAGATTTACAGAGCAAATTCACTTTCCATACAGCAGTTCACATATACTTTGTTGCATGTCATTGATCAGAGTTTACCACAATGCAAGAGCTTCCCTCCCACTTCCTCCCCATAGTTACCTCTTCCCAGATCCATCCCTCCATACTCTCCTGCCCCCTGAGCTGTCTCCCTCTGCATAAGTAGCCCTTCCTTCTCCCATGATTGTTCTCTCCAGGG
>NW_006921660.1:2515209-2542627 GCF_000298275.1 Orycteropus afer afer
TTCTTCTGCTAGTTGGGGTTTAGTCCACTTCTGTATCCTTCCCTTTAAGGCTCAGGGGTCCAGGATTATCTTCTGTGTCTGTGTTAATTGGTTTTCCTTTTCTTTGTTGAAGAGGGTCTGTGCAGTCCTTCTGCCTAGTGCGCCATCATGCAGGAACCCCATTCAGCTCTTTTATATTGTTATTGCTTCAATTTGTTTTAGCTACTCTCCATTCCAGGGCAATTTTCAGAGTCTCTTCTGACATCCGTTTTGGTCTTTTCTTCTTTTTTCATCTTTTTAGTGACCCTTGCTTTCTTCATGGATGATATTCTTGATGTCATCCCACAGTTCTTCTGGTTTTTGGTCATTGGTGTTCAATGTATCAAATCTATTTGTTAGATGATCTCTAAATTCAGGTGAGATATGTTCAAGATCATATTTTGGCTCTTGTGGACTTGTCTTACTTGTTTTCAACTTCAAGTTGAACTTGCATATGAGCAGTTGATGGTTCTTTTCCACAATCAGCTCCTGGCCTTGTTTTTTCTGAAGATATTGAGCTTTTCCATCACTTCTCGTCACAGATGTAGTCAATCTGATTCCTGTGTATTCCCTCTGGTGAAGTCCACGTGGATAGCTGCCTTTTGTGTTATTCAAAAAATGTATCTGCAATGAATAAATCATTGGTCTTAAATCCAGCATTATATCTGTCACCAAGGGCAAATTTTCTAACTACTGGTGATTCTTCTTTGTTTCCAACTTTTGCATTCCAGTCACCAGTGATAATTAACATATCTTGAGTGTACGTTCAGTCAATTTCCGACTGCAGAAGCTGATAAAAATCTTCAATGTCCTCATCATTGGCTTTGGTGGTTGGTGCATAAATTTGAATAATAGTCATATTAACTGATCTTCCTTGTTAGCTATGGTAAATGGTATTGTTTTCCTTTTCAGAGTTCTCTTTATTGATGTAGAGGAATCCAACTGAGTTTTGTATGTTGACCTTGTATCCTGCTACTTTCCTGAACTTTTCTATTAGTTTCAGTAATTTTTTGCTGACTCGCTTGGGTTTTCTTAGTATCATATCATCTACAAATAGAGATAGCTGTACTTCTTTGCCAATTTGGATGCCTTTTATTTCTTTTTTGCCTTATTGCCCTGGCTAGGCCTTCCAATATTTATGCTAAATGTTGTTGTTGTTGTTAGGTGCCATCACTTCAGATCTGACTCATAATGACCCTATGTACAACAGAACGAGACACTGCCCAGTCCTGTGCCAGTGTCACAATCCCTACTAAACCTGAGCCCATTGTTGTAGCCATTGTGTCAATGCATCTGGTTGAGGGCCTTCCCCTTTTTAGCTGACCCTCTATTTTACCAGGCATAAAATCCTTCTCCAGGTAATGGTCCCTTCTGACAACACGACCAAGGTATGTGAGACAAAGTCTGGCCATTCTTATCTCCAAGAAGCATTCTGGCTGCACTTCTTCCAAGACAGATTTGTTAGTTCTTCTGGCAGCCCATGATACTTTCAGTATTCTTTGCCAACACCACAACTCAAAAGCATCAACTCCTCTTGGGTCTTCCTTATTCATTGTCCAGCTCTCCCATGTATATGAGGTGAGTGAAAATACTGTGGCTTGGGTTAGGCACAGTTTAGTCTTTGAAGAGACATCTTTGGTCTTCAGCACTTTAAAGAGATCTTTTGTGGCAGATTTGCCCAGTGCAATACATCATCTGATTTCTTGACTGCTGCTTCCATTGGCGTTGATTGTGGAACCAATCAATATGAAATCTTTTACAACTTCAGTCTTTTCTCCATTTATAGTGATTCTGCTTATTGGTCCAATGCTAAATAGAAGTGTTGATAAAGGGCATCCTTTTCTGGTTTCCATTCACGAGGGGAATGCTTTGAGTCTTTCTCCATTAATAATAATGTTGGTTGTTGGCTTTGCATATATGCCCTTTATCACGATGAGAATTTTCCATGCTATCTGTATTTTGCTGAGAGTTTTGAACAGAAGTGGGTGTTGGATTTCATTGAATGACTTTCCTGTGTTGCTGATATGATCATATAGTTCTTTTCTTTTGTTTTTGTTTATGTGGTGGATTACATTAATTGTTTTTCTGATGTTGAACCATCCTTGCATACCTGGTATGAATCCCACTTGGTCATGATGTATTATTTTTTGATATGCTGTTGGATTCTGTTGGCTAGGTTTTTTGCTGAAGAGTTTTGAATCTATATTCATGAGGGATATTGGCCTGTAGTTTTCTTTTTTAGTAGTGTCTTTCTTTGGTTTTAGTATCAGTGTTATGCTTGCTTCATGGAATGAATTTGGGAGTATTCCATCTTTTTCTATGTTCTGGAATAGTTCAAGTACTATAGGTGTCAGCTTCTCCCTGAAAGTTTGGTAAAATTCTCCAGTGAAGGCCTCTGGCCCAGGACCTTTTCTTGTGGGGAGTTTTTTTTTATGACCTGCTGTGATAGTTGACTTTGTGTGTCAACTTGGCTGGGCCTGGTTGAGTGGCTGGGCAGCTGGATCTTGTATTCCCATGATGAGACTGGCAATCAACTCCATGGTGGAATCTACTTTGAGCAGCTGAGTAGCTGCCATAGGAAGGTGGTCTGCTTCCTGTATATAAGGGTAAGCCTTGGGGAATGGTCTCTAGCTTATGGCACACTTGGACCCTGCATGTATGTAGCTGTATCATTGTTCAGGAGCCAGCCATCCTCTGCCAACCTTGGGACTTAAAATGTACTTGAATTAATGGCCTGCCTTGTGGTTTGGTAACATCAGGACTGTCCCATTTTATTTATCGACCTTGGCCTTGTTAGCCTCAGCAGCCAGTAGCTGCATGAGTGAAGGGATGCCTCTAGCTTCAGTGGGCTGGGAGCAAGAGGCAGAGCTGAAGCCCAAGGTTGAGGGGCTTACAAACAGCCCCTAGAGCCTGGCACTTTGTACTTGGACTTAAAGCCTCCAAACTGTGAGAGAATAAACTCCTGTTTGTTAAGGCCGTCCCATTTGTGGTATTTCTGTTAGAGCAGTCCTAGGTAACCTGAACACCTGCTTAATTTCTTCTTTTGTTAGGGGTCTGTTCAAGTATTCTATCTCTGGCTGAGATAATTTAGGTAGGTCTTGCATTTCTAGAAACTTGTCCATCTCTTCTAGGTTCTCAAATCTGTTGGAGTACAGTTCTTCATAATATTCTGTTATCTTTTTTATTCCAGTTGGTTCTGTTGTGATGTCACACTTTTGGTTTATTATTTTAATTATTTGCACCTTCTTTTTCTTTCCCTTTGTTAAATTTGCCATGGTTTGTCAATTTTCTTAATCTTTTTTGAAGAACCAGCTTCTTGTTCTATTGATTTTCTCTATTTTTTTTTGTTTGTGTTCTGCTTCACATATTTCTGCTCTAATTTTTATCATTTCCTTACTTCTGGATACTGTAGGTTTCTTTTGTTGCTCTTTTTCTAGTTGTTGGAGTTGTTGAGTTAAAGTGTTGATTTTGATTCTTTCCTCTTCTTTGATGTGTGCATTTATTGCTATAAATTGACCTCTGAGTATTGTTTTCACTGTGTTCCAAAGGTTTTGGTAAGTTGTATCCTTTTTCTTAATTGTTTCTAGGAATTTTTATTTCACACTTTATTTTTTCTGTTACCCAGTAGTTTTTGATCAGTGTATTATCCACATGTTTGATATTTTTTCCTTGATCTACCTATTATTGACTTTTAATTTTATATCATTGTGATCCAAGAAGTTGCCTTGTAGTATTTCAATGTTTTTGAACTTACTGAGGCTTGTTTTGTGTCCTAACATATGGTCCATTCTAGAAAATGATCACATGGATCACATGGAAATCACTGGAGAAGAATGTGTATTGTGTTTTTGTTGAGTGGGGTGCTCTGCATGTGTTCATGAAGTCAAGTTGGTTTATTGTGTTGTTGAGTTCTTCTGTATCTTTGTTGAATTTTTTTCTAGTTGTTCTGTCCCTCCTTGAAAATGGTGTGTTAAAGTCTCCTACTACTACTGTAGAGTTGTCTATTTTTCCTTTCAATTCTGTTGATATTTGTTTTATATATTTTGGAGCACTTTCATTGGATGAATAGATATTAATTATCTTTTTGGTCAATTGATCCTTTTAGCATCATATAATGTTCTTCTTTGTCCATTATGCTGTTTTTCACCTTGAAGTCTATTTTATCAGAAATTAATATTGCCACTCCTGCCTTTTTTGGTTGTCATTAGCTTGGTGTATCTTTTGTTTTCCTACCCCTTAATTTTTAATGTTTTTAACTTTGTGTGTAAAATGGGTTTCTTGTAGGCAACCTATTGATGGATCTTCTTCTTTTTTTTTAATCCAATCTGCCACTCTCTTTCTCTTGATTGGGTGCATTTAGTCCATTCACATTGACTGTAATTAGTGATAGGTATGAACATATTGCTCTCATTCTGTTGTGTTTTTTGTAGTGTTGTTAGTAATTTCTTTGTTCCAAATATTTTTCTGTGCTGAGTTCATTTTGTTATCAAGTTTTCTTTCCTCTTTTCTTCATTATTGCTGGTTTTGTGCTTACTAAGCCCATGTGTTAATTTTTTTTATGGTTACCCTGAAGTAAATTCTTATCTCCCTAAGTCCGGAACAGTCTGTTGTATAAAGACATTGTCCTGTCTTCCTCTCCACTTGGAAATTTTGTAACTAAAACTTTTATTCCCTCAATTTGCTTTGTTGCTGGTGTTGTCTGCAGATTGACTCCCTTATTTCTTTGTGTACGTTATTTTATGAACTTATTTTGAGCATCTATTTCTGGTTTGGTTTCTATGTGGTGGTGTCAAGTGTCTTGATTTTTATTTGTTGTTTTCTGTTGTGGGTTCTCTATTGGAAGGACTCCTTTTTAAGGTTGGTCTGATTTTCACAAATTTCCTTAATTTCTGTTTGACTGAGAATGTCTTGATTTTATCCTCATATTTGAGGGACAATTCGGCTGGATATATAATTCATGGCTAGCAATTCTTTTCCTTCAAGGTTTTATATATGCCATCTCATTGCCTTCTTGCATGCATGGTTTCTGCTGAGAAATCAGCAGAAATTATTGGTTGTACATTGTAGGTGACATTTTGTTTTCCCCAAGCTGCTCCCAAGATTTTTCTGTGTCTTTGGTTTTTGAAAGTTTGATCATGATATATCTTGGTCACATTCTTTTGAAATGTATCCTGTGGAGTTTGTTAAGTTTCTTGGATGGATATCTTTTCTTCCTTCATGATATGGAGGAAATTTTCTGTTAGCAAGTCTTTGACAATTTTCTCAGTTTTTTTTTTTCTCCCTCCTCTTATTCTGGTATTCCAATCAGGTGTATATTGTTTTTTTCATATCGTGCCATATAGCTCTCTTAGGTTCTCTTCATTTCTCTTAAATCTTTGTTCTGATTTTTCTTCATATAAGCTGGCATCAAGTGATTTGTCTTCTAGTTGGGAAAGGCATTCTTCAGGCAATTCCGGTCTACTCTTTTGTCCTTCCACTGTGTCATCTATCTCCATAATTTTAGTGTTCATCTTCTGGATTTCTAATTGCTTTTTTTTTTTTTTTAATAAGTACTAATCATGTATTTATCTTGTTATTTTTTTCTTGAATAATTTTCCTGAATTCTTCCAGGGTATTGTGTGTCTTCTCATTGTATCTGTTTATGATTTCCTTGAGCTTTTGGAGAGTCACATAACTTCTGAATTGCTTGTTCTTCTTCCATGGTAGATAATTCTTTAGCCTGAGCTTTTATTTCTATTGTCTTATTCTGCTTTTGTTTTTGTTTTGATTTGAGGTTGTCTGTTGTTTCCTAGACATTTTGAAGTTGTCTTTAATTGTTAGCTATGTATTGATTTGTTTCACCTTGATTTTATGTTTTCCTATATCTGAAAGTGTGGAGCAGGTGTATGTCCTTGGTTTTTAACTCAGCTGTACTGGGTCATTCTCTCCCTCTCTCTCTATTGGTAGAATCACTGGTGAGGATGTGGGTGCAAGGCTCTGTTTGTCACGAAGAGGATTTGGAGTTGGGAGAAGCAGGTGTTGTCCACCATCTGTTGTTGATCCTGTGGAGCAGGAGCTATTGTTGTCACCTGTTTATTGGGTGAGGTGTTCAGTGTAATGGCTTCAGTTGCCTTGTGGAGGTTTAATGTTTTCCGCCTTTGGGAAGACACAGGGGAGAAAAGGAAGAAAGAAAGAAAAAAAAGGCACCAGAAGTGAACCCCAGGATAGAAAGAGAAGGAGTTTTCCATGTTTGGGGCAAGATAATTCAGTCAGTGATGCAGGCATAAGCAGGAAAGCCTGGGTCCTTCTGAGGTCTGCTGATGCTGATGCCCTGCTGTCAATCAAAGACCCATTGTTCAAAACCAACAGACACTCCAATGTACAGAGGGCCACCACTTTCTGCTTGGATCAAGAAGCTGCAAAATCCTAGTACCCAGGTCCACTCTGTGTCAAAAGGGGTTGTCCAAGAGTCAGATCCTAGCCCACTGCCATGCACCCCTCTGGGGCTCCGCCTACTTAGAGGGAGTTTCTCCCCCCCCCCCACTCCTTTCTGGACTCCACAGCAGCCCAGGCCAAGGGGACACTTGATTTGTTTCCCAGTAAATTTATCGTACTTCCTCAAAGCCAGAGGTCACCTCAAAAAATTCCCAGTGTGGCTATTCTAAATCCCCAACACTTGTGGGTTCCATGATTTTTTTTTTTTTCTCCTTCCTTCCCTGTTTTTCAACCTCTTTTGTATTTCTAATGACTCATCTCTGCCTCTGTCTCCCCTGGCTGGGTAGGTTAGTTTACTTTTTCCCAGTTGTTTAATCTGCTCTCTTTCTTTGCCCTCACTGCATCTAATACTTGATCTTCCTCTTAGTTACTCATAACTCCAATATCATTATTTGTATCTGCTTTACCTAGTTACTCAGAGTCTCAGTTGGAAGAGGGATTAAATGTGCAGGTTATCTGTATGACATCATCTTCCTTCTCATCTCTTGGTGTTGTTTTGACTAAAGATACTGAGCTTGTCCCTTGCCTCTTTCCACAGATGTAGTCAATCTGATTCCAGTGTATTCCATGTGATGGGGTTCACATGTATAGCTACCCTTTATGTAGTTGAAAAAAGTATTCACAAGAATAAGTCTTTGGTCTTGCAAAATTCTATCATGTGATCTCCAGCATCATTTCTATCACCAAGGCCATATTTTCCAATTACTGATGATTTTTCTTTGTTTCCAACTTTTGCATTCTAATCACCAGTAATACTCTAAACATCTTGATTGCATGTTTGGTCAACTTCAGACTGCAGAAGTAAAAATCTTCAATTTCTTTGGCTTTAGTTGTTGGTGCATAAATTTGAATAATATTAGTATTTATGCCCTTCCTTGTAGGTGTATGCATATTATCCTTTCACTGACATTGTACTTCAGAATAGATCTTGAAACATTGTTTTTGACAATGAATGCAACACCATTCCTTTTCAATTTGTCATTCCCAGCATAGTAGACCATATGATTGTCTGATTCAAAATGTCCAATACCAGTCCACTTCAGCTCATTAATGCTTAGGATGTCCATCTTTATGTATTACATTTCATTTTTGACAACTTCCAATTTTCCTAGATTCATATTTCATACATTCCATGTTCCCATTATTAATGGATGTTTACAGCTGTTTCTTCCCATTTTGAGTGGAGCCCCATCAGCAAATGAAGGTTCCAAAGTTTTACTGCATCCACGTCATTCAGGTCAACTCTACTTTGAGGAGGCAGCTCTTCCCCAGTCATATTTTGAGTGCCTTCCAACCTGAGGGGCTCATCTTCTGGCACTATATCAGACAACGTTTCATGACTATTCAAGAAGTTTGCCAGTAATATATCAGACAGTGTTTCATTGCTATTCACAAGGTTTTCAGTGGCCAATTTTTTCATCAGTGGATGGCCTCTTTCTTCTTTCCAGTCTGTCTTTGTCTGGAGGCTCCATTGAAACCTGTGCACCAAAAGTGACCTTGCCGGTATTTGGCATACTGGTGGTATAGCTTCCAGCCTCACAGCAACATGCAAACCACCATAGTATGACAAACTGACAGACAAGTAGTGGAGTCATGATTAGTGCCTCATTAAATATGCATGATTGATTAAATCATGCCTTCCTCCTTTCTTGATGTTAGATCACCAAGTGGTCTTTGTGACCTGGGCAGCCTCCCCCTGCCACATTTGCATAAATCACTTTAGGATTTTTTTTTTTTTTTAGATAATAAAATCACCTGGAGTGTTCAGGAAATTCCAAGGATTACCTCTCAGAAACCAAAGACAAAGACCAAATTCAGTTCTTTATCTCACACCACTTTGATTGATAGGCAGTTATTTGTAGTGGAAACATTACTAACTGATACACTTTCTCTGTTTTTATATATATAGCATGTATAGGTATGTATGTATAGAGGCAGTGGTCGTTCAGTGGTTAAATTCTCAACTTCCATGTGAGAGACTTGGTTTGATTCTCAACCAAGGCACTTCATGTGCAGCTACCACATGAGCAGCTAACACATTGTCAATGGAGCTTTGCATGTTGCTAGCATACTGAACAGGTTTTAGGGAAGCTTCCAGACTAAGACAGACTAGGAAGAAGATTTGATGTTCTAATTCTGAAAATCAGTCAATAAAAAGTCCAATGGATCATAACAGTCTGATCTGCAACCTGTTTACAGGGATGACTCAGGACCAGGCAGTGTTTTGGTCCATTCAGTTGTTCCTAGTATTATCATGAGCCAAGAACCAACTCCACAGCAGATAACAAAAACATATGTGTGTGAAAGCTTGTATGCATGTTTTTTTTATTTTAAAAATATAAATGGATCATACTATTCATATTGTTCTGCACATTGCTTTTTCTATTTTTACTACTAAGTGATATATCCTGAAGAGCTTTTTGTGTCTTTTTTTTTTTTTAACATAATATTCTATGGCATTCCAGAGTATGAATAAACCATAATTTATTTATACATTTCCCTACTGATTATTCCTATTTTGGTTCTCTAGTGCTACTATAGGAGCTCTGGTAGCATAGTGCCTAAGGCACTTGACTGCTCACCAGAAGGCTGGCGGTTCAAACCCACCAGCCACTCCTCGGAAGGAAGGTTGGGCAATCCTACTTCCGTAGTGATACTGCCTCGGAAACCCAAGGAGGGGTCGCTATGAGTCGGGGCCGACTCGACGGCAAACAACAACAACAACAACAACAGTGCTACTATAACAGAAAATACCAAACTGAATGACTTTAAACAAACACAGATTTATTCTCTTATAGTTTAGGAGGCTAGAAGTCCAAATTCAAAGTGCCAGCTCTAGGGACTGGGTGAAGGCCCCTTAACCTTTGGCTTCTTCTTTGCCTCTTGCTCCCGGGCCCTGGAGCCAGAGGCTTCTCTTAACTCAGGGAACTGCTGGCTGCTGAGGCTGACCAACCCAAGGTCAACAAGTAAATCTGCACAGTGCCAAGATTATCAAGCAACATGGCAAGCCATTAGCTCAAGTCCAGAAATAGTCCCAAGATTGTCAGACAACATGGCAGGCCACTGAGATGAATACTCAACCAAATGCAGGATCAAATATGCCAAAAAGATAGAGAGAGACCTTTCTCAAAGCTTCTTCTTATATGTTGGAAACAGACCACATCCCTAAGGCAGCTACTTGGCTGCTCACTGTTGATTCCACCATGGAGTAGATTACCAGTCTCATCATGGGGAATAAGTACATCCAGTTGCTTAGCCATTCAAAACCAGGTCCAGTCAAGCTGACACATAACCTTAACTACCACAGGTCCTAATTGTTAAGCACAGCAAACAAAGTTGCACGGTACATTCTTGTACATATATCTTCCTGCATATGTCACTATTTCTGTAAGAAAGCCCTAGAAGAATTGCTGTATCTTAAGACTATGTATATTAGATGTTTTGTTATATGCCATTTGTATATATCTGATTGCTAGTAAATTTGAGCATCTTTTCATGTCTATAAAGGCCCTGTGTATTTCTTTTGACTATTAATATCATTTACTCATACTTCTACTTGACTGTCCTTTTCTTATTAAGATGCAGGTTGTTGTTGTTGTTGTGTGCCGTCGAGTTGGACCTGACTCATAGCGACCCCTCCTTGGGTTTCTGAAGCAGTATCAATGTGGAAGTAGATTTCCCAACCTTCCTTCTGAGGAGTGGCTAGTGGGTTTGAACCTCCAGCCTTCTAGTTAGCAGTCAAGTGCCTTAGGCGCTATGCTACCAGAGCTCCTTTAATATGCAGGAAGAAGTGTCTATTTGCAAAGCTGCAAGGAAGAAAGACAATTTCAGCTATTCTGCAAACAGTCTTTCAACTAATATCTTTGTAATTGTTGGTAGACGCTTGGAGTTTCTCTGGGGTTCCCTTTGGAAGGATGACTTAGCTCTGTAACAGTCCTCTCACACACCTGTGTGGAGTAGTGTATCTAGAGCTCTGCCTTGGTTTCTCCATAAATCTGATGCCATTTGCTTTTAATATTCCAGAAATCCCCACAAATTTCTGATCTGTCTGTGACACTCATTTTTCCTTTCCAGCTCTGTATAGATTCATTCTTTTGAAAAATAAAAGAATGTGTATCATATTAATGGGATTTGGGAGGATAGGGAGGGGAAAATAAAAACTGTGTCATCTTCATAGAAGAAGCTGTCTCTGCATTTTTGCAACAATTTTCAAGGTCAAGTTATCAAATGGTGTAAGAGAGGAATGGATTGTCATCCTCAAAAAGAAAGTAGTTCAAATACCAAGAGGACCTAATGAAAATTTGTGGGTTTTATAGAAAAGAGAGAAAATAAAAGTCATTTAATCCTAAAGGCTAGAATTACTTTCTTCTTTCTCATCCCACTCCAGAGCTAACTGATTCATGGTGATCCCATGTGGGTCAGAGGAGAACTGTATTCCATAGAATTTTCAGTGGCTAATATTTCAGAAGTAGATTGCTAGGTCTTTCTTCTGAGATGCGTCTGGGTGGAATAGAACATCCAATCTTTTGGTTAGCAGCTGAGTATGTTAACCATTTACACCACGCAGGGACTCCACTTTATGTGTAAGAGGTTAATAATTAATAATTTTTTTTAGTCCCTAGGGAGCTCTGGTGGCATAGTGCCTAAGGCACTTGACTGCTAACCAGAAGGCAGGTGGTTCAACCCCACCAACCACTCCTTGGAAGGAAGATTGGACAATCTACTTCCATAGAGATACTGTCTTGCAAACCCAAGGAGGGGTTGCCATGAGTTAGGATTGACTTTAGTCCCCAAGTGATGTGGATGGTTAAGGGCTTGACTACTACCCAAAGCCTGGTGGTTCGAACTTACCTAGCTGTTTCTCGGAAGACAAGCCTGGCAATCTGCTTCTGAAAGTTCACAGCCTTGAGAACTCTATGGAGCAGTTCTACTCTGCATAGTTCTAATTTGATGGCAGAGTCATCATCAGTTGGAATCTACTCGAAGGCAACTAACAATAAAATTTTTAAAAGAATATTTTCCTCAGTTATTTTAAATTAAATTTAAGCATATCATAAGGAAGGTTGGGCAATCTACTTCCATAGTGATACTACCTTGGAAACCCAAGGAGGGGTCGCCATGAGTCGGGTCCAACTCTATGGCACTGTGTTTGGTTTTTGGTTTTAGGATGTTGTTAAGGGATCTGATGCTTAAGTTTCCAAATGATAGTGAATTTAACAATAGGATTGTTGTTGTTATGTGCCACTGAGTCGGACCCAACTCATAGAGACCCCTCCTTGGGTTTCCAAGACAGTATCACTATGGAAGTAGATTGCCCAACCTTCCT
This sequence comes from Orycteropus afer afer, assembly GCF_000298275.1. Taxonomy (NCBI): domain Eukaryota; kingdom Metazoa; phylum Chordata; class Mammalia; order Tubulidentata; family Orycteropodidae; genus Orycteropus; species Orycteropus afer. The sequence continues at coordinate 2,527,028 of NW_006921660.1, forward strand.
TCCGAGGAGTGGCTGGTGGATTTGAACTGCCAGCCTTCTGGTTAGCAGTCAAGTGCCTTAGGCAGTACGCTACCAGAGCTCCTAACAATAGGATTAGAGTACCGGAAATTAAAACTAAAGCACATAAGTGAAAGTCTGCTTTTCAACATTTTTTTTGATACATCTATTTTTTCTACATTCAAAAATGTAGAAGAGTTCAGGTAATAACTTATAATTAGGCAAATTCAAAATACAGAGTCTTTAAATCTGTGTACCAAGCATTTGAAAATATAAATTTACTCACATTTTTAGAAAGGAAGTCTTTCCGATTTCTCTGAAAGTAACTAGAAACAACAGTATCCCCTAGAAATCAGAAGCTCTGGAATATGAGATCATAAACTCAAGGAGCTGTGATGCTAAAGTCTCTAAAAGACTGAGTACAAGTCAGCTCTGCAAGATGGTCTTTAGCACAAGGGATGTTCAAGAGCCAGGGCCTATTACCACATGGGATAGAGACATGGGAGAATGACAACACACATGAGAATGACCTGTACACCTAGTAAGACCAGCCCAGACTGGAATGAAGATGTTACAGACCCCATGCACATGTGGTGGTCACTGTGAAAGAATGGCAGGAAGAACTGGAAGTGTCATGCGGCAGCCTTCCTCCTGAGGTTTCCTCTACTGGCTGGGAAAGACTAGGGTGATAGGGTGGGACTGATTTTCAGCAATTCTGCAGGAAGTGGAGAAATGGTATTTGGTTGTCATTGCTATTGCTTGGAACTGGAGAAAAAGTGCAATAGGATAAGTATTCGGAACAATCGTGTTGTGGAAAAATAACATTATCATCTCCCATCATACGCATGAATATGCCCAGTTAAGAAGTCTACACACAGATGTTGTCCTGAGTCCTGACAAATCCCTCCTGTCATCATTGAAGCCCATTACCCTTTACTCAACATTCCAAAGGAGAAAGGAGCCATACTTTGCTTTTTGTGTTTAAAACAAGAGGAGAAGAAAATAGTAAAGCATCCTATTTTCCATTTTCCTGGGAGAGAGCAAAGATTGATTTCTCCACATTCTTCTGAGCTTTACATTTCTTTTGAATAAAAATATAAGCTTTATGGGGAAAGCTGTATCTGTGAGATCAAAAGTATATAATAGAGTCTCCCACAGAAAAATAATTATATGTATGGAGAGGCTGTTGAGGAGAAAGTGCAGTTTCAGCCAGGGTGCTCTCTTAGCTTTCAAGGAGATACCAGAATTGGGCCTTTATAATAAGCACAGAGACAGCTGGATCAGGAATCAGATAGATCTGGATCCTGATAAAGGCTCTGCAACTAGCTTATCATGTGGCCTCAGAAAAATTACTTATAAGCCTGTTCCTTAGTTTTCTAATCTGAATAATGGGAATAATAATATATGTCTACCTCCCAGGGCTATTGTGTTTATCAAATTTGATAGTAGATTTGAATGGCAAAGTGTTTTGTAAGTGTGAATAACTATCATTTCTTTGGACAGAATAATTTGTTTTTTATGGACAAAATACTTTTGAGACTGGGAGACTATGGTTCATGTGCTTTATCTGTAATTTATATCTTTGATTGATAGGCAGTAGAAATCCTGTAACTAAAACTTGCTGTCTCTGGAAAGAAAGAGCATTTTGTAGCCAATTTGCTATACATTTTGTGATTTATTTAAATGTTGCTTGGAATTTTAATTTTTCATGAGGTGCAGTGATATTGAGGGACTGGAGTTATAGCAACATTTTTCCTTTCAGGAACTGTCCTTCCTCCATTCCGTGTGATTCTGGTGAGGCTGTCCATCATGTGATCTCTCCTTCCCAACACAGACAGGTATGTGAACCAGGCTGGCCAATCAGAATATTTACCTCCTCTGATACAGGGACTGGTCCGGTGTGGTCATATGACCCAAGTCTAGCCTTCTAATTTCTTTATGGAAACTGATATAAAAGCTAAGGAAGAGAACGCCTTTCTCTTCTGCAGGATTTTGAGCTTATTATCTTAGGTACTTTGGCTGCTAACTGGCTTTTAAGCAAATGAATGTTTCACAGAATTTAAGGAAAAGTTGAACATCATGGGCTTCAGCAAGGTGGGAAATAGGAAAGCCTTAGAGACCTAGAAGTGGAATTGTGGACTTTCAGTCCGATGATGCTTCTGTACTTGACACAGTCCCCAATTTTTCCAATCTAAGAGTCTGAGAGGAAAAATATATGTAGAGAGAGGAGCTCATGTCCAGCTTATTCCTTGGACAAATCATCCACAGCCTAGGATTAAGTGATGTAGTAAAAATATGGTTGTCAGGATCCACCCCTGTGGACAGGGAAATTTCTCATAGAAGGGGCATCTGGGGAAGGGTGAATATTTCCAAAAGTTACGCACTGCATGTTTGTGAAGTACCAGAAGTTCCTAAATCCATCTGATAATCATAGTCACCTGAGAAACTTTTAAAATTGTAGATTACTGGGCTCTGTAGTGGGAACTCTGGTGGCAATAGTGCCTAAGGCATTTGACTGCTAACCAGAAGGTTGGTGGTTCAAACCCACGAGCTGCTCAGTGGCAGGAAGATGGAGTGATCTACTTCTGTAAAGATTTACTGCGTTGGAAACCCAATTGGGGTTGCTACGAATCAGAATTGACTTGAAGGCAGTGAGCTTGGGTTTTTTTTTTGGTTTCACCCCCAAGTTAAATGAGTTCTGGTGACACAGTGATTAAGCTTTTGGCTGCTAACCAAAATGTCAGTGGTTGGAACCCACCAGCCACTCCGCAGGAGAAGGATGAGACAGTGTAACTCCTTAAAGATTTACAGCCTTGGAAACTCTATGGGGCAGTTTCTACTCTGTCCTATAGGGTCAATATGGAATAGACTGGGTAGGGACAATGAGTTTTATGCAACCAAAAACAGCTGCAAAAGAAAGACAAGTGAGTATGTGAGAATAATTAGTTTTTGCAAGCTGACTTTCCTGTATAGGTTTGTCTTTTAATTTATTACATGCTGTTATGCCATAAGCAGTTTAGTGAATCAGCCAATTTTATCCCTGTTTTGATGAGAATTGGGTAGTGCTCTATGACGAATCAGGGCATATGTGTTCTTGAATTCAAAGGCTTTAACGGAACACAGAACTACCCTGTAACATTTGGATTTGAATTGACATTTCATAATGGAAAACTCAAATCAAACTCACTGCCATGGAGTCGATTGTGACTCATACTGACCCCATTTGGTTTTCCAAGGTTGTAAATCTTTACAGAAACAGATTGCCTCATCTTTCTTCCCTGGAGTGGCTGGTGGCTTCAAACCCCAACATTTTGGTTAGCAACGGAATGCCTTAACCATGACACCACCAGAGCTAACATTGCCATAAACAAGCAACAAAGAGCATAATTTATTTAAATATCTTGGCCAAAGATCATTCATCAGTTTCTGACTTAGAAAGTTTTTTTTTTTCTCCCCCCTAATTTTTTCTTAAAAAAAAATGGTTTGGTACTTATTTGTACATTGCTAGGTAGGTGCTCTGGCGACGTAGTGCCTAAGACATTTGACTGCTAGCCAGAAGACTGGCAGTTCAAACTCACCAACTGCTCCACAGAAAAAAAATGAAAAACCAAACTCTGGAGTAGGGTCTAACTCATAGTGACACCTTCTTGGTGGTATCACTCAGAGGTATTACCTCCAAGGTGGTATCATTATGGAAGTAGATTGCTCAACCTTCCTTCAGAGGAGTGGCTGGTGAGTTTGAACTGCCAGCCTTCTGGTTAGCAGTCAAATGCCTTAGGCACTACACCACCAGAGCTCCTGCTCCATAGAAGGAAGTTCGTAAAGATTTACTGCCTCAGAAACCCAATGGGTGTTGCTATGAGTCGACATCGACTCAATGACAGTGTGTTTGGGTTGATTTGGATACTGATAGTTATAACTTAAACCCTAAAGGTACTCTTTTAAATATTTGTATTCCTGAAGGTGGCATTCTCTGAATCTCATTCATGTCTGTGCATAAACACATGCTTACTAGCCATGGTCCCCAAGTTCCCAATTATAATCCAAGAAACACTCTAGTCAATCCTACACCTATCCAACACTTATTAAACTACTTCAATAGTAGTAGAATTGAGAATTAAGAATTGAGAATTAGGGCAAAATGGAGATCCTTGAATGCTGTTTGGAACGTGTAGACCATGGGGTCTAACATTAGAGTGACTGTTGGCAAGAATAGTGATCAAACACTTCCACATTTTTGCCATGTGCCAGTACTGTTCCAAGTGCTTTTGTTAACTCATTTAATTATCACAACAATCCTATTAAGAAGGTTCTATCATTATCACCATTTAATAGTTGAGGAAACTGGAGAAAATGGAAATTACTTGATGAATCCAAGTTACACAGCTCTTAAATTTTGGCACCCAGATTTCAACCCAGGCAGCCTCCTTTGGATCCCATGTTCTTAGCTTCTATTCTATTCCCCATCTCATAGTGGTGATAGTAGACCCTGTGAAAATGAATGGTATTTCCCCATGGAAACAGATACAAATGTAAGAAGAGAAGATGATTGAATACAGAACTTTGGGGATTCCTTATTCTTAGAACAAAAGAAGGGACAAAGAAGACAGAAAAAAAGTCAAAAAGAAGAGCACTCCACCACCAGTGTTAGAGATGCCCCAAGAACAAACAATACATGTCAGGGGTCAAAGACCTCCACATATCAAGGAGAAGGTCCATGGAAATTTGTTATTGAACTTTCAGGAGCACAGGACTGCTGTCAGCATCTACAGTGCAGAGGATTTAGGTATGAATCAGCAGTGAGGAAGTAGAGATGACAATTATGGAAAGACTTGCCTTTCGGAAAATTTGCTGTTGTAAGTAATGAGAAAGGGGTACAGAAACAATAAACTATTAGCAAAATATAAAATCGTTGTTTGTATATTTGTTTTTAGGATAGGAGAGACATAGTAGGCACTTAGTAATTCACAAATGAAGGAAAATAATAGCATAGTGCCTAAAGGCACTTGACTGCTAACCAAAAGTCTGGTGGTTCGAACTCACCAGCCACTCCTTGGAAGGAAGGTTGGGCAATCTACTTCCGTAGTGATACCAGCTCAGAAACCCAAGGAGGGGTCGCTATGAGTCAGGTCCGACTTGAGGGCACATAACAACAGCAACAACAACATGTGTCAGGACCTATTCAAATCACTTTGTGTGTATTAGCCATTTTTTATTCCCAACAATCCTATATGAAGTGGCATTATTATCATCATCATCCCAATTACACATATGAGAAAACTGAGGCACAGAAAGTTTAAGTCACTTGTCCAAGCCAATGCTTTTAGCTCTGTGCTAGTGCCTTCAATGAAAATCAGAAGACACTTTTAAAGGACCTTATTTATTTATTTTTAAATTTTATTGTGATTTGGGTGAAAGGTTACAGAGCAAATTAATCTTCCATAGAGTAGTTCACATACATTTTTGTTTCATAACATTGACTAAATTTCACACAATACAGCAGCTCCCCTCCCCCTTCCTCCCCATAGCCACTTCATCCCTGTGTCCTTCCCTCCCATGCACTCCTGCTCCCTGAGCGTCTCCCTGTGCATACACAGCCCCTCTATTCTCCCATGATTGATCTCTCTGAGGAATGTATCTACCTAATGAAAATGTTCAGCTCATATGCCTGTCTTTTGTTTGGCTGGAAGCCACAGGCCTGGGTTCAGTTCTAAACCTGAAGGGCAGCTAGGGGCCAAAGTCTCAGGGGTTCCCACAGGCTCTATCAAACCAGCAAACCTGGTGCCCTTTTTTTTTTTTTTAAATGATTTTGAGTTTTGTTCCCCATTGTTCTCCCACTCTATCCAGGATCTCCTACATAGATCCCCCTCTGAGTGATTGACAGTGGTAGTAAAGTGCCTTATTTTTTAAAATAAATCCACAGTAAATTGCATTGATCTTAATTAATTTTAATCTATCATGCAAGGAATGCATATGACAGTAGGAAAGAGTTGGGAAGGAAGCAATGCATATTTATAAACTAAAAGAACATTATAAAGACAGCTGTCTTCCTTCCATTGTATCCTCAGCACCTAGCACTATGTACCCCATGCATCAAAGACATTTAATAAATATTTAAGAATAAATGAATAACTCCAAACCATAAATTATTATGATCAGATTGGTAATATTTCTTGATGCTAACATACTTTTAATTATGATTTTAAAATAGTGAAAAAAGTAACTATCTCAGAAAAGAGTATTCTACATATTCTTGTTTCATTTTTCATGTGAAAATTGCTTCTTTTCTAAAACTAAGCTGAAGTGATATCCCTTACTATCTCCAGATCAGTTTCTGTCTTTTTCTTCTCCTAAAAAGAGTTTGTGTATATATGTCTATGTATGTATTTAATGTTCTATGTTGCTGAAACAGCAGAGGGAGCTAAAATTAATAGAGCTGCTATAGACATCAATGCTGCTAAGGCACAAAATATTTGAAAACCAGTCACGTCAGTTTTCCACTTGGCTAAGAAACAAAATTTGAACATGGCATAGAAGTGTACTGTGGAAGGTAAAAGAGTCATAATTGTTAAGACGGGGCAAAAGAGCTGAAATGCTTCCACATGTTCAGAAAGCCTGATTGGTCCAAGAATACATCCCCAGAGTAGACCTGAGAGAGCAGCAACTCTGATTTCTAAGCCTACAAATCCACATACTAAATCTTATCTTTATGCGAGAGAAGTTAGGCTCAGAGGCCTCTGTGGAGTGATATGTTCTGTCTAACAAATACAAGACTCCTTGTAAGTAGTCAAGTTGAGAAGAGAGTTCTGGACCATGGAAGATCTCTTTAACTTGCAACATATATTCTATTTACATGAGATGTAATTACTGATATATTTGGTTTAAGGCTACCTTTTTATGTGTCCCATCTATGTGTTATATATATTTTTTTCCTCTTCTTTTATTGCTTATAATCCCCACCCCTTTTTCTTCTACATTTCTACTTGTTTGGAGAACATACAGTTTGTTTCTGTTCTTTTAGCGATTATCCAAGAAATTATAATATCCATTCTTAAATTATCAAAATCTAACATTCATTAAACTCTTACTTTCATTCCAAACAACAGATTTTAATGCTTTGATACTATTTGTCTCCTGTCTACTTATATTACCGATGTTGTATGTTTTAATTATTTTTATAAACTTCTCAAGTCATTATTATTGCTCCAAATAATCAATGTGCATTTAAATCCGCCCCCCCCCCCCAGTAGTAGAAGTTCCGGTATTCCTCCTTCCCAGTACTTGGTAAAATTGCTCTTTCCCATGCTCTTGAAGTGGCATGGCTATGTGACTTGCTTTGGCCAATGAAAGGTGAGCACTAGTAACCCGTGTCATTTATGAGTAAAAGCCATTAAGGGCCACCATGCATTTTGCTGTTTCCTTTTCCCAATGACATGACAATCTGCACTATCCCAAAAGCTAGATACAGCATTCCAGATGGAGAAGATGCCATCAGCCTGCTCCTTGAAGTAAAAAAAAAAATGTCATCAGAGACTCTAGCCAACATACAATGGGCATGTAGCAAGAGTGAGATGTAAACCTTTTTTATTTCAACCCAGAGTATGTGGGGTTCTTTGTTATGCTATATCACTATATTACATCATAGACTATTTTGACTGATAAACATACATTTTTACCATTTTTCTGCTCTTCATTCCTTCTTATATCTCAGACCTCTCATCTGCCTTTGCTTTGCTTCTGCTTAAAATATGTCCCTTAGGATTTTCTTTAGTGTGGTTTGAGTAGTAAAAAACAATTCTTACTGTTTTTGTTTGCCTGAAAATGACTTTATTGGTTTGTATTCTTTAAAAATATTTTCACTACCTATCAATGGCACATAACAACAACAACATAGGATTTATAGGGAGTTCTGGTAGAGTAGTGCCTAAGGCACTTGACTGCTAACCAGAAGCCTGGCGGTTCAAACTCACCAGCCACTCCAAGATGGGGCAATCTACTTCTGTAGTGATACTGCCTCAGAAACCCAAAGAGGGGTGGCTACGAGTTGGATCTGACTCGACAGTACATAACAACAACAAAAAATAGGATTTATGTTGACAGTCATTTTCTTTCAGCAAAATGAAGATACCATTCCACCATCTTCTGGTTTTTATTATTGCTGTGAAAAAGACAGCTGTAATTAAGTCACTCTTTCAGAGGTAATCTGTCTTTTTTTTTCCTCTGAATACATCTCATATATTTTTTATGCTCTTCATTTTTACTATGCTATGTCTGGGTGTGGATTTCTTTTTATTTATCCTGTTCAGGATGTATTGGGCTTCATAAGACCATGGCTTAGGGTCTTTGGCACCTATGCTATCACACAGTAAATTAGGCTGCTCAGCTTTCCTACTGATAGACATGGGATATAATCATGAGATTGAAATTATGTTCCACATTATTCGTTTTAAGAAAGCAGTTTGTCAACTATGTGATAAGTTTTAGAAGGATTTCCTTCAAAATTGATAAAATTGACATTTCAGAGCTTAAAGACAAAAGCTTCAGATATTTGGAAAATTGTGTATAGTACCTCATTCTCTGATTATTATGCTGAATAAGGGAGCTCTGGTAGCATAGTGGCTAAGGCACTTGACTGCTAACCAGAAGGCTGGCGGTTCAAACCCACCAGCCACTCCTCGGAAGGAAGATGGGACAATCTACTTGCGTAGTGATACTGCCTCGGAAACCCAAGGAGGGGTCGCTATGAGTTGAGTCCGACTTGATGGCACATAACAACAATAACAACATCTGCTTAATAGTCATACTAGTCTACTTATTAGTTAATTCCCAATCTCATCACAAAAGGATCATAGCCAAGTCACCCAGGGAATCTCTAGTAGAGTTGGTAGTACAGCCTCAGTTTTGTTTTGTTTTGTTTACTTCCTATTTAATTATCCAGACACTGGAAAGAGTATGTAACCTTTTTTTTCTGGTATATGTGAGAGAGCTCTCAATCAGTATTCTTTACAAGTGCCATAGCTGCTATACAGAAGGTGCCAGTGCATTTGCTCTTATTAACATGCTGAAAATATTTGCTTCCCTACATCTGTCATTTTGCATAACTATGAACAGAAACCATAGACACCATCTGGGATGTCAAGGCAAAGGAGAGTGTGACTATTTGAAATTCTCCTCTAACTTAATTTCACAGTTTTCAAAAGCCTTGTTTTATATCACATGATAAGCATAGGGAAAATAATGAACAATTATCATCTGAGTGATAAAATTACTACAAATTAAGAAACAGTTATCAATGTAATTTACAAATTGTTATGTGACAGTAATGTCAGAAACACAGAACTAATGATACAAAATTAATTAAAGCTACTTAGAGAAAATTTTGTTTATTTATTTATCTAGGTCCCTTAAGAGCAGACTGTCCCAAGATGCTTTACAACATGTAGAACTGTGATTTGAAGGGAAATCTGAAGGGCTAGCTCACAAATGTACATGACAAATGTGTTGAGTTATGTTGCCAGTAACACATGGCTATAAGTCTCATCAGGACCTCCACAAAAACAATGCTATCCTAACACAAAATGTGAAAACTATTGACATAAATGTGAAGCATGGGGTGAATGTGATGATATGTCTAAACCAGTGTTTTCTTTACTGGGAGTTGATATCAGTGAAATGATGTAGTAATGATCTCTAAAAATCTTCTCCTTCAAAAAAGGTATGATAAAACTGGCAAAAATGGTTAGAATCAACTTTTTTTCAGAACTCTAGAGGTGAACCAAAATCTTCCAGCAATCTGGGGTGCATTTGTGCAATGGAAATGACTGAATTTTGGTAAGAAAAATGAACTTTAGGGCATTTTAACTCACTGTTTTCCTATCCCTCTCTCACTAGGTCTGCAGTAACCTTGAAAACCAACATGGAAACCACCAGAGGGAGAAGAATGAGCTTGAGCTCTACAAAGCCTCATTTCTTAGAGAACTGTTATATTTGACCTGATTTGTGGTTCCTTGTAAGATCCCACTTAACGTCAATGCACTGCCGTGGAGTTGGATCCAACTTATAGAGGCCCCTCCTTAGGTTTCTGAGGCGGTATCACTATGGAAGTGGATTGCCCAACCTTCCCTCCGAGGAGTGGCTGGTGGGTTTGAACTATCAGCCTTCTGGTTAGCAGTCAAATACCATAGGCACTACCAGAGCTCCCAAGATCCCACTTACAAGGCTTTATTTATTTGACCTGCCTCTGAGTTCAACCCGTGCCAAGCCTTTTCCCCCTGGATATTTGTTAAAAACACTGAAGGACCATTATAAAACTTTGCTGCCTGAGGCAATAGACAGCAATTGGGGCAAATAGACTAAACTAAAAGTTCAAAAAGAAAAGCTAGGGAATGAGATGTTCATAGGGACACCTACATATTCCTGGGAATCTAGAAGGCTGCACACTCAGGGCTGTGTGCATACTCAAGAAAGACCTGAGAAGACCCTAAACTCTCACTTCTGGCTGACCTTGAGTCACTGCACAAGGAGGATGTGAAAGCTAAGGCAAAGGTCTCAACTGCCTGGTTGCCACAACATGCCCACAGACTCCACTGGCAAAGACTAGAAGGCTTATTGTTTCCATGTGTTTAAAGAAATTTCTGTCTAATCAATAGCTGTCTAAGCAGGGACTTTAGCAGCCACACACAACAAAGAATAAAGACTTTCAAAAAGTCAGTAAAGAAACAAACAACAGCAAAAACTAACCCCTAGGAGAGAGGAGAATCTGATTTCCAGAGTTGCCACATTATATATTATTTTATATGTACAGTGTGAAACAAAAAATTATGAGACCTATCAAGAAACCAAAAATATGGCCCATATGCAGATGTGTCCCAACATGCACACAGAGCTCACTGGGAAAGACTGGAAAGCTTGTTATTTCCAGGTGCTTAAAGAAATTTCCTATGCAATCAATTGAAACTGTCCCTGAGAAAGTCTAGATGTTGAACTTACTAGAAAAACATTTCAAGTTAGCTATTTGAAATATGTTCAAGAACTAAAAGAAAACATGTCTAAAGAGTAAAAGGAAAGTATGACAACACTGTCTCACCAAATAGATATTATTAATAATGAGTTATAAAGTAGAAAAGAAAAGAAAAGGATTTAAAAAAAATCTGAAATTGAAAAGTACAAAACTTTAAATTAAAAAAAAAATCACTAGAGGGGCTCAGCAGCTGTTCTGAACTAGAAAAAAGAACCAGCAAACTTGAATATAAGTCAATTGAGATTATCTATTCTAAGGAACAGAAAGAAAAACGGACAGAGACTCAGTGGCCTATGAGACACCATCAACCTACCAACATATGCATAATGGGACTCTTAGAAGGATAAGAGAAGCAGAAAAGGGCAGACAGAACAATTGAAGAAAATCGTGGTTGAAAACTCCCCAAATTTGATGAAAAACATTCATCTATACAACCAAGAAGCTGGAAAACTCCAATAAGTATGAACCCAAAGAGATCCACAACTAGATACATCATAATCAAACATAAGAAACCAAGGACAATGTATCTTGAAAGCAGCAAGACAGAAGCAATTCATTACATACAAGTGACCCCCAACAAGATAAATAGCTGATATCTCATCAGAAACCACAGAGGTCAGAGGTAGTAGGATGACATATTCAAAGTGCTGAAATAAAAGGACTGTCAACTAAGAATTCTTCTATATCCAGCAAAACTAAACTTTAAAAGTGAAGGAGAAATAAAGACATTTCCAGGTAAACAAAAACTGAGAGAATGTGTCCCTAGCACACCTTCCCTATAAGAAATATTACATGGAGTCCTTCAGGCTAAAATGAAAGGACACTAGATGGTAATTGGAATCTATATGAAAAAATAAGAGCACTTGCTGTTAACTACATGTTGTTGTTGTTACGTGCTGTGGAGTCAGACCTGACTCATAGTGACCCCTCCTTGGGGGTCCGAGGCAGTATCACTACGGAAGTAGATTGCCCCATCTTCCTTCCAAGGAGTGGCTGGTGGGTTTGAACCGCCAACCTTCTGGTTAGCAGTCAAGTGCCTTAGGCACTACTACGCTACCAGAGCTCCTGTTAACTACTTAGGTAAATATAAAAAACAAAAGAAAATAAAAGTCTTTATAATGCTTTTCTTTGCTATATGATTTAAAAGATGTCTTATTCAGAGTTTGCTAGAGAAACAGAACCAGTGAGATAGCTATAGACCTAAAACCAAAAACCAAACTCAATGCCTTCGAGTCAGTTCTGACTCATAGGGACCCCTCCTGGGTTTCCAAGGCAGTATCACTATGGAAGTAGATTGCCCAACCTTCCTTCCAAGCAGTGGCTGGTGGGTTTGAACCACCAGCCTTCTGGTTAGCAGTCAAATGCCTTAGGCACTATGCCACCAGAACTCTCAGCTATAGACCTAGATCTACAGAAATATTTACTTCAAAGAATTGTCTCACACAGCTGTGGGAGCTGGCCAGTTCAAAATCTTCCCAGTCACTTCGTATGGATCAGGTCATCAAAATTTATACTTTTAGGACCTTACTTTTCAATCTATATAATTGAAAGTAATGTCACTATTGGCAACTACATGATCACCAAAAAAAAAAAAAAAAGATACTTTTTCAAATTGAGAAGGATGCTATGGATTAAATTGTTTCCCAAAAAGAAATGTTGAAGTCCTAACCCCTGTAACTGTGAATGTGAGCCTATTTGGAAATAGAGTTTTTCTTTTGTAATGTTAATGAGTCATACTGGAGTAAGTTGGGTCTTAAACTCTGCTGAATGGTGTCCTATAAAAAGGGCAGAATAAACACAGAGACACACACAGTATGAACAAGCCATATGAGGTTCCCTCTACAAGTCAGTGAATGCCAAGAAATGCCTGGGCCTGCCAAATGTTAAAGGAGACAAGGAATGATCTCCCAGAGTGAGCAGAACTTAAGCCTTGCAGCACCCTGAATTGAGACTCCTAGTTTCCAAAACTGTGAGACAATAAATTCCTGTTTCTAAAAGCCATCAACCTGTGGGATTTTTGTTATGGCAGTACTATGTAACTAAGACAGAAGATAAGACTGTTTCTGGAGCTGTTAAAAGAAGGCTGTGACAACCTTGCAATCAGTTTCTGAGAAATTATTTTGAAATATACATTTTAACACAGAGCTGATGATTCTCTACAGAATGATTTTTACACAAGTCAGTTTTGTATAAATATGAATTTACACAGTAGATGCAGTAAATGTTACTGCATTGTTACATGAGTAACAATGTAACCAGTATTAAATAAATGGTATTATAGAACTATAGAGATAAGATCTATTTGTTTTAATACAAACAGGTTCCAAAGAGCCATGGCATTTTGAGTAATAACAACATTTCTACCTTTTTCTCATGATAGGAGCTTTAAAGTAAGTCAAGAACAGGGCATTGGACAATAAAGTACACAAAGAAATGGTTCATGGATGTGAACAAAATAGATGTTGCCTGGACACTAAGAAAAATTTTCATGTGCACTGATTGGACAATACATAAATATATTGGTACCATTTCTCTGATCATTATTTTAAATTTTCATCAGTAGATTACTACACCTCACATGGCTTTATGAATTTTGTAATACATTTTTTAAAATCAAATTTCCTAGACCTTGAACATCATAGGGGCACTCCCACCCCCCTGAGGCTTGAAGCTTCTTGAAAACAGGGATTGTGTCTGTCTTGTTTATCTGTAGTACCAATGGAATTGAATTGAATTTTTCCACACATGTCAAACTCTAGTGAAATCAATGGGTCTTTATAAATGATTGTATTGTACAGAAATTGTTTCATTGAAAACTGTTGCAACAGATAAGGCTTAGAAATTATTTTGCAAAACAGAGGTTGCTACATTGAAATTTGGCCTAAGCCTAATTGGAATCATTTAGCTCTTCTTAGATTCAGTTAGTAGTTATAGAATGCATGCCATATTTCAGGCACTTTTACATACAATATTTCAGCTCATCATTCTGACAATCACTACGCCATCTGCATTTATAGTGGAGTAAAAAGTCATGACAGCTTGGTGTCACTACATTATTAGCAGAGCAAGCATGAAAACATAGCATTTGAATTTCTAGTACATTGCCTGTGTTTGAGCCCTGCAGGTTTGCCTCTACATCCTATGCTACAATGTTTTATTCATAAATCCTTCAAATGAATCTAGCCAGCCTCTAACTGACTGAGTGTGCCATTTCTTTCATGCAACAGTTAGATGCTATTTACCTGGGATTGTGATGGTGGCTATTAATTGCTCCTGTTTCTGCTTCAGCCAGTGTTGCAAGTACTAATCATCAGCAGTGAAAAAGCATCATTATGGAAATGATTATTGGCAGGTAAATTACATGTCACTGTAAAACAGTTCAGGTAATCTGTGCAAATGAGCCCTGTTATAGATGTGTCCATTATAGACAGTGAGCCATCAGTTCTAGAAGGCTCCTTTTGGACACTGCATCCCTCTGCAACCTGAGACTTAGGGTTTAGCTTAGAATGGTCAAGAAGTGCCTGGGTATTTAAGACAACCCCAGTTGAAGCATCACCAAGAAACTATTGCATAGACTTAGTTAAAGCATCACTGGTAGGCTTATCAAACCCATGTCAGTGCCTTTTAGAACACACTCACCTAACGTATAAGTAGTTCCAGAGCCTTGTTGGAAGCTCAGTGCACAAATGTCAGAGGAAATGCTAATCCAGAGAAGTCTGAATAAAACACTATACATCCTATAATTCATTTTCTATATCATAATTTATATCCAGATTTCCAGTTAAATTATGGTTAAACTAGGATTTATAAATTACTTCAGAACATTTATAATAAACAACCCAAGGTTAATTCCATGATTATATATCAGCCACCATCTTTTCATATATAAGAATTTTGTTTTGGGTGTCCACCAACTGCGGAATGGATAAATAAAATGTGTTATATCTATACAATGGAATATTATTAGACAATTAAAAGGTATGATGCTACAATGTATATGCTAAAACATAGATGAACCTTAAAAACATTTATGCTAGGTGAATGAGAGTCACAAAAGACCACTGTTAAAACCCGTTGCCATTGAGCAAATTGCAACTCATAGCAATCCTACAAGACAAAGTAGAACTGCCCAATAGGGTTCCCAAGGCTGCAATCCCTATGGAAGCAAATTGCTACAGCTTTGTCCTGTGGAGTGTCTGGCAATTTAGAATCTACAACATTTTGGTTAGCATCTGAGCATGTAATCAGTGGGCCACCAGGGCTCCTCAAAGATCACATATTGTGTAATTCAATTTCTAAGAAATGTCCAGAATAGGAAAATCTGTAGAGACAGAAATTAGATAAATGATTGTCTGTGGCTTGAGGTAGGGATGATTAGGGGGAATGGGGAGTGACTGTTATGAGTATAGCATTCCTATAGGGCACAAAAATGTCCAAAATTAGACTGTGGTGATGGCTGCACAACCTTGTAAATATACTAAAAATCATTGGATTGTTGTTGTTGTTGTTAAGTGCTGTCGAGTCGTTTCCGACTCATAGCGACCCCATGCACAGCAGAACGAAACACTGCCCGATCCCGCGCC
>NW_006921660.1:2561103-2565158 GCF_000298275.1 Orycteropus afer afer
AGTATATGTGAACTGCTGTATGAAAAGTGAATTTACTCTGTAAATCTTCACCCAAATCCTAATAAAATAAATAAATAAATAAATAAAAGACACAGTTAGGAATACATCTTGTTTGTTACCCAGAGACTGCCAATAAAGGCATCTTTGGACCCCCCCAAAAAAAAGGAAATGTACCTTAAAATAGGAAATAAAATGAAATGTATACTAAAATGTTTAAAAAAAAAAAAAGAAGTCCCTCAGGTAGAAGTATAGTGATACCAGATAGAAATCTGGACCCACACAAAAGAATGAAGAGAACCAGAAAGAGTTGTGTAAATATAAAATATTTTGTTATTTAAAGAATCTCTTTAAAAGGTAATTGTGTAAAGCAAAAATAATAACAACTTACTGTGGGATTTATAGCATAAGTAGAAGTAAAAATACATGACAACAATAGCACCAAGGCCAGCCTGAGCAATTCAGAATACACTGCTGTAAGCATGCATGTGTAATGTTGTAAATATACGTGAAGTAGTATAACGTTACTTGAAGGTAGAATGTGGTAAGTTAAAAATATATGTCAGTGGTTGACAAGCTTTTTCTTTAAATGGTCTGATACTAAATATTTTAGGCTTAGAGTGCAATTCAGTCTCTGTTACAACTGTTCAACTCTGCTGTTGTGCAAAAGCATCCATCCATTGGTAATAAATACACTGATGGGCATGGCTATTGTTGTGGATTGAATTGTGTTCCCGTAAAATATGTGTTGTAAATCCTTACCTCTATCCTTGTGGTGAAATTCCATTGGAAATAAGACTTTCTTTGTGATATTATGAGATCATATCAATGTAAAGTGTGTCTCAAGACAATCACCTCTGAGATATAAAAAGGGCAGATTAAGCACAGAAAAGGCACAAACAGACGGGAAGATACACATTACGTGAAGGACTGAGGAACAGAAGCTGAAAAGAGACAAGGATGTTTCTCCAGAGTCAACAGAGAGAGAAAGCCTATCCCTAGAGACAGCACCCTGAATTCAGACTTCTAACCTTCTGAACTGTGAGAAAATAAATTTCTGTTTGTTGAACTTGCTCACTTGTGGTATTTCTGCTACAGCAGCAGTATTCCCAAAACACTTTGTTTGAAAAGATAAACTTTGCCTATCTCTGATATATGTTATAAACCCTAAGCCAGCCACTATTTTTTCTTTTTAGTAATGAGGAAAAGCTGACATAAAATGGAGTCAAGAAAAATACTCAAAAAATTGAAAACAAGACAGAATAAGAGAAAATAGATCAAAGATGAGATGAGAAATATAGAAAACAAATATAATGGCAGTACATTAACCCTAATCACATTAATACTTGCATTAAATATAAATGGACCATTAAATGTAAATGTAAAAGTCAGAGGTTGTCAGATAGAGGAAAAAAAAAAAAAAAACAGACCTAACTATGCTTCTTACAAGAGGTACATTTTAAATGTAAAGACACAAGGCTAAAAGCATAATATTGGAAAGATACGACATTCTAACACTAATTTTAAAAAAGTTGGAGTGACAGAAGGACAAATGCTGCATTAGTCGGTTATTGTAAAAGTCAAGGAAAAGTTTCTATATGGAAGGAAATTTCCTTTGTTGGTTACCAGGGGTAGGAGGGGAGGGGAAGGAACACTGTTAGATAGGTAGAGACAAGTACAGATTTGGGTGAAGAGAAGGGCAATATACTAAATGTGAGTGATCAACACGATGGCACTGAGGAAGAGGAAGACATAGAGAGGTACATGGGAAGTACAGACAGCAAAGATGAACCTTTTGCACATACAGTACTGTGTTGTCAGTGAAGGCAAACATGGGTATACGGGTGGATAGATGGGTGGATAGGCTGAACTAGTAGCTATGTCTATGCAAGGGAGAGTGTGCCCAAGACCATGTATAGGGTTGGCAGACAATGTTTTTACAAGTGTTTTGCTATGTTCTGTAAAAATTCCCAGGTGTATAGTAGAGCTGACAAGGGCCAAGGTTGTAGTCACTTCTTGGGCACAGCCAGCTACTCAGAGGGAGCGAGTAGTTGAACCTGTGGGCTCGGGACCATAGTCACAAGGGACATCAGGCTCAATTGGCATAACATACTACACAAAACATTGTTCCACCTCCTACTGTGGTGAGTAGTGACTGGGATTTTAAAAGCTTGCAAGCAGCATCTAGATACAACAATGGGTCTCTCCTTGTCCACAGAAAAGAAGAATGAAGAAAACCAAAGATGCATGGAGATAATTAGTCCAAGTGACTGGTACACCATGTGATCCTTAGCCTATATGACTATGAGACGAGAAGAACTGGATGGTGCCCGGCTACCACTGTCAACCACTCAGAGGAGGATCTATGTAGAAGATCCTAGATAGAGTGGGAGAACAATGTGGAACAAAACTCAAAATCATTTTTGGGGAAAAAAAGGACCAGGTTTGCTGGTCTGATAGAGTCTGATGGAGCCACTGAGGCTATGGCCCCTACCTGTCCTTCAGGTCTGGAACTGAACTCACACCTGTGAGTTCCAGCCAAACAAAAGACAGGCATAGCAGGTGAATATTCACACTTGGTAGATACACCCCTTGGAGAGAACAATCGTGGGAGAACAGAAGGGTTGTGTATGCACAGGAACATAGCTCAGAAAGGCAGAAGTGAATGGAGGGAAGGACACAGGGAAGAGGTAACTATGGGGAGGAACAGGGAGGGGAGCTGTTGCATTGTGGTAAATTGTAGTCAATGTCATGAGACAAAGTGTATGTGAACTGCTGTATGGAAAGTGAATTTGCTCTGGAAACTTTCACCCAAATCACAATTTAAAAAAGAAGGGGGAAAACAAAAAAGCTGGAGTAACTATATTAATATCAAAGTAGATTTCAGAGCAAATAGTCTTATCAGGAATAAAGAAGGTATTTTCATATTGATAAAGGTGTCAATTCATCAAGAAGATGTAGCAATCTTATATGCACCTAATAGTTTTAAAGGGAGCTCTGGTAGTGTAGTGCCTAAGGCACTTGACTGCTAACCAGAAGGCTGGTGGTTCAAACCCATCAGCCACTCCTCGGAAGGAAGATGGGGCAATCTATTTCCGTAGTGATACTGCCTTGGAAACCCAAGGAGGGGTCGCTATAAGTCAGGTCCGACTTGACGGCACATAACAACAACAATAGTTTTAAAAGACATAAAGCTAAATTGATAAACTGAAAGCAGACAAATCCACAATTATAGTCAGATATTTCAAAACTTTCTCTCAGTAAGCAATAAACATAAAATCATTAAGTATATAAAAGACTTTAACAAATTGCGAACCACCAGTCATCTGTCAGTTTGTCATACTGTGGTGGCTTGTATTGCTGTGCAGCTGGAGGCTATGGCACTGGTATTTCAAACGCCAGCAGGGTCACCCTTGGTGAACAGTTTTCAGCAGAGCAGCCAGACTAAGAAAGACTCAGAAGAAGGAAGGGGGCATCCACTTCTCAAAGAATTGGCCAGTGAAAACCTTATGAATAGCAGTGAAACACTGCCTGATATGTTACTGGAAAACTTTATGAATAGCCCTAAACATTGTCTGACAAGCTGCCAGAAGATGACCCTCTCAGGTCGGAAGGCATTCAAAATACGACTGGAGAAGAGCTGCCTCCTCAGAGTAGAGTCAACCTTAATGACGTGGATGGAGTAGAGCTTTCGGGACCTCCATTTGCTGATGTGGCATGACTCAAAATGGGAAGAAACAGCTGCAAACATCCATTAATAATCAGAACATGGAATGTATAAAGTATGAATCTAGGAAAATTGGGAGTTGTCAAAAATGAAATGGAATGCATAAAGATCAATACCCTAGGCATTAGTGAGCTGAAATGGACTGGTTTTTGCCATTTTGAATCAGACAACCATATGACATACTATGCCGTAAATGACAAATTGAAGAGGAATGGAATGGCCTTCATCATCACAAAGACTGTATCAAGATCTATCCTGAAGTACAATGCTGTCAGTGATAAGATAATATCCATACATCTATGAGGAAGACTAGTCAATACTATTAATATAT
>NW_006921660.1:2568530-2574298 GCF_000298275.1 Orycteropus afer afer
CCATGCTAGAGGCATGCATTTGTCTATACCAAGTAATTTGGAAGACAGCTACCTGGCCAACTGACTATAAAAGATCTATATTTGTACCCATTCCAAAGAAAGGTGATCCCACAGAATGTGGAAATTATCAAACAATATGATTAATATCACATGCCAGTAAAATCTTGCTGAAGATAATTCAAAAATGGTTACACCAGTACATTCACAGAGAACTTCCAGAACTGTAAGCTGCATTCAGAAGAGGACGTGGAATGAGTGATATCATTGCTGATGTTAGTTGGATCTTGGCTGAAAGCAAAGAATACCATAAAGATATTTACTTATGTTTTATTGACTATGCAAAAACATTTGATTGTGTGGATCATCACAAATTATGGATAACATTGAGAAGAATGGGAATTCCAGAATACTTGATTGTACTCATGAGGAAGGTGTACATAGACCAAGAACCGGTTGTTTGAACAGAACAAGGGGATGGTGCACGGTTCAAAATCAGGAAAGAAGTGTGTCAGGGTAGTATTCTTTCACTATATTTATTCAATCTTTATGCTGAGCAAATAATCTGAGAAACTGGACTACATGAAGAAGAAAGTGACATCAGGATTGGAGGAAGACTCATTAACAATCTGCAATATGCAGATGACACAACTTTGCTTGCTGTAAGTAAGGATGACTTGAAGTAGTTATTGATGAAGATTAAAGATGTCAGTCTGCAGTATGGATTACATCTCAACATAAAGAAAATGGAAATCCTCACAAATGAACCAATAAGCAGCATCACAATAAATGGAGAAAAGATTGAAGTTGTTAAAGATTTCATATTACTTGGTTCTGTAATCAACACCAATGGAAGCAGCAGTCAAGACATCAGATGACGTATTGCTTTGGGCAAATCTTCTGCAAAAGACCTCTTTCAAGTGCTGAACAGCAAAAATGTCCCCTTGAAGACTAAGGTGTGCCTAACCCAAGCCATGGTATTTTCAATCACCTTCATCTGCATGTGAAAGCTGGGCAATGAACAAGGAAGACCGAAGAAGAGTTGATGCTTTTGAGTTGTGATATTGGTGAAGAATATGGAAAGTACCATGGACTGCCAAAAGAACTAACAAATCTATCCTGGAAGAAGTGCAGCCAGAATGCTCCTTGGAAGTGAGAATGGCCAGATTTTGTCTCACCTACTTTGGTCACGCTGTCAGAAGGGACCATTCTCTGGAGAAGGATATCATGCTTGGTAAAGTGGACTGTCAGTGAAGAAGGGGACGGCCTTGAATGAGATGGATTGACACAATGGCTGCAATGATGGGCTCAGGTATACCAAGGATTGTGAGGCTGGCACAGGACCAGGCAGTATTTCATTCTGTTGTACATAGGGTCACTATAAGTCGGAGCCAACTCAATGGCACCTAACAACAACAACAACAACATGAATCTATAAAATGCTGTACCTAATAACAGCAGAATATGTATTCCTTTCTAATACACACTAAAGTCACAGATCAAGACTTTATCAGGATGGTCTCTATTTCTGTCACTAGCCATTTATCTTTTTAGAGTCCCATCTATTATACGCCTTCATGACAGCCAGGAACAAGGAGTGAGTAAAAATGATAGAGAATAGGTAATAAAGAGTGCAGTGAAGAAATGGACCCAACCTTCAGGCATGACTGGTTCTGTCCTCACCAGAAAAAGGGCCTGATCCAATACAAATGAGAAGTCATAAACATTTATTGTTAAATCACAAGCAGAGGAATTGGAAGGAGAGCTACTCTATTTGTTAGATAAGAATCAAAAGTATGTGGTTCATTAGGGGGAAATGAATTTTTTTTGGGGGAAATATATATATATATATATATATATATATATATATATATATATACACACACACATATACATATACATTTATATATGTATGTGTGTATATATATAAACTGACTGTTACCAAGTTGGATCCGACTCATAGCAACCCCTCCTTGGGTTTCTGAGGCAGTATCACTACAGAAGTAGACTGCCCAATTTTCCAATCTTCCTTCTGAGGAGTGGCTGGTGGGTTTGAACCTCCAGCCTTCTGGTTAGCAGTCTAATGCCTTAAATTTCCTTATACATTATTTTCTACATTGCTTTGTGGGAAGTAATTTGATGCTAACTCATTGATTGCACTATGACAGGAACTCATGACTCTACAAGTTACCAAAAGACTAGAGTAAAATGAAATTTCCTCCAAGTAAATGGAAGGCAAAATATGGAAAATTCTCTGGAAGTCAATACATGAAAGAGTGATGTCATAGCTGAGGGCCCAGGAAATACTCACTAGATAGCCACAGGGAACAGGACAAATATAGTTCAAATTCTGGGATCATAAAATTAAAATGCTTTCAGTTGATTTTTTTTTTTTCTATATTGATCCTTGAATCCTGCTATTTCTGATGATGACATTTTCTGCTCAAGGCTGGAGTTATGATTTCAGTTCAGGAGAATGAATTGCCACAGCCACTTGAATACAGGGGCCCTGAAATTTAATTCTGTTCCCTACCAGGAAGTGACATAATTTACAGCACTTTATATGTAACTTTATATGCAGTTGTCTTCCCATGCCAAGGTGGACTGTAATCAGAAAGCAGTCATAGCTCTAATCCTTACTAACACCCAGCTGCTCACTTGGACAGTATTTTAGAGAGATGGTTAAGACACATAGCAGAACTCACACCCATGTAGATGTGGCCAGATATTCTAAGTGAAGGACAGAATTGATGCTAACAAATTCTAAACTAGTGCCTAGCACTATCCAACAGAAATATGATTCATGAATGTAATTTAAAATTTGCTTGTAGCCACATTAAAAAAGTAAAGAGAAATAGGTCAAATTAGTTTAAATAATATATTTTATTTAGTCCAATAAATGTAAGATATTATCTTTTTCATATAATCAATATAAAATTATTAATGAGATATTTTTACACTAATTTTTCATACTAAGTGCAGTACAGTGAATTCCTTAATATGGCTTATCTAGCCATGGACTTTGAGACTCCCACCAAATGAGTAGGTGGAACTACGTAAATGTAAGGTGCTTGTGGCCCATCAAGGGGACTGGATAGTTTGTTAATAATGTAAATAATGTACATGGTACACTTGTATGGATGGGATGATGGAAATAAGGTATATGGAAGCCTAACATGGGGACTGGTCAGTTTTGCCATCCTCTAGGCTTACAATGAGCCACCCTAGAGGCAGAAAGGGGAATCTTATGACCATCAAGAAAGAACCAGGAGTGGAGTGCATCCTTGGACCCAAGATCCCTGTGCTGAACTTCCTTGACCCAGGGGGCATAGAGAGAGTGAGTTGCAACACTTGGCAAAGATGGCAGAGAGACAGAAGCAACAGAGGCAACAGAACCAAGAAGCTGGAACAAGATAAAGCAGTGGGCTTCCTGGCCCATGGATCAAGAAAGCTGAGTGTCTTTGGGCACGATCCTTGTTGGTGGAGTGGGATGACTCTCTGGGCACCTATTGGCAGAGCTAAAAGAACTGTGTAACACTTGTAGAGGCCAAGCCCCAGAGAGAACACGTCTGACCTCTGCGTCACAGGAATCAGCCTTGGGCTGTTGATGTTGTTCTGGATTCACTTTCCCCCATAGAAGTCAGGAGAGGTCAGAGGATGTGTCCCTCATGCCATTTTTGCATTAAGTCTTCAAAATCTTATGTGTATATTGCACTTTTCAGTCCATCTCAATTCAGAATAAGTGCTCAAAAGTCACATGTAGCTTCTAGCTACCATATTAAACAGTGCAATCTAAATGAATAATGTGTAGAATTGTATGGACATGTATTAGAAAACCATAATCAGTATATAAATATAAAATAAATTCTTTTATTAATGGGAAAAAACATTAAATATTAAAATCACATACGTTTGGTCTGCCAGGTGGATAGTGAGTTGGAATAGGGAACTCCTGTCAGCATTTGCTCATGAAGTGAGCAGAGCATAATGTATTGTATATAAATAACCACAGGAATGATGAAACTTGTTCATACAGACTTAGAAAGGTGGGTCATAGTGAATATATAATTTGTCAGTCCTAAGAGGAAAAGGAATTAGTAATAGCTATTAAGAGAGAACCAGAAAAAACTATTCCCCAAGTTTTATGGTTGAATAATATTTACAGAAACCAAACTCTGGGTTAAGAATTGAGCTCTGCCTGGGAAGTCACAATGCCCAAATACATTCTCACAAAGGTTAGTTTGTTCTTACTCTTTTCATTTATCATAAATTCATAATCAGCCATGTCTCCTGGCCACACCCATCATGTCTGCACAACCTCTTTGTACACCAGTCATCTAAAACAAATATGTTTTGTAGGCTGTTTACATCCCTGGAATCCTGTTCACTGAGATTCAGGAAAACACATCTGTTTCTCATGCAGGAACAAGAGGTACCATGTCGCACTATATTCTGACTGCAGAAAAAGATGAGGTGATTCCAAATTGGGACCAAAAATTGTGCATGCCAATTAAATTGAACCTAATCAAGTCACTATCATACCCTTCTGTGGACCACAACATATCAAGTAATAAAACCCCTAAGTAATAACACTGCCTGTTTTGGCTGAAGAAACTAGTGCACGTCAAGTATAATATAAGGACCATGATATCATTATATCATTCTTGAGCCTAATGGGCTGGGGAAAATTGGGAGATAATTTAGTTTGAAGATAATTTTTATCAAGATTCAACTGAATTGGAACTGTTGCTCATTTAAATAGAACAAGGGGATATGAATTAAAGGGGGCATGAATTAAAATCAGGAAAGTGTGCATCACGGTTGTATCCATTCACCATACTTACTCAATCTGTATGCTTA
Organism: Orycteropus afer afer; assembly: GCF_000298275.1. Classification (NCBI taxonomy): domain Eukaryota; kingdom Metazoa; phylum Chordata; class Mammalia; order Tubulidentata; family Orycteropodidae; genus Orycteropus; species Orycteropus afer. The sequence goes on from NW_006921660.1 coordinate 2,573,388, forward strand.
GCAAATAATCTGAGAATCTGGACTAAGTGAAGAAGGATTGGAGGAAGACTCATTAATGACCTGTGATATGCATACAACACAACCTTGCATGCTGAAAGTAAAGATGGCTTGAAGCACTTACTGATGAAATTTAAAGACTACAGCCTTCAATATGGATTATATCTCAACATAAAGAAAATAAAAATCCTCTCAACCACACCAATAAGCAACAGCATCACGATGAATGGAGAAAAGATTGAAATTGTCAAGGATTTCATTTTAGTTGGATCCACAATCAGTGCCCATGGAAACAGCAGTCAAGAAATCAAACAACATATTGTATTGGAAAAATCTGCTACAAAAGATATCTTGAAAGTGTTTAATAGTAAAGATGTCACTTGAAGACTAAGGTGCACCAGACTCAAACCATTGTCTTTTCAATAGCCTTATATGCATGTGAAAGCTGGACAATGAATAAAGAATACCACATAATTGACACATTTAAATTATGGTGCTAGTGAAGAATGTTGAATATACCATGGACTGCCAGAAGAATGAACACATCTGTCTTGGAGGAAGTACAGCCAGAATGTTCCTCAGAAGTGAGAATGAAGCAGAATTTCCAGGTGTATAGTAGAGCTGACAAAGGGCAAGGTTGTGGTCACTGCTTGGTCATAGCCAGCTACCAAGAGAAACCGAGTAGTTGAACCTGTGGGCTTGGGACCATAGTCTCAGGGGACACCAAGCTCAATTGGCATAACATACTATACAAAACATTGCTCTACCTCCTACTTTGGCAAGTAGCGATTGGGATCTTACAAGCTAGCAAGCTGCCATCTAGATGCAACGATGGGTCTCTCCTCGCCCAGAGAAAAGAAGAATGAAGAAAACCAAAATTTATGGAAACAATTAGTCCTAGTGACTGGTACACC
>NW_006921660.1:2575116-2576018 GCF_000298275.1 Orycteropus afer afer
CGAGGAGTGGCTGGTGGGTTTGAACCGCCAGCCATCTGGTTAGCAGGCAAGTGTCTTAGCCACTATGCTACCAGAGCTCCCTCTGTCTAGCTATAGAGATTGTGAAATGTACCCAGGGAAATGGCTCATACAGTTCTATAGGCTGGCAAGTTCCGAGTCCAGGTCAAACATCAAGTTGGAGGCTTCTTCTGACTCATGCAACTGCAGAGGCTGAAGAACCCAAGATTGGCAGACAATACAGCAGGCTGGTGGCTTCAGAGGCTAATGAATGCAAGATTGGCAGGTAAGACAACAGGTCGGTGGTTCACAGGCTGCAAAGGCAACAATCCCATGATTGGCAGGCAGTATGGCAGGTCACTGGTTCAAGGCTATGAACCAGGGGTCAGATGATGATGAGCCAGATGCAGGATCTAGATTGAGCAAAAAGCCAGAGAGCTTTGCCAGAACTCTTATGTATATGTTGGAAGCAGGCTATACCCCAAAGGAAAGTTCCTTTCAACTGATTGGCTGTTCATAGCAAATCTCATCATGCAGATGATTACATATCAGATCTCATCATGGGGGATGACTACATCATAATTGCTAAACCACTTACAATCAAGGCCCAGCCAAGCTGATGTGCAGCCTTAATGAACACAAATGGGCTCAAGCATCACAAGGATCACAAGGATGCACGACTGGGCAGGAATTCATTCTGTTGTACACAGGGTTGCTATGAGTTGAAACTGACTTGACAGCAGCCAAGGACAACTGAATGGGAACAATCTTATGCAGCATTGTTTTGGTTACCTAGTGCCGCTCTGAAAAGAATAGACCACAAATGAGATGGCCTTAACAAACAGGAGTTTATTCTTACAATTTGGAGGCTTTAAATTCAAGTTCAAAGTGCCAGGCTCTAGGGG
>NW_006921660.1:2576638-2577639 GCF_000298275.1 Orycteropus afer afer
TCCCACTAGAATGGCTAAGATTAGAAAAAGAAGAGAATAAGAAATGTCGGCAAGAATGTGGGGGAATTGGAATTCTTATTCGTTGCTGATGGTGATGCAAAATGGTACGACCATTGTGGAAAACAATGTGGTGATTCCCCAAAATACTGAAAACAGAACTACCAAATGATCCATCAATTCTACTCTTTCTTATATACTCTAAAAACCTGAAAGCAGAGACAAAAGCAGAGATTTGTACACAAGTGTTCATTGCAGCACTACTGACAATAGCCAAAAGTGGGAACAACATACATATCAATAGATAAATGGATAACCAAAATATGGTATATGCATACAAAGAAATTCTACTTAGCCAGTAGCAGAAATGAAGTCTTGATAGATGCTATAATACAGTTAAAGCTTAAAGACATTATGCTGACTGAAATAAGTCAATCACAAAAGGACAAATATTCTATAACCTCACTTACATATATTTTTTAAAAAAAGATAATGCAAATTTATAGGGAACAAAGTTTATTAGTAATTACCGGGGACAGGAGGGAGGTGGAAGGCGGGCGGTTGACAATGTTGGAATTATCACATTGAGTAAGGGTAGAATTGCAAGCCAATTATTGTTATTATTCTTTTTATTTATTTATTTTAATTTTTGCAGTGGTCCCTCCCCTCTTTCCCACCCCTGGTAAAACACCCAGGGTGGATTTGTTACCTAGTGCCATTCTGACAGGAATATATCACCAATGGGAAATTGCTTGAACAAACAGGAGTTTATTTTCTAAAACTGTAAGGTTTTAGAGGATGGAAGTCCAAGTTCACAGTGCCAGGCTCTATGGGCTAGGTGAAAGCCCTCAATCTTGGGCTTCAGCTCTGCCTCTTTCACCTGGTCCACTGGAGCTAGAGGCATCTCTTCTTCATTCAGGTAGCTTCTAGCTGCTGAGGCTGACAAACCCAAGATCATCAAGTGGAAAGGCACAGTCCCCATATTACAAAACCACGTGGCAGGC
>NW_006921660.1:2580719-2583289 GCF_000298275.1 Orycteropus afer afer
TTTCATGCAAATTCTTCTGCTAGTTGGGGTTTAGTCCACTTCTATATCCTTCCCTTCAAGGCTCAGGGGTCCAGGATTATCTTCTGTGTCTGTGTTAATTATTTTCCCTTTTCTTTATTGAAGAGAGTCTGTGCAGTCTTTCCGCCTAGTCCGCCATCTTGCCGGATCTCTGTTGGTAATTTTTTTTTTTGACGTGTTAAATCTCTTCTTTTGTTATGGGTCTGTTCAACTTTTCCTCCTCAGTCTGTGTTAGTTTAGGTAAGTAGTGTGTTTGTAGAAATCTGTCAGTTTCTTCTAGATTGTCAAATTTGTTGGAGTAGAGTTCTTCATAGTATCCTGATATTATCCTTTCAATTTCTGTTGGTTGTGTTGTGGTGTCGTCCACTTAATTTCTTATTAGTGTTATTTGTAGTCTCTCTCTCTCTTTTCTTTTGTTAAATTTGCCAGTTGTTGGTCAATTTTATTAATCTTTACAAAAAAACAACTTCTAGTCTTGTTGATTTTTTCCATTGTCTTTCTATTTTCTGTTTCGTTGTTTTCTGCTCAAATCTTCATTATTTCTTTTCTTCTATCGATGTAAGCTCTTTTTGATGCTCTTTTTCTAATTGTTGGAGATGTTGGTTTAAGTGTTGATTTTGGCTCTTTCTTCTGTTTTGATGTGTATCTTATTGCTATAAATTGGCCTCTAGTCACCGCTTTTGCTATGTCCCAATGATTTTGGTATGTAGTGTTTTCATTTGATTCAAGGAATTTTTTAATTTCATTTTTTATTTCTTGTTTTACCCAGTCATTTTCAAGGAGGATGTTATTCAGTTTCCATGTGTTTGCTCTTTTTCTGTTGATCTTCTACTGTTGATTTCTAATTTTATAGCATTGTGATCTGAGAAGATGTTTTGCAGTATTTCAATGTTTTTGAATTTATTAAGGCTTACTTTATGGCCTAACATATGGTCTATCATGGAGAATATTCCATGTGCAATGGAAAAAAATGTGTATTGTGCTGTTGCTGCGTGAAGTGCTCTGTAGATGTCTATAAGGTCTAGTTGGTGAATTGTATTGTTTAGTTCTTCTGTGTCTTTGTTGAGTTTCTTTCCAGTTGTTCTATCTTTGATTGAAAGTGCTGTACTAAAGTCTCCTACTATGACTGTGGAGTCATCTGTTTGTCTTTTCAATTCTGTTAAAATCTGATTTATTTATTTTGGGCTCTTCCATTGTGTTCTGGTTACCTAACGCTGCTCTGACAAGAACATACCACCAAAGGGATGGCCTGAACAAACAGGAGTTTATTCTCTCACAGTTTGGAGGCTTTAAGTCCAAGTTCAAAGTGCCAGGCTCTAGGGGCTGTGTGAAAGCCCCTTGACCTTGGGCTTCAGCTCTGCCTCTTGCTCCCAGCCCACTGAAGCTAGAGGCATCTCTTCAGTCAGGCAGCTACTGGCTGCTGAGGCTAACAAGCCCAAGGTCAACAATTAAAATGGCACAGTCCCAATGTTACCAAACCACATGGCAGGCCATTAATTCAATTGCATTATAAGTCCCAAGGTTGACAGAGCATGGCACGTTGCTGAACAATGACATGGCTACATGCAAGGTCCAAGCATGCCATATGCTAGAGAGCATTCCCCAAGGCTTCTGCTTATATACAGGAAGTAGACCACATTTTCTAAGGCAGCTACCCAGATGCTCACAGTAGATTCCACCATGGAGTTGATTACCAGTCTCATCATGGGAATACTACAACCAGCTGCTCAGCCATTCAACCAGGCCCAGCCAAGTTGATACACAAACTGAACTACCACACATTGGGTGTGTAGATATTTATTATTGTTATGTCCTCTTTTTCAACTGATCCTTTAGTCATTATATAATGTCTTTCCTTGTCTCTTAGGAGCTCAGGTGGCATAGTGCCTAAGGCATTTGATTGCTAACCAGAGGGTTGGTGGTTGAAACCCACTGGCAACTCCTTGGAAGGAAGGTTGGGCAATCTACTTCCATAGTGATAGAGCCTCTGAAATCCAAAGAGGGATTGGATTATTACTGTTTTAGCATTTGCTAAATATTTGTGCTTGTCCTCTTTTTATTTTGATGTGAAGGTTTATCATTTTTCTTTGAGGTTCTCTGTGATTTATAACTTTCTTCATAAGTTTAGAACAGGCCATTCTGTCTTGCAATTGTCAACTTCCTCACCATTTAGAACTTCTGTAATTACACTATTTTTCCCTCTTTTTGGTTTGTATTTGTCTTAATTTTCCAATTTATGTCTCTTTTTCCTGGTTTACAACTTGTAAGCTTATTTTACTTTGCATACTTCCATAACTGGGTTGGTTTCTAGGTTATGTCACCATGTGTGTTAATGGTCAGTGGCTGTTTGGTGTTGTTGGTTCTCTGTCCAAAGGACTCTGTTAGCATCTCTTGTAAGGTTTTCCTTGATTTCTGTTTTCTTATTTCCTTAATTTCTGCTTATCTGGAAATCTCCTACTTTCACCATCATATTTGAGGGACAATTTTGCTGGGTATATAATTCTTGCATGGAGTTTATTATTATTATTATTATTATTATTATTATTATTTCA
>NW_006921660.1:2583820-2592021 GCF_000298275.1 Orycteropus afer afer
TTTTTTTTTATATATATATATTTTCTGATTGATCCCTTTCCAAAGAGTATGAGGTATTTGTCTTCAATCTCACTAATTCTGTCTTCCACTGATTCAATTCTACTCCTTTGCTTGTTCAATGTGTTATTTATTTCTGAAAATTTAGTATTAATCTTCTGGATTTCTATCTGTCGATTTTGTATCAGTTCTAATTTTTCATTTATTTTGTCATTTTGTTCTTGTATTATCTTCTAAAATTATTCTAGGTTTTTCTCTGTGTTTTCATCAATTTTGTCATTGTTTTCTTTGATCTGTCTCTCAATCTGTTGAATGTACCTAAATATAATACTTTTGAATTCCTTACCAGGGAGTTCCAATGCTGCTTCTTCCTCCAGGATGTGTTATGGGTCTGTATCCTAGTTCCTTGTTTCTACTGCTCAGTCTTGTTTCTTTGTGGACTGTGATGGTCTGTTTTCTCCAAGACATTGTCACATTTTTGTGTTAATATTTAATTGGTGACTGTATGTTGGAGTGATTTGCCAACGATTTTTGTTTTCTTTGGATGTTATCTGAGTAAGCAGGGTACTGTGCTCCTCTATTTGCAAGTCAACAGCACTTATGGACTCACCACCTGTCTTCTTTCCAGTAATCAGCCTCCCATATGTCTGTATTGTCCTTGGCAAGTACACTCTATTTGTAGGTCCCTGGAATTTGAACAAGAATGATGTTGCTTTAAATGTTCAAAATGGCCACTGGTTATAAACATTCGTGCCTTCCGGACAGCCAGAAGTCCACAGCTCAGTTTGTCACTTCTTTGCTGTTTCCCTTTTTCTGTCATCAGCCACCTGTGCAGTCGTCCATTTATCCCTTGTTGTATAGGGCCAATTTTTAGGTTAATTCTCAGGTCCTAACACCACTTGGAAATATTCAGACTTCCATGCCATCAGGACAGCTGACAATTCAGTTCCATTTGTCTCCATACTCACTGTTTCCATTCAGGTTCTTTTACAAGTTGGTTTTTAATCCACTTCTGTATCCTTCCTTTCAAAGTTTAGGGCTCCAGGATTATCTCTGTACCTTTGTCAATTGGTTTCTCTTTTCTCTGTTGAAGAAGGTCTGCATAGCTTGTCTGCCTATTCTGTCATCTTACTGGAAGTCCTATTGTAATTACACTTAAGTTGTATACCTGTAAAAAGTTGAATTGGCAACAGTTATGTGATTGATAAATTTACAATAATGACAAAAAAAAAAAAAAAAAAGAGTAGCTGCTGAGGCTGCTTATATACGACCAAAAATCTCATAGGATTTGTTTCTTTGGTTTGAGGTTTGGGGTTGTGGCCTCATGGGATATCCCAGTTGATTGGCCTAATAATGTGTTTAGTGCCTTTGTTCTACCTCTTAGTTCACTGAGTAGTGTCTAGGGTATTAAAAGCTTGTCAAGCAGCCATCCAAGGCATGGCAACTGGTCTCTATTCACCTGGAAAAACAGAGGAAGGAGGGTCAAGAATAGGAGAAGGATATGGAATGTGTCTTATCGTCTCTATGAACAATGCCTCCTTTGCCATGAGACCAGAAGAATTGGATGGCAACTTGTTAGGATTTCTGAACATTTTGATCAGAATTTCTATAGAAGTATCCTGATCAAAAGCGGGGAAATGAAGAACAAAGTTTTAAATTCTCATGGACACTAGACTTTCTGAAGCCATGGGGGATTGGATGAACCTCTGAAACTATGGCCCTGAGATAATCTTTAAACCTCATGCCAAAAATACTCCCTGAAGTTTTCTTAAAACCTAACAACAGTTTATCTTAACTAGTAACAAACCTCTGCCTTGAGCATTGTGCTCTTTTAAGAACTATCTATATGGGATCAAATTAATAACAGCAACTCAACAGATTAGATAGGAGATTTAATGTGTAGTAAATTTATGTTAATAGGGAAAGGATAACTCAGAAAAGGAGGATGAGAACAGTCACACAACTTGAAGAACAAAATCAATGTCACTAATTGTCCATATAGAAACTTTAATTGGTGTATGTTTTGCTATGTATATTCTCAACAACAACAAATAAATAATTTTAAAAATAAACTTAATACAAAACCTACTTCAGACTCATGAATAGTGAGTGGTCTACCTATTGTCATTATTGAATTGGGTGTCATTATTTTACTAATCCTATGGTATTGTGAAGATAAGTAGACACAAGCCTCTTCCTTTCATTTTCTTGTGAAATGATACAAAATACAAAGATTTTCCATATCTGAAGACTATTACACCCATCCAGTATCATTCCATGGGAAAAAGTCAAGGGCAGTATATGCCAAAAGATCTTCTTAGCCATTTACTATATGTGATTCTTTCCTTTTTAGGGAAAACAATGGCTTGATGAAGTGTTGCTGAAGTTCCAAGAACATGATGTTGCAAGGCCTGGGTTGCTTCATTCCCCAGAGATAATCAGTGTCACTTACAATAAAGAAAACCACCCATTGCCATTAAGTTGATTCTGACTCATTGTGACCTTATTGAACAGAATAGAACTTCCCAATAGGGTTTCCAAGGCTGTAAATCTTTACAGAATTAGACTGCCTCATCTTTCTCCCACAGAGCAGCTGGTGGGTTCAAACTTCCAATCTTTTGACTAGCAGTCAAATTTTTTAAGCAGTGAGCCACCAGAGCTCTGCAAAACATTTTGACTTGCTCAGCCACAAGAACATAAGCCTGTTTACTACTTTGTACTACTATATTAGAAAATAGAGGGGGCCCTCTTCCCTGTCCCAAATGAGAATGGAAAAGTTCTCATTAGATATCATCACTGTTAATCAATATTCTAATGGAATGTTACTACTGTCGATAATCCCAGTTATATTTTTAAAGGGTCAGGTCCTCTCACTCAAGAAGATAAGGAACAATTCATAGCCTCTAGCCTGACCATAAGAAGTTCTTGTGGTATAGTGGTTAAGGCATTTGGTTGCTAAACAGAAGGTTAGCAGTTCAAACCCACCAGTTGCTCCACAGAAGAAAGAGAGAGCAATCTACTTCCGTAAAGATTTACAACCTTGGAAACCCAAATGGGGGGTTCTATGGGTTGGAACTGACTCGATGGCAGTGAGTTTGGTTTTGGTTAATGCATTCAGCTGTTAGCTGAAAGTTTGGAGGTTTGAATCCACCAAGAGGCACCTTGGAAGAAAGACTCAGCTCTCTACTTCTGAAAAATCTCCCATTGAAAACTCCATGGAACCCAGCTGTACTGAAGCACATGTGGAGTTGTACGAGCCGAAACTGATTTAATGACTGTGAGTAAAACCTTTCTTTGTTTATTCTAAGCTCAAGACAAAAAGAGTCTTTGGTATTTAGACTTTTGAAACAAAAAGAAAGAAACCAGAAGATGACTGTGAAATAAATGTGTGTAGTAGTATATTGCATTGAAATAAAAAGGAGCTATGAAGAAGATGAAATTGGATTCTAACCTTAGACCATATACTAAGATAGACTCTATATAGATTGAAGCTCTAGGTGTAAATGATAAAAGTAATGTAGTTAACAGAAGATAATATTGGAGGAGAATATCTTTGTGACCTAGAAATGGGAAATAATTTCTTATATAAATCTCCAAAAGCATGAACCATAGGCAAAAAAATAAGTCATTTGATGACATCAAAGTTAAAGATTTCTATTTTGGCAAAGAGGAGCTCTGTTGACTCTGAGGTTAAAGCATTGAGCTACTAACCAAAAGGTCAGCGGTTCAAATCCACAAGGCACTTAGTGGAAGAAAGATGAGGCAGTCTGCTTCCATAAAGATTCATAGCCTTGGAAAACTCAGAAAACAGAACAAAACTCATTGCTGTCGAGTTGATTCAACTCCTATCAACCGCTCCTTGGGTTTCTGAGGCTGTATGTCTATGGAAGTAGATTGCTCAATCTTCCTTTCTATAGGGCACTATTATTCTGTCCTAAAGGGTTACTATAAGTCAGAATCAACTCAGTGGCAGTGGATTTGGTTTTGGTTTGGTCTGACTCGATGGCACATAACAACAACAACAACAACAACCATGAATATGATTCACAGACAGATCACAGATTTGGGAAGTAACATTTGCAATATTCAACCAGGGTAATATTTTGAAAAATTATAGAAATTCCTGAAAACCAATAAGAAGAGAAGAAACCCAATGGCAAAATACATAATGAATTTGAGCATGCAGTTTCCAAAAGGGGAAAACTTATAAGCTCACAAGCAGATGAAAAAACACTGAAATTCATTAATAATTTGAGAATTATTAAAATAAAAAATGAATAAGGATCAATTCACATACTTAGGAAGGGCAACAATTAGAAAGTTAGATACAGAGAAATACAGGATATTTTCAGTCCCCTCATATGCATGCAAAAGCTGGACAACCAATCAGGAAGACAGAAGAAGAATTATGTTGGTGAACAATGCTAAATACATCATGGATTTCCAGATAAACAAAGAAATATGTCTTGGATGAAGTACAACCAGAATGCTCCTTAGAAGCAAAATGGTGAGGCTTTGTCTCATGTACTTTGGACATGTTATCAGGCGGGACCAGTCCCTGGAGAAGAATATCATAGTTGGTAAAGCAGAGGGTATTTTTCTGAAAAGAAGAAAATCCTAAACAAGATGTATTGACACAGCAGCTGCAACAATGGGCTTAAATTTAGCAAGGAATGTGAGGACGGTGCAGGACAATGTGCTATTGCATACAAGGTTGCTATGAGTCAGAACCATCCTAGCACCTCACACCTAACAGCAACAACAATTATCTATGGCTGTGTAACAAGCCACTCTAAAACTTAGTAGATTGAAACAACAAATATTTATTATCTCAGTTTCTGTGGGTCAAGAATTTGGGAGGGGTTTGGTTGAGTGATTTTGACTGAGAGTTTTTCATGAGGTTGCAGTCAAGATGTCAGCCAAGGCTGCATTCCTCTGAAGACCTGACTGGGGCTGGAAGTTCTACTTCCCAGAAGGCTCACTCACATGACTGTGGTTTGGAGGTCTCAATTCCTTACCATATGGTACTCTCCATAGGGCTGCTGGTTGTCATCACAACATGACGGCTGGCTTCCCCCTAGCATGCGATCCAAAAGCGAGAGCAGGGAGAAAGCCACAATACATTTTTTGACCTCATCTTGGAAGCCACACATTGTCACTTTCACCATACTCTATTCATTAGAAGCAAATTGCTAAGTCCAGCCCACACTTCAGGTGAGGGGAATTAGGCTCTACCTATTGAAGGGAGGAGTTTCAAAATATTTATGAGGACCCACAGGAGAGAGGCTAGCAGAGCCATTTGGCCAATAGACTCAAGGTTAGGAAATCTTCAAATTTTGGCCGCTATTCAATGACAAATTTGTGCAGAGAAACAGGATGAGGGCTCTTTACAAATGTAGAGTGTGACCTTGAACTGTATCATTTTCTAGGAGGCACACTGCTAACAATTACAGACCCCGTTGTCATGGTTACTCACGGGTGACCAGTGTGGTGAAAGTGAAGAGCTTTTGGCTACCCAGCCCATGCTGCTAAAAGAGTTTTTTCATGCTATAACTATGCCTCCATACTTGGTGGCATCTCCCCCAAGAGAACACTTGGAAATACGAACAGACTTATTATGTGCGCTACTTGTCTATTACAATTGTATTGCCTGGTGAGGCACCTTTGAAAATATGTGCTTTCTCACTTGAAACTGCTTTGCATTGTTTTCCTTCAAAATGTTTGCATTTAGTATTTACTTTTCTCTTGGCTTTAAAATGAGTTTATGTAAAATAGGATTTTACAATCAATTTTTGTTTACTGATGCATACTTTTTTAAAAAATCCACTCTGTATACTATTTTCAGACTATTTTTAATCTCTTATAATCCTCATCATTTGCTCTTAAATAATTAATTGTTGTTCAATTACACACTGATTTTTTAAATGTCACCTTTATTCAGAGAAAAATTTAAGTAAAAAATAAGCAATGAATAGTATAAAGATTTAGGAATTATAACTTCATAAATTTTCATTTTATTTATTAAAGTCATTAGGCAATCATTTTGTTGTTATTGTACAGTTCATTACAAATGCTTATGGAAATCTCTGACCTCTGGTACTAGCTAAATCTAAAGGTAGAAGAAAACCTTCAAGGAAGGGAACCTCAAAAATCTGAGTGCTACCTGGTTTCATTGGAGTCCCTTAGAAGCTGCTTAGACTAGAGCATGGAAGTTAGAGGAAAATTCAAGAGCTATTTAAGGGGTTAAATCAACAGACTTGTGTTGTATTGAATTTGGAAGGTGAAGAAAAGCGGCACCTAGATTCCTGCTTGCACACCTGAGTGGTGATTTCATTCACTGAGATAGGGAACAATGGAAGAGGACCAGCTTTGTACAGGAAGGCAATTAATTCAGTCTTGGACATGCTGAGCTTGAGCAGCTTTGAAGACATTCAAGTGGAGAAGTAAAGTAGACAAGATCTGGAGGTGAGAAGGAAAGCTTGGGTTAAAGATGTCAGCTTGAGAATTATTAACACATAGATGGTGACTGAAACTCTGGGCAGAGCTGAGATTTCTAAGGAAAGCATAGAATGAGATCAAAAGTTAGGACCAAACATTAAATAATCGAGATCTGTAATGGCCAGAGAATGAACATTTCAAGAAGAAAAAAAATTGCTAATGTGTCAAATACTGCTTGTTGTTTTTGTTGGGTGTTACGAAGTTGGTTCCAATTCATAGTGACCCCATGTGACAGAGTAGAACAGCCTGATAGGGTTTTCTCGGCTGTTATCTTAATGGAAGCAGATCTCCAGGTTTTTCTCTTACGGAACTGCTGAGTGGGTTCAAATTGCCAACATTTGGTTAGCTATCAGGCACTTAAGCATTGAATGACCAGGGCTCCTTCCAAATGTTGCTTAGAGATCAAGTAAAATGAATATGGAATAATTGTGAGATCAATGGCAACTCTAACAAAAGCTACATGTGTGTGATGGGAGTGGATTGAATGATGAGAGGTGAGGAACCAAAAATCATAAGTGTATATGCATTTTTCAAGAAGTTTCCCTATAAAAGAGAGAAGAGAGACATGATGGTTGTTGGAAGGGGTGCAAATTGAGGTTTAGTTTTTTGTTTGGTTTTGCTCTACTTTAAGATGGGAGAGAATGGAGCATGGCAAGGGAATAATCCAGTTGAGAGGGTGAGTTTGAAGCCACAGAAAAATTAAAGGAATAATTGCATAAGTGGTATAAGTGGAGATCCACTGGTCAGGAAGAAAGTATACCCTCTAATGTAATAGAAGACATGGAAAGACTAGGTATAGTTGCCAGGTAATTAATTCATAGGAAGTTGAGAGAGTTCTTAGCTGATGACTTCAATTTCCTCTGAGAAGTTGTAGATGAGATTATCTGAGAACAAGGGTGAAAGGATTAGAGGTTTGAGGAAAGTGAAAATGTTTCAAAATTGTCATTGAACAAAGAGGAAAGTGAAACCAGAGAAATATATTAGGGATTCCACTTTGTACTGAAAGTTCATTTGAGATTTGTTGTTGTTGTTATTTGCCGTCGAGTCGGCCCCGACTCATAGCGACCCCTCCTTGGGTTTCCAAGGCAGCATTTGAGATTGGTGATTATTAATTTATAAAAGCCCTTTTCACAATTTTAGTGGAAAGACTGCCAAAGTTATTAAATATTGTTAGTATCATTCTTAATAATCACTTTTTAAAAATATTTTTATTGTGATTTGTGTGAAAGTTTACAGAACAAATTCATTTTCCATACAGCAGTTCATGCACATATTGTCTCGTGACATTGACCATAATTCTCCACAATGAAATGGCTCTCTTCCTATTTCCTCCCCATTGTTACCTCTTCCCTGGGGCCTTCCTTCCCATACATTCCTGACCCTGATCTGTCTCCCTGTGCATACACTGTCCTTTTGTTCTCCCATGATACATTGCTCCAAGGAGTGTATGTAACTGATATAAATGTTCACCCCATATCCCTGTCCATTGTTTGGCTGCAAGCCATTGGAATGAGTTCAATTCCAGACCTGAAGGGTACCTGGGAGTCATAGTCTCAGTAGTCTCACTAGGCTCATCAGACCAACAAACCTGGTCTTTTTTATGATTTTGAGGGTTTCTTTTTAATGCATTTTATTGAAATATAATTTATGTACAGTGAAATACACAAAACTAAAGTGACATGGGTCAATGCTTTTTTTTTTTTTTT
>NW_006921660.1:2592941-2599856 GCF_000298275.1 Orycteropus afer afer
TTCTGCTTATCTGGAAATGTCCTAATTTCACCATCATATTTGAGGGACAGTTTTGCTGGGTACATAATTCTTGGTTGGAAATTTTTCTCTTTCAATGTTTTATATATATATATCCCATTGTCTTCTCGCCTGCACGGTTTCTGTGGAGAAATCCGAGCTTAGTTTTATTGGTTGCCCCTTGTAGGCAACTTTTCATTTTTCCTATGCTGCTCTTATAATTTTTTCTTTGTCTTTCATTTTGGTAAGTTTCATGATGATATGTCTGGATGATTTTCTCTTGGGGTCTATCCTGTTTGTGGTTCATTGGACTTCCTGAATGAATGTATTCTCACCTTTCATCATACCAGGAAAATCCTCTTCCAACAAATCTTCAATAATTTTCTCCGTGGTTTTATTTATCTCTTCCTTTTCTGGAATTCCAATTACATGTAGGTTATTCCTTTTGATGTTATCCCAGATGAACCTTAGGCTTTCTTCATTTTCTTTTGATCTTTTTTCTGATTTATCACTTTCCAAAGAAGTGTTCAGGTATGTGCCTTCAATCTCCCTAATTCTGTCTTCCATTGATTCAATTCTGCTCCTTTGCCCATTCAATGCCTTACCTATTTCTGAAAATTTGGTATTAATCTTCTGGACTTCTGTGTGTAGATTTTGTACCAGTTCTAATTTTTCATTTATTTTGTCATTTTGTTCTTGTATTATCTTTCAAAATTGTTTAGGGTTTTCTCTATGTTTTCCTTTATCTGTCTCTCAATTTGTTGAAGATACCTAAATATAATTCTTTTGAATTCCTTATCAGGGAGTTCCAATGCTGCCTCTTCCTCAGGGATGTGTTTTGGGTCTGTATCCTGGTCCTTTGTTTCTCCTGCTTTATCTTGCTTTTTTGTGTGGACTGTGATGCACTGTTGTCTCCAAGGCATTGTGACATTTTTGTGTTTATATTTAATTGGTGATTGTATGTTGGAGTGACTTGACCATGATTTTCATTTTGCTTTGTTTGTATGTTATTTATGCAAGCAGGGTACTGTGCTCCTCTATTTGCTAGCTGACAGCACTTATACACTCCCCACCTGTCTCCTTTCCTGTTGTCAGCCTCTCATATGTCCCTGCCAACCTTGGCAAACAGAGCCTAACCTTAGGTCCCTGGAATCTGAATGAGAACGCTATCACTTTAAAATCCAAAATGGTTGCCACTTGTAGAGATTCAAAATGGCTGCACCCTCAGTCACTTTAAATATCCAAAATGGCTGCGTTCTTGGTCACTTTAAATATCCAAAATAGCTGCCACATGTAAACAATCAAAATGGTTGCACCCTCCAGACAGCAGAGAGTCAAAGCTCAGGTTGTCTGCCTTCTTGCCGTTTCCCTCCTGGCCCTAGGCCACCAGCGCAGTCATCCCCACAGCCCTTGGTGACCAGGGCTGATCTTTGGGCCAATTCTCAGGTCCCAACACCACTTGGAAATATTCAGGCTGTTGGTCCTATCAAAGTAGCTAATAGTTTGCAGCTCCAACCGTCTCTGTACTCATTATTTTCACTCAGGTTTTTCCACTCTTGGTGCCTAATCCACTTCTATATAGTTCCTTTCAAAGCTCAGGGCTCCAGGATTATCTTCTGTATCTCTGTCAGTTGGTTTTTCTTTTCTTTGTTGAAGAGGGTCTGTGTCTCTTGTCTGCCTATTCCTCCATCTTACCAGAAGTTCAGTTCCTTGAGTGATTTTGAGTTTTGTTCCACATTGTTCTCCCACTCTATCCAGAATCTACTAAATGGATCTCCCTCCAAGAGGTTGACAGTGGTAGCCGGGCACCATATAGTTCTTCTGGTCTCTTGGTCATATAGGCTGAGGATCGCATCGTCTACCAGTCCCTTGGACTAATTGTTTCCATGAGTCTTTTGTTTTCTTCATTCTTCTTCGCTCTGGATGAGGAGAGACCTATCATTGCATCTAGATGGCCACTTGCAAGCTTTTAAGATCCCAGTTGCTACTCACCAAAGTACGATGTGGAACAATGTTTTTGTGTAGTATATTATACCAATCAAGCTTGATGTCACCTGCAAGCATAGTCCCAAGCCCACAGGCCTAACTACTCATTCCCCCAGGGTAACTGGCTGTGGCCAAGAAGTCACCACAACCTTGTCCCTTGTCAGCTCTACTATATACCTGGACATTCCTACGGCACATACAAATACCCTTATAGAAACATCATCTACTGAACTTATACATGGTCATGGGCACATTCCCTGCTGCATACACATACATGATCATTCATCCCGTGCAGCCATCTATACACTGGTAGATCAATGTTTGTCATCACTAACAACACAGTATACGCAAAAGGGTTCATCTTTGTTGTCATGTACCTCCCATGTGCCTCCCTATGTCTTCTTCCTCAATGCCATTGTGTTGATCACTCACATTTGGTACATTGCCTTCCTTTCACCAAATCAATACTTGTCTTTACCTGTCTAGCAGTGTTCCCTCCCCTCTCCTCCAATCCCTAGAAACCAATAAAGAAATTTTCCTTCCATATATAAACTTTTCCTTGACTTTTTACAGTAATGAACTAATACAACTAATAACTAATAATACTAATAATCATTTCTGTGATGGATTTATTTCACTCAGCATAATGTCCTCCAAGTTCATCCATATTATGTGGTGTTTTGCAGATTCTACATTATCCTTTAGGGTTGCATAATATTCCACTGTGTGTATGTTCCATAGTTTGGCTATCCATCTTCTGTTGATGGAAACCTAGGTTGTTGCCATCTTTTGGCTATTGTAAACAGAGCTGCAATGGGTGTGCATATATCTGTTCCTGCCCTGGCTCTCACTTCTTTAGAATATATACCTAGTAATGGAATGGCTGGGTCAAATGGTCTCTCTAATTCCAACTTTTTATGGAATCACCATACTCCTTTCAACAGTGGTTATATAATCTTACAGTCCCACCAGCAGTGTATGAGAGTGCCCATCTCTCCATATCCTTGCCAGCATTTGTTATTTTCTGTCTTGTTGAAATTTGCTATTAGTGCTGGGGCAAGATGGTATCTCATTGTTGTTTTGATTTGCATCTCTCTAATGGCTAATGATCATGAACATTTTTTCTTGTGTATGTTGGCTGCCTGAATGTCCTCTTTGGTGAAGTGTCTATTCATGTTTTCTGCCCATTTTTTAATTGAATTATTTGCCTTCTTGTTGTTGAGGTGTTTTAATTTTCTATAAACTTTAGAGATAAATCCCTTGACAGATATGTCATTGCTGAATATTTTTTCCCAATCTGTAGGTTCTCTTTTGACTTTTTTGGAATATTTGTAAGCACATAAAAATTTAATTTTCAGAAGGTCCCATTCATCTAGTTTATCTTCTGGTGTTTGTACATTTTGGGTTATGCTTGATAGTCTATTTATGCCATAAATTAGGGTCCCTAAATTTGCCCCTATTTTTGACTTGAGGAACTTTAAGGTTTTAGGTTTCACATTTAAGTCTTTGATCCACCTGGTATTGTTTTTTGTATCCACTTGTTTCATTTTTCTGCAAGTGGATATCCAGTTTTGCCAGCATGATTTCTTAAAATAACAATCTCTTCCCCATTTAATGGATTTCAGCCCTTTGTCAGAAAGCACCTGACCATAAGTCCATGAATCTATTTCTGGGTTCTCAATTTTATTCTACTGGTCTATGTGTCTGTTGTAATACCAATACCAGGCAGTTTTGATTACTGTGGATGTATAGTAGATTTTTAGATCTGGGAGTGTAAGACCTCTTCCTTTGTTCTTCTTCTTCACTAGTGCTTTGCTTATTTGAGATCTCTTTCCTTTCCATATAAAATTAGTGATAGCATTTCCATATCCTTAAAAAATGTTGATGTGATCTGAATTGGGATTATATTGAATGTATAGATTGCTTAGGGTAGTATTGTCATTTTCACAATGTTCAATCTTCCTATCCATGAGCATAGTATGTTCTTCCATTTATGTAGATCTCTTATGCTTTCTTTAAGTTGTCTTTTATAGTTTTCTTTGTACAGCTCTTTTGTGTCCCTGGTAAGATTTATTTCCAAGTATTTAATTTTTTTGGTAGCTATCATAAATGGTCACTCCTCAGAAGAAAGATGGGGCAATCTACTTCTGTAGTGATACTGCCTCAGAAACCCAAGGAAGGGTTGCTATGAGTCGGGTCTGACTTCACAGCACATAACAACAACAACAACAATTATAAGTGGTATTGATTTCCTTATTTCTTTTTCAGCAGTCTCTTTGCTGGTGTACAGGAATTCAACAGATTTTTGGAGGTTGATCTTGTATTGTGTCACTATGCTAAATCTCTCAATTAGTTCCAGGAGATTTTTGACTGAGACTTTTAGGTTTTTTAGGTATATCATCATATCATCAGCAAATAGGGATAGTTTGACTTCCTCCTTACCAATCTGGATGCCTTTGATTTCCCTTTCTTGCCTTATTGCCCTGGCTAGGATTTCCAGTACAATGTTGAATAGAAGTGGTGATAGAGGGCATCCTTGTCTGGTTCCTGTTCACAAGGGGAATAATTTCAGTCTTTTTTCATTGAGAATAATGTTGGCTGTTGGTTTTGCATATATGTCTTTACTATGTTGAGAAATGTCCCTTCTATTCCTATTTTTCTGGGAGATTTTATCAGGAATCGGTGTTGGATTTTATCAAATGGCTTTTCTGCATCAATTGATATGATCATGTGGTTCTTTTCCTATGTGGTGGATGACGTTGATTGTTTTTCTGATGTTGAACCATCCTAGCATACCTGATATGAACCCCACTTGGTCATAATGAATGATTTTCTTGATATGTTGTTGGAGTCTATTGGCTAGGATTTTGTTGAAGATTTTGGCATCTATATTCATGAGGGATATTGGTCCATAGTTTTCCTTTTGAGTGATCTCTTTACCTGGTTTTGGTATCAAGGTTATGCTTGCTTCATAAAATGAGTTAGGGAGGATTCCATTCTTTTGTATGTTTTGGAACAATTTGAGTAGGATTGGTATCAGTTCTTCTCTGAATATTTGGTAGAATTCTCTGGTGAAACCATCTGGGCCAGGACTTTTTTTGTTGAGAAATTTTTTATGTCATGTTCAATTTCTTCTTTTGTTATAGATCTGTACAACTTTTCTACCTCAGTCTGTGTTAGTTTAGGTAAGTAGTGTGTTTCTAGAAATCTGCCCATTTCTTCTAGATTTTCAAATTTGTTGGAATACAGTTCTTCATAATATCCTGATATTATGCTTTTTATTTCAGTTGGTTCTGTTGTGATGTCGTCCATTTTGCCAGTGGTTGGTCAATTTTGTTAATCTTTTCAAAAAACCAACTTTTAGTCTTGTTGATTTTTTCTATTGTCTTTCTATTATCTGTTTCATTTATTTCTGCTTGAATCTTTATTGTTTCCTTTCTTCTGGTGACTGTAGGCTTTATTTGCTGTTCTTTTTCTAATTGTTAGAGGTGTTCATTTAAAGTGTTGATTTTGGCTCTTTCTTCTTTTTTGATGTGTATGTTTATTGCTATAAATTGGCCTCTGATTACTGCTTTTGCTGTGTCCCAAAGATTTTGTTATGTTCTGTTTTCATTCTCATTTGGTTCAAGGAATTTTTAAAATTTCTTTTATTACTCAGTTGTTCTTAAGGAGGTGTTGTTTAGTTTTCATGTGTTTGCTCTTTTTCTGTTAATCTTCCTATTATTGATTGCTAATTTGATAGCATTGTAATATGAGAAGATGCTTTGCATGTGGTAGTTTGTGTATCAACTTGGCTGGGCCTGGTTGAGTGTCTGAGCAGCTGGATGTAATATTTCCCATGATGAGACTGGTAATCAACTCCATGGTGGAATCTGTTGTGAGCAGCTGAGTAGCTGCCTTAGGGATGCATTCTGCTTCCTGCATATAAGGAGAAGCCTTGGGGAACGGTCTTTAGCTATGGTACACTTGAAACCTGCATGTAGCTGTGTCTTTGTTCAGCAGCCTGTCATGCTCTGATGACCTTGGGACTTTCAGTGAACTTGAATTAATGGTCTGCTGTGTGGTTTGGTAACATCAGGACTGTGCCTTTCCACTTGTCAGCCTTGGGCTTGTCAGTCTCAGCAGCCAGCAGCTGAGTAAAGAAAAGCCTCCATGTTCAGTGGGCTGGGAGCAGGAGGCAGAGCTGAAGCCCAAGGCTGAGGGGCTTTCAACCAGCCCCTACAGCCTAGCACTTTGAACTCGGGCTTAAAGCCTCCAAACTGTAAGAGAATAAACTCGTTTCTTCAAGCCATCCTATTTGTGCTATATTCTTGTTAGAGTGGCACTAGGTAACCAGAACATTGCAGTATTTCAATGTTTTTAAATTTATTAAGGCTTGCTTTATGGCCTCACATATGGTCTATCATGGAGAATGTTTCATGTGCACTGGAAAAGAATGTACATTGTGCTGTCGTTGGGTGAAGTGCTCTGTAGATGTCTATAAGATCAAGTTGGTGAATTATATTGTTTAGTTCTGCATCTTTGTTGAGTTTCTTTCCAGTTGTTCTATCTTTCATTGAAAGTGGTATATTAAAGTCTCCCACTATAACTATGAAGTCATCTATTTGCCTTTTCCTTTATTTTTTAAAATTTTTTTTTATTATTTATTGTGATTTGGGGGAAGATTTACAGAGAAAATTCACTTTCCATATGGCAGTTTACATATACTTTGTCTCATGTAATTGACCAGAGTTTACAACAATGCAACAGCTCCCCTCCCACTTCCTCCCCATAGTTACCTTTTCCCAATGACCATTCCTCCATACTTTCCTGCGCCCTGAGCTGTCTCCCTGTGCATAAGCAGCCCTTCCTTCTCCCATGATTGTTCTCTCCAGGGCGTGTGTTTACTTGAGGTAAATGTTTAACTCACATGCCTGTACATTGTTTGGCTGG
>NW_006921660.1:2604133-2609416 GCF_000298275.1 Orycteropus afer afer
ATTTTCTGTGCTGAGCTCTTTATGTTTATGAACAATGTTATCATTTCCTTTGTTGCTATTGTTTTAGTATTTGCTAAATATTTGTGCTTGTCCTCTTTTTTATTGTGATGTGAATGTGTATAATTTTTCTGTGAGCCTACCTTGTGATTTATAACTTTCTCCCTGAGTTTACAACAGTCCATTCTATCTTGCAACTCTTGACTACCTCACCATTGAGAAGTTCTATAACTACATTATTTTTCCCTCTTTTTGGTTTGTAGTTGTCCTGATTTGCCAATTGATGTCTCTGTTTTCTGGTTTACAATCTTGTAAGCTTATTTTACTTTGGATACATCCATATCTGTGTTGGTTTTTGAGTTATTTATATTGTGTATAATGGTTGGTTGTTGTTTGCTATTCTTGGTTCAGAGGACTCCCTTTAGTATCCGCATAAGGTTGGTCTGGTTTAACAAATTCCCTTAATTTCTGCTTATCTGGAAATTTCCTAATTTCACCATCATATTTAAGGGGCAGTTTTGCTGGGTGTATATTTCTTGGTTGGAAATTTTTCTCTTTCAGGGTTTTATATATAACATCCCATTGCCTTCTCACTTGCTTGGTTTCTGCTGAGATATCAGAGCTTATTCTTATTGGTGGTCTTTTGTAAATAACTTTTAATTCTTCCCATGCTGCTCTCAGGATTCTTTCTTTGTCTATGGTTTTGAGGGGTTTAATGATGATATGTCTTTGTGATTTTCTTTTGCAATCTATCCTATTTGAGGTTCACTGGACTTCTTGAATGGATATATTCTCATCTTTTATCATATCAGGGAAGTTTTCTTCCCAGAAATCTTGGACAATTTTCTCTTCCTGTTCTGGAATTCTGATTACATATAGGTTACTCCTTTTGATGGTATCCCACAAGAACCTTAGGATTTTTTAATTTTGTTTTGATCTTTTTTCTGATTGATTCCTTTCCAAAGATGTATTCAGGCATTTGTCTTCAATCTCATTAATTCTGTCTTTCATTGATTCAATTCTACTCCTTTGCCCTTTCAATGTGTTATCTACTTCTGAAAATTAAGCATTACTCTTTTGCAGTTTTGTATCATTTCTAATTTTTCATTTGTTTTGTCATTTTGTTTTTGTATTTTCTTCCAAAATTGTTCTAGGGTTTTGCCTGTGTTTTTCTTGATCTGTCTCTCAATCCTTTGAAGATACCTAAATATAATTCTTTTGAATTCTTTATCAGGGAGTTCTAATGCTGCTTCTTCCTCAGGGATGTGTTCTGGGTCTGTATCCTGCTCCCTCGTTTCTACCACTTTCTCTTTTTTCTTTGGGCTGTGATGGTCTGTTGTCTCCGAGACATTGTGACATTGTTATATTTAGATCTCTGTTAAGTGTTTGTGAAGAGCTGCTAAGGGTGATTCAGGCTCTTCTCAGTGGTCATTTGTCATTGGCTAGTTGGTGCAGAAGGAACTGATGGCTCTCACTCAATAAGTGGAGCTGTAGGAGGTGAGGGTGTAGTTGTGTCATATGGGTATGGTTGCTGTCTCCAACTCAACTGGACAAAATTAATAAAAAAAGATCAAAAAATAAAACCAAATGGACAAAAAACACACTGCATAAACATGTAGGAACAATCACAAGAAAAAAGAAAAGAAAAAAATCCCACAATATCTGGGGAGAGGGCAATAAGAGAAAAAGGGTAGAGTAGAAGAATAATGAAGGAAAAAAATGTGAAAAATGCAAAAAGAAAAATAATGAATGGAGTCAACCACAAGAAAGAAAAAAAACGGGAACCAGGAACAGGGAAGAGAAAAAAGCTGAAAACTAGAACCTGGGAGGGGGAATAAAGAATAATAAAAAAAAGGACAAAATAATGATAATTATAATAATAATTTTAAAACAGACAAAAACAAACTAAGAAAAAAGGAAAAAAAAATCTGAGCAGGGTGGGGCAGGGCACCCAGGTTCTGTCTGAACACACAGACTGGGTTGGAATTCCTGCTGGCCCAGAAAATGAGTGGGAGTAATGATGGCCACACCTCCATTCACCAAAAGGGTGTGGGGTATAAGAATAACAAGGGGAATATCGCACCTTTCTAGTCATTTGTGTCCTGAATGTCCTTGTGGTTTGCGGCAAGTGGAACCTATTCTTAAGTCCTTGGAATCTGAGAGAATGCTGTCACTTTCAATATCCAAAATGGTCCAACTGCTTGTAAACTCAAAAGGGCTGCACCCTCCAGATGGGCAAAAGTCCACAGCTCAGCCCATGTCCCTCTTTGCTGATTTCCCTTTTATTCACCCGCCACCAGTGCCATCCTCCATGCAGCCCCTGGCTAGCAGGGCCAATGTTTAGGTTAATTCTTAGGTCCTAACACAACTTGGCAATATCCAAGCTGTTCATGCCATCAAGATCGCTGACAGACTGCAGCTCTGTATATCTCCTTTTTTGGTGTTTTCACGCAGGTTCTTTTACTGTCGGAATTTAGTCCACTTGTATAACCTTCCTTCAAAGCTCAGGGCTCCAGGATTATCTTCTGTATCTGTCTTATTTGGTTCCCCTTTTCTTTGTTGAGGAGAGTCTGTGCAGTTTGTCTGCCTATTCCACTATCTTGCTGGAACCGCCTCTTACTCTTGGCAATGATGTTTGAAAAGAAAAAATTTGAATCAAGGAGACAAAACAAGCTACTGGTGCCTGAGACCATGCAGTAGAAAGAGAGGTTTGTGGCAAAGTGCCAATTCTGGAGCTAGAGTTTGGTTATCTTAAAATAAAAGAAAAAAACTGTGCCCTGAAAAATTTCATCTGTAAATACTTTCTTATTGTGTTCTCTATAGTTATTTTCTTGTTGTTGTTGTTGTTTTCAGGTACCATTGAGTTAGTTCTGACTCCTAGTGACCCAGTGTACAAGAGAACAAAACACTGCCTGGCCCTGCATCAGCCTCACAGTCAATGCTATGTTTGAACCCACTGTTGCAGCCCATTGTGTCAATTCAACTCATTGAGTGGCTTCCTCTTGTTCACTGACCATCTACTTTACCAAGCATGATCTTCTTCTCCAGAGAATAGTCCCTTCTGACAACATATACAAAGTAAATGAGACAAAGTCTTGCCATCCTTGCTTCTAGGGATCATTTGGGTTGTACTTCTTCCAAAACAGATTCATTCATTCTTCTAGCAGTCCATGGTATATTCAATATTCTTCACCAATACCATAATTCAAATGCATCAATTGTTCTTCAGTCTTCCTTATTCTTTGTCCAGGTCTCACATACATACGAGGTGACTGAAAACACCATGGTGTGGGGTAGGTGCACCTTTGTCCTCAAAGTGACATTTTTGCTTTTGTACACTTTGAAGCAAGGTCTTTTGCAACAGATTTGTCCAGTGAAATACATCATTTGATTTCTTGACTGCTGCTTCCATGTGCTTTGATCAAAGTGAAATGGATCAAAGTAAAATGAAATCCTTGACAACTTTAATCTTTTCTCTGCTTATCATAATGTTGCTTTTTGGTCCAATTGTGAAGATTTTTGTTTTCTTTATGTTGTGGTCTAATCTATACTGAAGCCTGTAGTCTTTGATCTTCATCAATAAATGCTTCAAGTTCTCACTTTTTTCTTATCCCCCCTTCGTTTGTGTAAATTCTTATCAACACTGAACTACCTCTTAATAGTATTTATGTCTTATAATAATTATATTTTCTATGCATGAGTTTAATTTGTGTTTTCCCACTAAAATGAAAGCTCCATTAGGGGAAAAAAATCTTGGCTGCCTCATTCATCCTTGCTGTTCAGGATGTAAAAGATTGTCTAGCACAGCAAAGACACTGAATTAACTCTCATCAAGTGAATGAAGGCAGGAAATGCTCAGAGGATCCAAAGAAACATTGTTTGGGGTGAGAGTGCAAAAGCACAGTATGTTCCTGTGGCCCAGATTAGGAGGGGAAAGAAACAATGCAATTGGGAGAGCCTAACTGGGAAAATGAAGCCCAAGAAAGGAAGAGAAGACAAGTTACATAAACAATTCAGTCAAGCTCATGATCATCTTCCAGGGGTCCCCTTCATTAAAGCCTGGGAGAGCTTGTATTTTGCAACAATATGAAATGATGAGTTACAAGAGTCACTGCAGCCAAGTAGTGGTGGAGGAATAGATAATTTACCCACAGAAACACCACAGAAGATTCAGTATTTGAAAATGTTTGACTTATTTATGGCAACAAAACTTTGTATTAATAACTCATTTTTAATAATAACTCATTTTTAATAGGCCAAAATAGAAGAAAGAAAAAGATCTGAAAAAGTTATAAGGTGTTTTTTGTTTTGTAACAAAATATTTTTAAAAATTATGCTTTGAGTTAAAGTTTACAGAACAAATTCATTTTCCATACAGCACTTTATACACATTTTGTTTCATGACATTGATTGCAATCTCCATAATGTAACAGCTCTCTTCCCACTTCCTCCCTGTAGCTACATTTTCCTTGTGTCCTTTCTTATGCATTCTTACTCTCTGAGCTCTTTCCCTATGTAAATAGTGCCCTTCTGATCTCCCATGATGGACTGCTCTAAGGAGTGTAGACCTACCTGTACTTACTATAAGATGTAAATGTTCACCTTATATGCCAGTCTATTATTTGGCTAGAAGCCATGGGCTTGGTTCCAGGCCTGATGTGTTTCACCAATCTCTATGAGACCAGTAAGCCTGGCCTGGTTTTCTTTTTTGTTTTAAATGATTTTAAGTTTTGTTCCACATTTTTCTCCCACTCTACCCAGGATCTCCTGCACTGATCCTTTTCTGAGTGGTTGACAGTGGTAGTCAGGAACCATCTAGTTCTTCTGGTCTCATAGTCATGTAGGCTATTTGCATGGTCCACTAGTCCGTTGGCCTTATTTCTTCCATGTATCGTTGGTTTTCTTTATTCATCTTTGCTTTGGACCATGAGAGACCAATTGTTATATCTAGGTGGCTTCTTGCAAGCTTTTAAGGCCCCAGTCGCTATTCACCAACATAAAGATGTAGAACAATGTTTCTGTGTGGTATGTTATACCAGTTTAGCTTGATGTCTCCCATGACCATGGTCCTGAACCCACCAGTCCAGCAATTCACCCCCTCTAGGTAGTTGGCTGTGGTTAAGAATTTATCATAACTTTGTCTCCTGTTAGTTCTATTTATATGTATATTCTTACAGCACATAGAAAAATGTACATAGAAATATCGAGATCCGGCAAGATGGTGGACTAAGCAGAAAGACTGCACAGACCTCTTCAACAAAGAAAAGGGAACACAATTAACAAAGA
>NW_006921660.1:2612853-2613716 GCF_000298275.1 Orycteropus afer afer
TGGTAAACTGTGGTCAATGACATGAGACAAAGTATATGTGAACTGCTGTATGGAAAGTGAATTTGCTCTGTAAATCTTCACCCAAATTACAATAAGAAAAAAAAAAGAAATATCATCTGCCAACTTTATACATGGTCATGGGTATTCCCTTTGCCTAGACATACCTGGTCATTCAGCCTGTCTACCTATGTATCTATCCATACATTAATGTTTGTTATTACTGATAATGCAGTATTATATATGTAAAAGTGTTTGTCTTTGTTATCTGTACCTCTTGTACACCTTTCTGTGTCTTCATTTTCCTTAGTGTTATTGTGTTGGTCACTCACTTTTGCTATATTCCCTTTCCCTTCACCCAAATAAATACTTGTCTCTTACTTATTTAGTATTTTTTCCTCCCCTGCCCTCCTATCCCTGGTAACCAACAAAGAAAGTTTCCTTCCATATATAAGCCTTTCTTTGACTTTTTATAATAGTGGGCTAGTACAATATTGGTTGTTCTGCGATTGACTTATTTTATTTCACTCAGCACAACATCCTCCAAGTTCATCCACATTATGTAGTGTTTCACAGATTCTAAATTATTCTTTAGTGTTTAGCAATATTCCAATTTGTGTATGTACCATAGTTTGATTATCCATTACTCTGTTGGTGGCCACTTAAGTTATTTCCATCTCTTTGCTATTGTGAATGGTGCTGCGATGAACATGCATGTGCATATATCTATTCATGTCCTGGCTGTCAGTTCTTTAGGATATATACCAAGTGGTAGGTTTTCTGGATCAAATGGTATTTCTATTTCCAACTTTTTATTTATTATTATTACATGGTGTGGTGGATATGTTTTTGTGTCAACTTGGCTG
>NW_006921660.1:2614206-2627155 GCF_000298275.1 Orycteropus afer afer
GAGGCAGAGCTGGACCCCAAGGTTGAGGGGCTTTCACCCAGCCCCTAGATCCTGGCACTTTGAACTTGGACTTAAAGCCTCCAAACTGTAAGATAATAAACTCCTGTTTGTTAAGGCCATTCCATTTGTGGTATATTATTGTCAGAGCGGCACTGTGTAACCAGAACAGAATTTGGTACCGAAAGAGTGGGGTGCTGCTCTGACAGATACCTAAAATGTGGAAACAGGAATGGAGTACATCCTTGACCCAAAACCCTGGCAGAGAGACCCCAGCCTATGGCATGACAGATGGCAAGAGACCGGCATGAGAGACGGCAGGAGCAGATCAAGAGACCGACATGAGAGACAGGAAGAGCAGAGCTGAGAGAACCAACATGAGACAGCAACAGCCTTACCAGCCCACGGAGGGAAAAGCTTGATGCCTTTGGTTAGGCGGCTTCCTGGCGGAGTGGGTTGCCTTGGGGCATTAATTGGTGAAGAGACCGGTATAAAATGGAGTAGCAGGTTGGCCAGCCCACGGAGCAAGAATGCTAAATGTCCTTTGGGGCAAGAAGATTCCTGGTGGAGTGGGTTGCCCTTGGGCATTAATCAGCAGAAGTGGAGAGACCAAGGAAATGGAAGCAGAGCTGCCTCAGCCTTAAGGGTAGGACCATGGCCTTGGGGGTGGAACGATCACAGCCCTCTAGGTTTCAGAGCGAGACCTTCACCAACTGGGTTCTGGAGTGTGGGGCTGCTTGTTCATGTGAGCCAGTGGGATGGAGCCATAGGTGCTGCCCGAGAGTGAGGGGGTGGGGCTGCCATACCTAAGAAGGAGAGGAACAGGGCCTGCCAGGCCAAAGGGGTGAGGTCGTCACTTAAGAACTAGGGGACTGGAGCCACCCAGTGAGGAGATCTGTACAGATGCCACCCAATGAAGATCTGTACAGATGCCAAGTTGACAAGGGGTGGAATTGTGATGGTTATGTCAACTTGGCTAGGCCTGGTTGAGTGGCTGGGCAGATGGTGGTAGTTATTCCCCATGATGAGACTGGTAATCAACTCCATGGTGGAATCTACTATGAGCAGCTGAGTAGCTGCCTTTGGGGTGTGGTCTGCTTCCTGTATATAAGGAGAAGTTTTGAGAACGGTCTCTAGCCTATTGCACACTTGGACCCTGCATGTAGCCATGTTGTTGCTCAGCAGCCTGCTATGCTCTGCTGAGCTTGGAACTTTCCTTGGGGCTTCTCAGCCTCAGCAGTCAGCAGTTGTCTGAGTGAAGAAATGCCTCTACCTCCAGTGGGCTGGGAGCAGGATGCAGAGCTGGACCCCAAGGTTGAAGGGCTTTCACCCAGCCCCTAGAGCCTGGCACTTTGAACTTGGACTTAAAGACTCCCAATTGTAAGAATAAATTCCTGTTTGTTAAGGCCATCCCATTTGTGGTATATTTCTTGTCAGAACGGCACTAGATAACCAGAACACATGGAATAAATTACTTTGATAGATAGATAACTGCCATCGACCTGACTCCAACCCATAGTGACCTTATGTATAATAGAACAAAACGTTATCCAAACCTCTGTGTCATTCTGACCATCTCATCCACAGGGTTGGTACATTGTTGTGGCTATTATGCCAATCCATCACCAAGGGTCCGCCTTACCTTTGTTGGCCCTCTACTTTACAAAATGTGATGTCTTCCATCAGCAATTGATATATCCTGATCACCTTTCCAAAGCAAGTAAGTCATTGTTTTGTTGTGCTTCATAAGGTTTTCATTGGCTAATTTTCGGCAGTAAATGACCAGTCCCTTCTTGCTAGTCTCTCTTAGTCTGGAAGTTTCTCTGTACCTGTCCACCGTGAATGACCCTGCCAGAATTTGAAATATTGGTGGCGTAGCTCCCAGCATCACAACAACATGCCAGTCACCACAGTATGACAAACTGAGAGATGGGTGGTGGTAAATTACTTTAACTCCTCTGAAAAAAATTCTTAGAGAATTACTGTGGAACATTACACTCTTATTTCTTGGCAGGAAAGGCCAATTTTTGAAATTTCCACTGAAGACCCTGCTTTAGCTATTCAGTGTCCCAGAATCCATTTTTTTTTTTCCTCTCACAACTTGATAATGGAAATTCCTCATCTAAAAAACTGGAGAATTTTTTAAATGGCAAATTATAAGTGACACATAAATCATCATCCTTCCTTGGATGGCACAAAGCTCAAATGTTGGACTCAACTACAAGTGTCTTTAACCTAGACCCTGACATAGGTATCCATAAATTAAGAAGTATTTATACCTCATATACTTGTATGTCTGTAATTTCTGTACTATAAAATCATAGAAGTGTGTGAAAAATTAATATTTTATTCATGCTACTTTGTTCTGCCCCTCAGGGAGCTTCAGGAAGAATCTAGTCCACAATTGGATTACTGTTTTGAACATTTTATTGTGATTTGGGTGAAAGATTAGAGTACATTAACTTCCCGTTCAACAATTAATATACATTTTATTTCACAATGTTAGTTGCAATCCCCTCAATGTAACATCAGTATTCCCACTTCCTTCCTGGGCTTTTCATTTCTATTCATCCTTCTTTCCTGTGGATTAGCTACAGTTTGCTCCCAGGGTGTGAATCAGTGGCAGGGTTGCTCTCCATGTCTTCTCAATCTGGGCCCTTGGCTGAAAAAGCAACCCTGATCTGGGACATGCTATCCTACAGCAGAGGGCAGAAGCAAGAGACCATGTGGAAACAGGAAGCATGCAAAGCTTCTGCCAGCCCAGTATAAGTCACATATCTCACCTTCCATTGGCTAAATCTGACAAGAAAGTGGGTGTGCACTCTGCCTCTGCTTATGGAGAGTCACTGTGAGGTTACATAGCAACAGACAGGAATATCTAATCTTCTTTTATAGAAAGAAGGTATGAAAATTGCAGACAATAAGATAACAAATTCTTTCAAGAGTTTTCAACTGAGCTTGTTTAGTAATCTGAAGGACTGTTGCTACACCACTTAATGTACCACTTCTGTCATTGCATTCCCAGCTCGGAACCTCAATCATCATTTCCAACATCAGTATTATCCACAGCTTCAGAATCAATAATACTGTATTTTAGAACCAAGAGACAAACCACAGACATCAGGCCAAAGTATCGTGTGGAGATAAGAGCATATGTTACAAACATGAAATGTGATTACTTTGCTGACTGACTGACTTACACCTTCACCTCATTCCAAAATTGATTTGATGCAAGAGCTAGGCATTAAATGTAATTTTGGATTCTTTTCTCCTCTTTTCACTACTCTTTCTTTCTTCCTCCTATCCAGAAACTAGGGAATATGGCAAAAGACTAAATATTAAGTCTTTATTCAGCAGTTATTGAATATGCATTAATAGTGAATGGCAAGTACTGTGGAATAATCACAAATAAGAAACTGTCTTTATCCATTTCATAAGTCCTCTCTGGTAGAGGAGATTAATATGGACAAACACACACATGAGAACACAGACAATCAAATATGATAAATACCCTAAAAGTACTTATATAAATAGAAGAGTATTTATACTACAAAGTGCTGGAAACAAACAAACAAACAAAAAGCTAAACTCACTGCCGACGAGTCAGATCTGACTCATGGCCACTCCTCCTTGGATTTCCAAGGCAGTATCACTACCGTAGTGTAGTGGCTAAGGCACTTACTTGACTGCTAACCAGAAGGCTGGAGGTTCAAACCCACCAGCCACTCCTCGGAAGGAAGATTGGGCAATCTACTTCCGTAGTGATACTGCCTCGGAAACCCAAGGAGGGGTCGCTATGAGTCGGGTCCAACTCGACGGCACATAACAATAACAACAACACTACAGAAGAAGATTGCCCCATCTTCCTTCCGAGGAGTAGCTGGTGGGTTTGAATTGCCAGCTTTCTGGTTAGCAGTCAAATGCCCTAGGCACTATGGAGGTATTCAGGAGGAAACCTCAAATTCTTCCTTCTTGGGAAGTTTTACAAAGTTGATGCTTTTTGAGCTGAGTGGAGAAGAGAGAGGGGGGTCAACAAAAGCCTCTAAGAAGAATAGTTTAGATTTATGTTTATAGCGATAACTCTTGTGACAGCATAGGGTGGGCAAGATGGGGGAAATTAGATGCAAAGAAACCAGTTGGTGGTTGCAAAAGGTTAAAGGACTAAGGATGAGAGCCTGCAATGGTGTGGCAATGAGGGCAGGAAGGAGAGGGAGGATTTCAGTGACATTCAAGAGGAAGAATTAGCTATATGTGGGAGATGAAGAAGGAATACAAAAATATTTTTTTCCTGTAATTTTCTTCTGAGTAAGGTGAAGAGGGCTAACCAAGATTATGCACATAAACAAAATAGCTGATGTTCTTTTTGGTGTATGGATGTCTCTTGTTTATAGGAGTAAGGTTTAATGGAAAATTTGAATCAGATAGGATTGATTTTGAAGTCCACCTCTGACTTTCATTACATAGGTGACCTTGAACAACTTAGACTCTCTGTGGTGGACATTATTTTCTTACTTGGTGTTATGAATTGAATTATGTTCCTCAAAAATATATATTGAAATCCTAACACCTGTACCTGTAAATATGACACTGTTTGGAAACTGTGTTTTCCTTTAATGCTAATGAAGTCATACCAGTGTAGGGTGGATCCTAAAGCTAATCATTTCTGAGTTATGAAAAAACAAAGTAGACACAGAGATACCCACAGAAGACAGATATTATTTGCAGATTTTTTATAAGCCGAGGAACCAAGGAGTGTTTGGATGCCAACAAAGAAGGAATCAACATGGCTAATAAGATGATTTGACACTTACCACAACTATGATTACATAGCAAAAACCTTTTTTCAACAACAAAAATGGCAGCTATACATGTGGACCTCGCCAGATGGAATACACAGAAATCAGATTGTATCTGTGGGAAAAGGCAATGCAGAAGCTTCACATCTTCAGCCAAAACAATACCAGGAGCTGACTGTGAAACAGAACATCAATTGCTCATATGCAAGTTCAAGTTGAAGCTGAACAAAGTTAAAACAAATCCACAAGAGCTAACATATGATCTTGAGTATATCTCACCTGAGTTTAGAGAGCATCTGAATAGATGTGACTCATTGAACACCAATGATAAAAACCAGATGAGTTGTGAGATGACATCAAGAACACCATAATACATGAAGAAAGCAAAAGGTCATTAAAAATACAGGAAAGGAAGAAAAGTCCAAAATGGATGTCAGAAGAAATTCTGAAACTTGCTCTTGAATGGGGAGAGTAGCTGAAGCAAATGGAAGAAATGACAAGATAAAAGAACTGAACAGAAGATTTCAAAGAGCATCTTGAGAAGAGAAAAGTGAATTATTATAATGAAATGTGTAAAGACCTGGAGTTAGAAAACAAAAGGGAAGAACACACTCAGCATTTCTCAAGCACAAAGAACTGAAGAAAAAATTCAAGTGTCGAGTTGCAATACTGAAGGATTCTTTGGGCAAT
This sequence comes from Orycteropus afer afer, assembly GCF_000298275.1. Classification (NCBI taxonomy): domain Eukaryota; kingdom Metazoa; phylum Chordata; class Mammalia; order Tubulidentata; family Orycteropodidae; genus Orycteropus; species Orycteropus afer. The sequence goes on from NW_006921660.1 coordinate 2,619,690, forward strand.
ATGTTGAATGATGCAGGTAACATCAAAAGAAGATGGAGAAGATATACAGAGTCATTGTACCAACAAGAATTGGTTGATATTCAACTGTTTAAGGAGGTGGCAAATGATCAAGAACCAATGGTACTGAAGGAAGAAATTGAAGCTTCACTGAAGGAATTGGTGAAAAACAGGGCTCCAAGAATTGACAGAATACCAAGTGAAATGTTTCAACAAATGAATGCAACACTGGCAATGCTCATTCACCTGTGCTAAGAAATTTGGAAGACAGCTAAATGGTCAACTGACTGGAAGAGATCCAGTTTGTGCCCATTCCAAAGAAAGGTGATCCAACAGAGTGTGGAAATTATTGAACAATATCATTAATATCACATGCAAGTAAAATTTTATTGAAGATAATTAAAAAATGGTTGCAGCAGTATATTGACAGGGAACTTCCAGAAATGCAAGCTGGATTTAGAAGAGAACATGGAATGAGGGATATCATTGCTGATGTCAGATGGATCTTGGCTGAAAGCAAAGACTACCACAAAGATGTTTACTTGTGTTTTATTGATTATGCAAAGGCATTCGACTGTGTGGATCCTAACAGATTATGGATAACACTGAGAAAAATGGAAATTCCAGACCACTTGATTGTGCTCATGAAGAACTTGTACATAGACTAGGAGGCTGGAGTTCAAACAGAACAAGGGAATAATGCATGGTTTAAAATCAAGAAGGGTGTGTGTCAGGGTTGTATCCTTTCACCATATTTATGTATGCTGAGTAAATAATTTGAGAAGCTGGACTACATGAAGAACGTGACATCAGGATTGGAGGAAAGCTCATTAAGAACCTGCAATACACAGATGACACAACTTTGCTTGCTAAAAGTGAAGATGACTTGAAGCACTTAGTGATGAAGATTAAAGACTTCAGTCTGCAGTATGGATTACATCTCAACATAAAGAAAATGACAATCCTCACAACTGGACCAAGACGCAGCATCACAATGAATGGAGAAAAGATTGAAGCTATCAAAAATTTCAGATTACGTGGTTCCACAATCAACACCAATGGAAGCAGCAGTCAAGAAATCAGACATCATATTGCACTGGGTAAATATGCTGCAAAAGACCTCTTTAAAGTGTTAAAGAGCAAAGATGTCACTTTTAAGACTAAGGTGCACCTATCCTAAGTCATGATATTTTCAATTGCCTCGTATGCATGAGAAAGCTGGACAATGAAGAAGGGAGACCGAAGAAGAGTTGATGCCTTTGAATTATGGTGTTGGCAAAGAATACTGAAATTACCACGGACTGCCAGAAGAACAAACAAATCTATTCAGGAAGAAGTATAGCTGAAATGCTCCTGAGAAGCGAGAATGGCCAGATTTTGTGTCACTTTCTTTGGTCTTATTGTCAGAAGAAACCATTCTCTGGAAAAGGATATCATGCTTAGTAAAGTGGAGAGTCAGTGAAAAAGAAGTCCCTCAACGAGATGCATTGACATGGTGGCTGCAACGATGGGCTCAAGTATAGCAAGGATTGTGAGGATAATTCACAACCTGGCAGTATTTCACTCTGTTGGCCATATGATCACTATGAGTTGGAGCCAACTTGATGGCAACTAACAATAACAACACAACTGTGAAGAAATAAATTTCTGTTCTTTAAAACTACCCCCTTGTGCTTAGTGTGTTATAGCAGCACTAGGTAACCAAGACAATTAACTCCCTTTTTCTGGTACCAATACCTGATTCCAGGGCACCAGGCAGGCACACTACTTATCAGCGGTCAATTACACTGCTGAGTCCTCTCCCAGCTACAGGGATGGATCCAAAGAGTAGCCACATGAGCAAAAGTAGGGCCAGAGTCCTTTCCTGGAATATTTTCAAATTATAAGAGAAACAGAAGCCCTTTCCTTCCTGGTTTTTGTTGGCAGAACGATAAAAATACGGGTTATCAAGCTGCCAGTGATCATGGTTTTAAGGTCAAGGAGAATCCATTCTGAGAGCATTGAGAGTCACAGAGAGAGCTTTGATGTTCTTCAAGTCCCTGGCTCTAGCGTGTCCTAAGGCTTGTGACACTCTTGCCCTTATCAAAGCTTGGTTATGTGAGCCACGAAACAACTTTTTTCTTCCCAAATGAGTTTGTATTACTTGCAGCCAGAGTCCTAATATACTTGGCCTCAGTTTCTTCATCTCTCAAAGGGGGATAACAGAACTGTACTTAAAAAAAAAAAAAAGTTGCTGCAAAGTTCATTATGATTCATGACCACCTCATGTTTTTCAGAGTAGATCTGTACCACACAGCATTTTCAATGGCTGTAACATTTCAGAGGTAGATCACCAGGCATTTCTTCTCATTTGCCTCTGAGTGGATTCAAACTGCCAAACTTGCGGTTACTAGTAGAGCACATAACCACTTGTGCTATCCTGGGACCCCATACTGTGCCTGTTGTTGTTGTTATGTACCCTCCAGTTGGCCCCGACTCATAGCAACCCCTCCTTGGATTTCCAAGGCAGTATCACTACAGAAGTAGATTGTCCCATCTTCCTTCCGAGGAGTGGCAGGTGGGTTTGAACCGCCAGCCTTCTGGTTATCAGTCAAGTGCCTTAGGCACTATGCTACCAGAGCTCCTATACTGTGCCTACTCAGAGTTATTATGAGGATTAGAATTCATGAATATGTTACTTTATCAGATACCTCTTACTCGCCGCTTCAGATCTTTTGGCCTCCTTTTCCAGGGTCTCAGCTGTCATTGCAGCCACCAGCTCTGCATTGGCTGCTATCAACTTTACACAGTCACAAGCCTGGTGGATAAATTATTCCTCTTTCCTTCCCTGAATGGTACCCCATGAATCAATTGTTTGGCATCTTAGTAACTTGTGATCAATTTTGTTACCAAATTCTAGTGGCCAGTTTGGTAATGACTTCCTTAAGGTTGTCCTCCCTTCCCTGCCTCACTCCTCTACTTCTCTCCTGCTCCCTAGGATTGTGCTCCCTGATAAAGTATTAGCACATAAGGTAAGACAGCCAACCAGTATATATTCAAGGGATGGTAGCTGTCATTATTTCTTCTGTATACTATAACCTTACCTCCATCAGTAGGTGTAGAATTTCAGAATCTGTCTGTGATAATTGGAGCTATGTGTCAACTTGGCTGGACTACAATTCTGAATGGTTTAAGCAGTTATGATGTGGTTATTCCCACAGGGATCAGATAAATATGTTTTGAGGAGCCAATCCATTGAAAGGGAGTTTCCCTAGGGGTGTGGCCTGCTTCCAGTATATTTATGGACATCCGGGGAAAAGAGAGATTCTTCCGTGGATTGGGATTCTGTTGTGCTGCCTACAACTGTCTGTGAGCGAACTATCCACCATTTGGCCTGGAGATCTTGGATTCGTCATGTGTTGGAGTCAACAGCCAGTATACTGCCTGCCAACTCTGAGCTCCTCAGCCCCTGCAGCTGTGTTGTTGTTGTTGTTGTGTGCCGTCGAGGCAGACCCGACTCATAGCGACCCCTCCTTGGGTTTCTGAGGCAGTATCACTACCGAAGTAGACTGCCAAACCTTCCTTCTGAGGAGTGGCTGGTGGGTTTGAACCGCCAGCCTTCTGGTTAGCAGTCAAGTGCCTTAGCCACTATGCTACCAGAGCTCCTCCTGTAGCTGTGAGAGTCAGGAAAAGCCTCCAGCTTGATGTATGATACAAGAACTTTGAACTTGCCAGCTTCTGTAAGTGTATGAGCCGTTTTCCTAAGATAAATTTATATAAGCTTTACTGGTTTTGTTTCTCTAGAGAACCCAGTCTAACACACTGTCTAACTCTGAAAAAGCCAAGACTTACATTATTCATCCCCCTAAACACACGCAAACACACATACCCCCCTCTCTGTTTGCCACTCTATTTTTCTCTCTTTCTTTCCACTTTTCTGTTAATTTGTTGCTTAATATTTTAGAGCAAGTCTGCATAGTTTGCAAATTTTAATGGAATGCTTTCTTATTTAAGGAGGTCATTACCCCTTGGTTACTTAAACCTCATGCATCAGACAGAGACCAGCAGGAGAAGAAAGCACACTCTGATTAGAATTAAATCTATGAGTGTTAAATAAAGAGGCTACTTGCAAAACAATGGCTAATATATAGGACAACCAAAAGGTCTACTGCAGCATCACTTCTAGGTCTGAATGGACAAGGTTGCCAGGACTGTGACCTTGGGTATGAAGAGGGCAGGGATGAAACAGAGTAGCAGCATCTTTTTTTTTTTTTTAATCTTTCTTTCACCAAAACACAAATGCTCTACTGTATTCCTTAAATATGTAACTGATGCACAAATTATCTTATTTACCAGTTTTTGTCAGCTTATTGTCCTGTGAATAGAAATGTGTTAGGAAAAATGGCCTTTATGATATACTTACTGTTCTGATTACCTAGTGCTGCTCTGACAAGAAATATACCATAAATGGGATGGCCTTAACAAACAGGAGTTTATTCTTAAAATTTGGAGCTTTTAAGTCCAAGTTCAAAGTGCCAGGCTCTAGGGGCTGGGTGAAAGCCCCTCAACCTTAGAGTCCAGCTCTTCCTCCTGCTCCCAGCCCACTGGAGCTAGAGGTGTTTCTTCACTCAGACAACTGCTGACTGCTGAGGCTGAGAAGCCCCAAGTTTGACAAGTATAAAGGCACAGTCCTGATGTTACCAAATCACACAGCAGGCCACTAAGTTAAGTCCATTGTAAGTCCCAAGGTCGGCACAGCATAGCAGGCTGCTGAGCAATGACATGGTTACATGCAGGGTCCAAGCGTGCCATAGCCTAGAGACCATTCCCAAGGCTTCTCCTTATATACAGGAAGCAGACCACATCCCCAAGGCAGCTACTCAGCTGCTTGGGGTAGATCCCACCATGGAGTTGATTGCTAGTCTCATCATGGGAAATAACTGCCACCAGTTGCCTAGCCACTCAACCAGCCCCAGCCAAGTTGACACACAACACAACCACCACACTTACCCAAAGCAGTAAAACCCGTTGCCCACAAGTTAATTCTGACTCATGTTGAACCCAGCTGCGTCAGAGTAGAACTGTGAGCCACAGGGTTTCAACAGCTGCTTTTTTAGTACTAAATTGCCAGGTCTTACTTCCAAAGTACCTGTGTGTGAATTTAAACCTCCAGCCTTTTGGCTAGCAGTAAGACTCTTTAACTATTTGTACCATCCAGGGATTCCAGAGCATGGATCCAAAATAAAGGAGGCTTGTTTTCCAGAAAATAGCTAAGATATTTTTAGCTCTTAATCTCTGATCAAGAAGGTTAAGACAGATAAAAGTGCTACAAGGGGTTTCCCTCTCTTCCAAGTTCCCTGCTTATAAATTTTAATGAGTCTCTGGTTATGGAGTCTTTAGTTCTGATAAAACTACTTTATCTAACAGACAAATATAAAGTACTAAATATAAGCAAATTGAAGCCATATTTCATTTGTATCTCTGGCAAAGTCTTCTAAAAGTAACTCATCATAGTTAACTCACTTATGAAAGTACATAAAAATAACATTCAAATCAAATAATTTCTATTAGAAGGTTATACATAAAACAATGCTTACACATTAGATAATGGTATCCGATGTGGCAAAAGTTTAGTATAATTTTTATTTAATTACGGTGTAAGAAAGTAATTTGAGAAAATATCTTTGTCATTGAATGGTAGTTGAGGGGAAAATTATTTTTCAATTTAAAATAATTGTAGCCCAAGAAATGAAGCTGTCATTACCTTAAGTGGTAATACTTCATCAGGGAGCACAATCCCAGGGGACAGGAGAGAGGTGGAGGAGCGAGGCAGGGAAGAGAGGACAGGTAAGGAAGGCATTACCAAACTGGCCACTAGAATTTGGTAACAATATTGATCACCAGTTGTGATTCACCTACTGAAGTAAGTTGGAGAGAAAATCCTTGGAACCCATACTCAGGGAGTTTACATTCTAGCACTAAACAATAAGTATGTCAGGTGGTGATAAGTTTTTTATAAAGAAAAAAACTAAGTATGGTGAAGTATTATGAAAGGGATCCAGAGTATCAGAGTTGTAGAGGAAAATGTCTTTTTTTAGGTAGGTTTGTTAGATAAATATTTTCTCAAAAGGCTAAGAACACCCTTACCCAAAAGGCTGGAGACCCATTTGACTACCCATTTACCACAAGCAGAAGAGCCCTGGTGGTGCAGTGATTAAGCATTTAGCTGCTAAAAGAAAGGTCGGTGGTGCTCCACAAGAGAAATATGTGGCAATCTGCTTCTATAAATATTATAGCCTTAGAAACCCTATGAGGCTGTTCTACTCTGCTCTGTAGGGTCCTTATGAATTGGAATCAACTCAACAGCAATGGGTTACTAAAAGCTGTTCAGTATTCAGAGCTGGAGCAGAATAAATTAAGCAGTATGGGTATTGAGTTTATCTTTTTGTAGGGGGGAGAATGGCAGTATTTCCTACTAGACATGCTAAATGCCTAGATGTCTCAAACAACATATCCATTTAACAAAATATCTGTATACACTTAAAAATATATATACAGCTTCATCTCTCTATATTGTCAGTTGAGGGAAAATCTATCCAAGGGAGAGGCCACTATATCTTGCAATTCTCACTCATCCCAAATTTATCTTTCCTTTAGGGATCTTCTCCTCAGTATGACTGGTATTTCTCACTGGCTTGAAGAGGGAGAGGCAACGGGATTGGTTTTGGTTTTTCAGATATAATATTCACCACCCATCTGTCAGTTTGTCACGCTGTGGTGACTTGTGTGTTGCTATGATGCTGAAGTCAACAGAATTTCAAATACCAGCAGGTCACCCATGGTGGCCAGATTTCAGCAAATCTTCCAGACTGAGAAAGACTTAGTGATCTGTTATTGCTGTTGTTATGTGCCTTTGAGTCAGACCCGACTCATAGTGACCCCTCCTTGGGTTTCTGAAGCAATATCTCTACAGAAGTAGATTGCCCAACCTTCCTTCTGAGGAGTGGCTGGTGGGTTTGATCTGCCAGCCTTATGGTTAGCAGTCAAGTGCCTTAGGGACTACGCTACCAGAGCTCCTACTTAGTGATCTACTTCTGAAAATTAACCAATGAAAACACTATGGATCACAGACTATTGCCTGAGACTTGGACTTGCTTACTTTGGACATGTCATCAGAAGAGACCAATAGCTGGAGAACGACATACCAACAATCATGAAGATACCAAAGGACCAAGCAACAATTCATTCTGTAATATGTGGGGTCATCAAGAGTTGTTGCTGAACAAATGACAACTAACAACAAAAGACATAACAGTATTTACTCATTAAAAATAGTCACTTAGAATCTGATACATGCCAAACCATGGACTAGGTGCTGGTAATGTAGCTGTGATGAAGACAGACAGGATACCTGTTTTCTGTGGGCTTGAATGATGAATGAATTTACTAAAGCTACCTTCAAACTGCTTTAAAAAAAAAAAAAAAAAAAA
>NW_006921660.1:2627861-2630102 GCF_000298275.1 Orycteropus afer afer
GCGGTGGTACCCAGCTACCATCTAGTTCTTCTGGTTTCAAGTTCATGGATGCTGGGGTTCACATGTTCCATTAGTCCTTTGGACTAATTGTTTCCTTGCATCTTTGATTTTATTCACTCCTCTTTGCTCCAGATGGCGAAAGACCAATAGTTGCACCTTAGATGACCATTCACAAGCTATTAAGACTCCAGTCACTACTCACCAAAGTAATATGTGTTTTGTGAATGTAGGATGTCTTTGTGGACTGTGCTATGACAATTGAACTTGGTGTTCCCTGAGACTATGGTCGTAAGCCCTCATGCCCAGCAATTTATTCCCTCAAGGTGTTTGGTTACGACTAAGTTTTCCTAACTTGGCCCCTTACATGCTCTACTATATTCATGGCTATATTTGCAGCACATATAAATACATATGTAAAAATATCCTCTGTTAAACCTATATATATATTCCTCGTTGTAGTCCCACTCACCTTCCCACACCTGTTCAGCTTGAGTGTCTATCTACGTGTCTAATAGACTATTGTTATTACACTTATTGCAGGATTTGTATGTAATAGTATTTACCTTTGTTGCCTTTAACTCTTATACTTCTCCCTGTGTCTTCCTCTGCCTTCTTCATTTTGTGCTGACCTCCCCCTTTATTGTATATTGCATTTCCCTTCACCCAAGTTAATGTGTTGTGATTTACTCTCTCTTCCCCTTTCACCCCTGGTAACCTTCAAAGAATGATTCTTTCTGTGTGTAAACCTTTTCTTGACTTTTTACAGTAGTGGTCTTAGATAATATTTATCATTTATTTATTTATTTATTGTGCTTTAGGTGCAAGTTTACAGAGCAGAGTTTGTTTTACATTCAGCATTACGTGTACATTTAGTTTTACTCCCCATTTACCATCCCCAACCCTAATCCAGGCTCCTCCCCTCCCTGCCCAGTAACCTTCCCTGTGTGCCCCTAATAGGTATGCACTCCTGTGTGTCCTGCATTTCCTCTGTGTGAATGTTGCCCCTCTGGTGCCCCATGGTCGATTGCTCCAAGGGATGCATTTCCATAGAGTATGTGGGTGCGCCACTCTGGGTTGAGTGGTCTGCGTGTACATCTTGTTTACTTTTAGGCTCCCACTCTGTCCAGGATCTCCAGTTTTCCTCTTTTCCTGAGTGGTTGGCATTGGTAGCTAGGCACCATCTAGTTCTAGTCTCAAGGGCCATCGTGTCCTAGGGCTGATTGCTTCCAAATGCCCCCCCCCTTTTTTTTTGCACTCTTTCTTGCTTCCGATGTTAGGAGACCATTAGCTGCATCTTAGATGGCCACTTGAAAGCTTTTAAGACCCCAGTCGCTACTCACCAATGTAGGATGAGGAACAAGACTTCTATGTATTTTGTTGTGCCAATTGAGTCTGGTGACACCGGAATCAATATTTATCCTTTTGTGATTGATTAATTTCACTCAGTATAAAGTCCTCCAGGTTCATCCATGTTAAGAAGTGTTTCACAGATTCATTGCTATTCATTATTCTTTCACACTGTATAGTAGTATTCCATTATATGTATATACCATAGTTTCTTTATTCATCCACTGATGGGCATTTAGGTTGTTTCCACATTTTTGCTATTGTGAATAACTCTGTGATGAACATGGGTGTTTATGTTTGTGTTATGGCTCTTATTTCTCTAGGATGTATCCCTAGTAATGGGATTGCTGGATCACATGGTATTTCTATTTCCAACTTTTTAAAGAAGTGCCATACCATGTTTATGCTGGTTTCCCACCAGCAGAGTAGGGGGTTCCAGATTAGGTCTTTGATCCATCTTAAGTTAGTTCTTGCATACTAAGAAATATAGATTCTATTTCATTTTTCTGTAAATGGATATCTATTTTTGCCAGTAGGAAGGTTCTCCACACCTTTACCAGCATTAGTTGTTTTCTGTTTTTGTGACCTTTGCTATTAATGCTAGTGTGAGATGATATCTCATTGTTGTTTTGATCTGCATCTCTCTAATGGCTAATAAAGGAGTTTTGGTGGTGCAGTGGTTAATGCAGTCAGCCCCAGAGTTACAGGTGAGGAGAGACAACTCAGGGATGCCTGAAGTAGCAAGCGGGAAGAGCAGGAGAAAGGGAATTAAAAGCCAGGAAGCCAGAGAGAAGAGCAGTCAGCCGAAGGGATTAGGTGAGGAGAGGCAACTCAGGCCTGCCCAGAGTAGCAGGCCGGAAGAGCAGAAGAAAGGGGATAAAAAGCTAGGAACCC
>NW_006921660.1:2633247-2651891 GCF_000298275.1 Orycteropus afer afer
AAACAAGAATGGCCAGACTTCGTCTCACCTATTTTGGTCATGTTGTAAGAAGGGACCATTCCCTGGAGAAGGATGTCATGCTTGGTAGGGTGGAGGGTCCCCGAAAGAGGGGGGAGGCCTTCAACGAGATGGATTGACACGATGGCTGCAATGATGGGCTCAAGTATAGCAGGGATTGTGGGGCTGGCGCGGAATGGGGCAGTGTTTCGTTCTGCTGTGCATGGGGTTGCTATAAGTCAGAAATGACTCAAGGGCACTTAACAACAACAACAACAGTGGTTAAGGCATTTGGCCACTAACCAAAATGTTAGTGGTTCAAACCCACTGGCCACTCCATAGAGAGAAAGATAAGGCAGTCTGCTTCCATCAAGATTTATTATGGGCTTGGAAACCCTATAGGCAGTTCTACTCTGTCCTATTTGGTTGCTATGAGTCAGATTCAACTCGATGGTAGTGGGTAATGGCTAATGTTCACAAGCATTTCTTCATGTGTTTGTTGGCTGCTTGAATATCCTCTTTGGTGAAGTGTCTATTCATATACTCTGCCCATTTTTTAATTGGAGCATTTGTCTTTTTGTTGTTGAGGTGTTGAAATTTTCTATAAATGTTAGAGATAAGTCCTTCGTCCAATATGTTTGTCTTTTGGTAAAGTCTTTTGATGTGCATAAATGTTCAATTTTTAGGAGGTCCCAGTTGTATAGTTTGTCTTCTGCTGTTTGTTCATTTTTAATTATGTTTGATAGTGTATTTTTGTCATGTATTAGGGTCTCTAAGTTTGCTCCTATTTTTTCTTTGATGATCCTTATGGTTTTAGATTTCACATTTAGGTCTTTGATCTGTCTTAAGTTAGTTCTTGCATACTAAGAAATATAGATCCTATTTCATTTTTTTTTTTGCAAATGCATATCTATTTTTGCCAGCACCACTTGTTAAAGAGACTATCTCTTTCCCATTTAATAGGTTTCAGCCCTTTGTCAAAAATCAGTTGTTCACAGGTAGATGGATTGACTTTGGGATTCTCAATTCTGTTCCATTGGTTGTGTATCTGCCATTGTATTAATACCAGGCTTTTTTGACTACTGTGGTTGTGTAGTAGGTTTTAAGATTGGGGAGTGTGAGGTCTCTTATTTATTTTTTTTTCTTTTGTAGTATTTTGCTTCTCTGGGGTCAGTTTCTTTTCCATATGAAATGCGTGATTAATTTTTTCACAAAACACCAACCCTACTAATGACAGTGTTAATTAGAACAACTAAGAATTGCTGATTTCTAGTTCAAAAGAAGTACAAGTCATGATATCTGCATTCCAGCATCATGTAGTCTGGTTGGGAAGAAAAAAACTAATATATGGAACAATTAGGAAACAATATAGAAACATAATTAAATGCTAATTGTTTGGGACAGATTACATATTTTCAGAAAGGGGATAATGAAATCAGCCATGTAATTAGTACATAATTTATAATTCATGCTGTACACACCATCAGTGGATTTAGCACAGTAGCAAAATAACTTATGACACAGAAAACAAGGCTTTATTGCCTATCCTGATAAGGGAATCAGATCTGTGGAAAAATTGACTTATTCATCAGCTCTGAAAATGAAAGGGACTAGTCTTATGATGATATGCTGAAAGAAACAGAAAAAAATGTCACCCTGAAACCCAAATTTCTGAAGTTCCCGCCACAAAGCATGGAGTCCCTTGGAATGGAAACAACTAGCATTTATTTAATTAATTTACATGGAGAAGAATATTTAGGGGAGAGGATGATTAAGAGTCTTAGTAGGAACCAAAATTCTTGCTAAACCCAAGAGGGCTTTGCTGTCACGGACAGTAAGAAAACACTGGTTTATGTATTTGTGTATGCGTATGAATATATTTTTCCTACTGAATATGTATTTCTTTCCTAGATACCCTTATTTTCTCTGCACCAGTCTTTTACAAGCCAGCCAAGTCCAGCCTGTGGCTTTGACAGGAACAAACACTGAGCTCTGAGTTCCTCTTTCCATTCACCCAAGGGGCCAGCTTGTTTCTTGTCCAGGGGGGTTACCAAAGACTAAATTCCAATTCTTGAAGCTGTTTGCAACTAATCCGGCCTCTTGAAATTGGGATACTCGAGAGCTTTACCCTAATTAGGAAAATCTATACAAAAGTAAAAGAGTCCTGGTGGCACAACAGTTAAGTGCTCTGTGGTGGTTAAATTTGTGTCAACTTGTCTGGGCCTGGTTGAGTGGCTGGGCAGCTGGTGGTAGTTATTCCCCATGATGAGACTGGCAATCAAGTCCATGGTGGGATCTACCACAAACAGCTGAGTAGCTGCTTTGGGTACATGGTCTGCATCCCGTATACAAGAAACAGCTTTGGGAATGGTCTCCAGCTTATGGAACAATTGAATGCTGCGTGTAGCTGAGTCATTCATTGTTCAGCAGCCTGCCATGCTCTGCCAATCCTGGGACATTCAGTGGACTTGAATCAGTGGCCTGCTCTGTTGTTTGGTAACATTGGGACTGTGTCCTTTTATTTGTCAACCTTGGGCTTGTTAGTTTCAGCAGCCAGTAGCTGCCTGAGTGAAGAGATGCCTTTAGCTTCAGTGGGCCAGGAGCAAGAGGCAGAGCCGAAACCAAGGTTGAGGGGCTTTCACCCAGGCCCTGGAGCCTGGCACCTTGAACTCAGACATAAAGCCTCCAAACTGTAAGAGAATAAACTCTTGTTTGTTCAAGCCATCCCATTTGTGGTATATTCCTGTTAGAGTAGCACTAGGTAACCGAAACATGCTCTTTGAGGAGGGAAGACCTCGTAATCTGCTCCCATAAAGATTACAGCCTAGAAAACCCTACTCTGTCACATGGGGCCAGTATGACTCAAAATTGACTCGATGGCACCTAACACCAACAACAGCATACTAAAGTAAATACCCCTTACAATTTCCCTTCCTAGAAAACCTCCCACCCGGGAGTCTAACTCAAGACAAACTGACTCCATGCAAGAAAAGAGAACAACAGGGGTCAATTGCCTAAATATCAACTATATCAATCAGAATATTAGGCTCTGGGCAACAAGAACCCGAAACATTAGAGACAACTTTATAGGCATAAAGATTCTATATTTAAATACTTTAAATGGCCGCCAGAAAGACCCTCCAGTAATATGAGTTCTTCTATGTGTCTATTCCACTTTATTGTGAGCAACAGCAATTAAAAAGTTACAAGAAAAGAAAGGAAGACATGTTGTAGTTACCATGAAAACCTTCCCTTTTTGGTCTCAGAGATTTTGTTTACATTTTTAACCTGATATGGCCTAGCAGGGTCAACCAGAGTTCAACACTTGAAATGAATGCACCAAAAGTTCTGAAGGGTCAAAGGTAAAGAAGCCAAGATTGAGTTTCAGTCCAGGAGGCTCCACAGGGATGAAAAAACATGCTGACACAGATGATCCTGGGTTTGTTTCCAGGAGCTAGAATGCTCCATTTGTTAGGGCTAGCGACTTATAGCTGTCAAAGGAAAAGGCCCCACTTGCTTTTCATTCTTCCCTTAAATAAGCACTACTTTTTTTTTTTTTTTTTTGCTTCTGACAATAATATGACTCTACGAGTGTTTGGAAAGGCGATTTTTTTTTCCTTGTTGCATAATACCTAGATTCTTCTTGATAAATCTGTTTCCAAAAAGAGGGGAGAAAGATTTCCATTTTGAAGGAAACATTAATATTTTCCATATGTGTTGGCTCCTGGGGGTAGAATTAGCATCCAGATTCAACCCCTGTGGATTGCAAGTGCAAGCCTGTAGATCTCAGGCAAGCTGCAGACATGTGTGAGTCTTAGCTGCTCAGCAAATCCACCAACTTTGCAGGTGTGAAATGCTGGTGGGGCTCAATGGGCTTATCTCTGAAATCAAGCACTCAGCCAGTCTTTGAGATGAAATTTCACAGGCAATGCCAATTGAAATGTCCCCTCTGATAGAAAGTTCAAGACATACTTTACCACTTTATGAAATGAATAGACATATAGATTCATGAAGCATCCAAGCTGAAAGGGACTATGGAGATCATCAGTTGCGGTCTCACGTTTGACAGATGAGAGGATTGAAACAGTAGCAGCAGCATCTGCCCAAGTCTGAACAGTTCTAAGGGCATCACTGAACTTAGTTCCAGGTCTTCCAATCCCATGTCCAAGATCATAAACATACTTAGCAACCTGCAAAACAGTTCCCTACTTTGGAAACAAAATTTGTATACATAATTACAGTAAAAAAATAATATCTAATTTTATGGTCCTCATCAAGTTTTATGATCCTCTATCTTTATGCACATAGAACTAATACATAAATAAAACAAGATTCAAAATATATTAAAAGGGTATGTACATGGGGATGTCATGAGTCAGAATCAACAGCAACAACAGTAAAAATAAATTCTCTTTCCACTTTTGCCTCCAGTTCTTTGGTCCCCTTCTCTAGAAGCATACACCAATACCAGTTTGTTGTATATCCTTTAAAGAAATATTTTAAAAATATTTCAGTGATTGATGTCACTTTTTCATTGTGATCAGAAACTCGTGTATATTCAATACTCTGACAGAATAATACATGAATTTGTCCAGGTAATTTCTCGTGAAGGCAAAGCAGTGATAAACTAAAAGGATCTGCAGCTTGTTGGGAGGAAACAGATTGCTGCCTGAAAATGTACTGCATTCCCTCAATATGTTGCTCTAACATCTGTATTTTCCTCCTAAAGTGTTTGCATCCACAAACAAATGAACGCACAGCATGAATAGCTCACAACATGGCTATTCACAATTTGTGGCTTTCAATAGACCAATTGCCTACATTTAGAATAATCAACAGAAAGTCACTTCTTTATTTCCAAAAGATTAAAGTTAATATCCTTGCTTTTTCAGAAATTCTTTATTACCTGTGATCTAAAAGCAAGATTCATAAAGAACTGAATTGAATGCAGAAATCAAGGACAAATGCTGTTGTGACTCTTTCTGAAATTTTTCCTTATACATGCTCATGAACTCCCTACCCCCAACCCCAATGCTTCAGATCAAACTCTCTTTTCTTTGCTAGATTTATTATAACAGCTAGATTCTGTTATTCCTGCATAATCTAGTCAGTGTGGTTCAATCCTAGTCGGTGAGCAGGAGAGAGATACAAAGTGAGATCAGTGGTAGCAGGGCCCATCCATGGTATGAGTTTAGATTTCATTGTACTAATGATGAAATAAGGTGCTGTGGTTAAAGCATTCGGCTTCTAACCTAAATGTCGGCGATTGGAATATATCTCTTGAGGCATTCTGCTTCAGTAAAGATTTACAGCCTTGTAAACTCTATGGTACAGTTCTACTCTGTCCTATAAGGTCACTAGGAGTCAGAATCTATTGGATGACAGTGGGTTTGTTTGTATTGATGAAATGCCACTGCTGGGTTTGAAGCACTGGGTTTACCTCATCAGGTACACGTGCACACATGCACACACATTTAAATAATTCAGGCTTCCATGTGGAGAATAACTGTAGACATTAAATTATGCATTGTACATGCAGACAAGCTTTGCCTCAAACTTCCAAGCAGCCTTAAGACTGCTAGCATAAGGCACATACACCCATTAGCATCAACCATTCCAAAGGTGCTATGTTCATCTGTGATGGAGCCGGACACACAAGACAGGTTTGGCAAAGTAAAAGCCATCATTATTATTTATGGAAAACAAATAGGAAACAATAACAACAGATTTCAAAGGGGAACCACTTACCCTTCCCCAAATTACCCATGTCCATTCTTATGTCACTGGGAAGGAGTGCCATGGTTCAGGTCAGGTGCTCTCTTCACATTGCCACCACCCCTGGCTAACACTACACTTTCTGGGCCTGCACAACAAAAAAAGTCTACATGGCTCCTTCCCCACTGCCAGAGAGGGTGGTATGGGAGGAAGTGGAGGGTGGTGGGAGTGGCAGGCAGCCCCTGAACAAGACATACAGGGCTTTGCCCTGCTCTGGCAAGGGTCATAGCTCTTTCAGCTCTACGAGGGAGCTCGGGTAGCATAGTGCCTAAGGCAGTTGACTGCTAACCAGAAGGCTGGCAGTTCAAACCCACCAGCCACTCCTCGGAAGAAAGGTTGGGCAATCTACTTCCGTAGTGATACCGCCTTGGAAACCCAAGGAGAGGTCGCTATGAGTCGGGGCTGACTTGACAGCACATAACAACAACAGGGTTATCCCAGAGGCCCCCCAATCTCTTGGAAAGCCTTCCATCCAAAGGTATTCAACCTTCTCTCCTTGGACTGACAAGCCCACCATTTCTCTCTCTGTCTTCAGTCTTCATTGTGACATCTCTCTCTTCCAGGTCTAGGAAGAGACCTTGGTTCCAAAGTACACGCTCCACTCTAGACTCTTTTTGATAGCGGTGAGGTCTCCTGAGATCTCTGTGGGATTGGCCCTTATATAAGCCTAATAGGATGGCAAAACTGACCAGTCACCTAGCAGGACCACCCAGGGTTCAATCTTACCAGGTGAATTTTCAAGGCACTATTTGCATAGTAAAGCAACCTTGTGAAACTGTGGCCCAGATAATCATTTCGTGAGAGTTACAAGACCATGGCTAGAAAAGCCATTTATTGCACCACAAGGAACAAGAGGCTTTGCAGTAGTTTGGCTTAGAGATGATGGAAGCTGAACTGTGGCAGTAGTTGAGAGTGGAGATGGAGACAGCTGGATCAATTCAGTGCATGTCTTAGAAGTAAGGGAGATAGAACATGCTCTTGGATTGTATATGGGTGAGGGTAGAAGAAAGAGAAATTAAAGATAATTCCTGGATATTTGCCCTTTGATACTGAATGGTTCTATCCTGAATTGGGACAAGGTTACGGAAGGAAAAGAGTAGAGAGATGGTTGTAGGAGTCAGGAATTGTGTTTGAGTCTTCTTTAAATACTGTTAGATATACTGGTTTCCATCCTGACTCACTGGCTCCTTCTCCCCAGTGTTCTCTGCTGGTTCCTCCTCATCTCCTTGACCTCCTCATATTGGAGGGCCCTAGGCTCATTCGTTGGACCTCTTCTCGATCTACACCACATTACTCTGTTGGTGACTTCCTCCAGCCTCATGGTTTTATAGACCACTTATATGATAATGTTTCCCAACTGTGAATTGCCAAGCAAGTCCTCTCCCCTGAACTCTAGAACCATATATCCAACTGCCTATTCAACAACTGTGCTTTTGTAGTAGACAGCTCAAACTTCCCTCCAGAAGTAGGGTTGCCTCATAAAATACAGGATGCCCAGTTAAATTTGAATTTCAAATAAAAAATTAGTAATTTTTAGGTATAAGTATAAGCAATATTGGATGGGGTATACTTAGACTAAAAAATTATTTGCTGTTTATCTGAAATTCAAACTTAACTGGGTGTTTTTCATTTGTCATTTCTGACAACCCTACTCCAAAACAGATGCAAACCACTGTCTTCTCTACCCTGATTGACAGCAACATTATCCTTCCAATTGCTCAGGCCAAAGACATTTGAGTAATCCTTCACCTTTCTCTTTGTTTCATACACCACATCCAATTTGTCAGCTAATCCTATTGGCTCTACCTTCAAAATATATCCATAATCTAAAATGCTTTGCCATCTTTACTGCTACCATTGTAGTCCAAGAAACCATCACTGCTTGTTGCTGTTGTTAGGTGCCATCAAGTTAGCTCTGATTCATAGTGACCCTATGTATAACAGAACAAAACACTGCCTGGTCCTGTGCCATCCTCACAATCCTTGCTATGCTTGAGCCCATCATTGCAGCCATCATATCAATCCATCTTGTTGAGTGTCTTCCCCATTTTCACTGGCCCTCCACTTTACCAAGTATGACATTCTTCTCCAGGCAATGGTCCCTTCTGATATGACCAAATTATGTAAGACAAAGTCTGGCCATTCTCCTTTCCAAGGAGCATTCTAGCTGTACTTCTTCCAGGACAGATTTGTTTGTTCTTCTGGCAGTCCACAGTAGCTTCAGTACTCTTCACCAACACCACAATTCAAAGGCATCAACTCTATTTTGGTCTTTAGTCATTGTCCAGCTTTCACATGCATATGAGACTATTGAAAATACCATGGCTTGGGTTAGGTACAACTTAGTCTTCAAAGCATCATTTTGCTCTTCAACACTTTAAAGAAGTCTTTTGCAGCTGATTTGCCCACTGCAATATGACGTCTGATTTCTCAACCGCTGCTTCCATGGATGTTGATTGTGGATCCCAGTAAAATGAAATCCTTGACAACCTCAATTTTTCTCCATTTATCATAATGCTGCTTATTGGTCCAGTTGTGAGGATTTTTGTTTTCTTTATATTGAGATGTAATCCACACTGTAGAATGTAATCTTTAATTTTCATCAGTAAGTGCTTCAAGTCATCCTCACTCTCAGCAAGCAAAGTGTGCCATCTGCATATTGCATACCACCTTTGTTTAGATCGTTAAAATAGCCTCACAGTGTTTCTCCCTTTGTCCCTTAAAGTGTATTCTCAACACTGCAGCCAAAGGGAAACTTTTCAAAAGTAAGGCAGACTGTGCCATTCTTTTGATTAAAAAACTGCCCATTGATTTCCATCTCACACTGTATAAAAACCAAAGCCCTTGCTTTGGTTGACCAAGCCCTGTGGGACCTGGTCCCCCATCTCTTTTCTGATCTTCTGTTCTACTCTCCCCTCACCCACTTTGCTTACTGACTTCATTTCTGTTTCTTGAACGAATAATGCACACTCCTATCACCAGGGTCTTCATACTTCCTGCCTGTGTCTCAATCATTCTTCACCCAAGACATTCACCTGTCTCATTCCTTTGCCTCTTTCAAGTCTCTGCTCAAATGTCATCTTCTCAGTAAGGCATTTCCCAGTCATCCTGTTTAAAATTATAATACCCTCCCCGCTATCCCAGCACTCACTATTTGTCCTCCCTGCTTTATTTTTCTCCAAGTACTTATTTGTTGTTGTTGTTAGGTGCCATAGAGTTGTCTCCAACTCATAATGACCCTATGCACAGCAAAGCAAAACACTGACCGGTCCAGTGCCAGCTCAAGTACTTATTATCTTCTAAGGTACTATTGAATTTACTTGTTTATGTTGCTAATTGTTGCCACGGGGGTAGTGGTTTTTTTCAACTGATGTAAATATGCTCAAAACCTAGAACAATATCTTCCATACAGCTGATGATCAATAAATATTAATGGAATTAATAAATATGACAATCAGTGAATCAAGTAGAGTTGGTTTTACAAATGTGGACTTTCAGGAAAATATCAGGGCTGGAGGAGTCCCTGGGTGGTGTGCATGATTAATGTGCTCAGCTGCAATCAAAAGGTTGGAGGTTCAAATCTACCCAGACGTGTCTCAGAAGAAAGCCCTTGTAATCTACTTCCAAAAATTCAGTGATTGAAAACCCTAATCCCTCCGAGAAAGCCAAACACCTGGAGAGAGAGAACCACCGGATCTGCTGACCACAGTATTGGGGGACACCAGACTCAACTGGCACAACATAATACATAAAAATCTTGTTCCACAACCTACTTTGGTGAGTAGTGACTGGGGCCTTAAAAGCTTTTGAGCAGCCACCTAAGATGCAGCTAATGGTCTCCTCTCATCTGAAGCAAAGAAGAGTGAAGAAAACCAAGGGCATTTGGAAACAATCAGCCCTAGGACATGATGGACCTTGAGACCAGAAGAACTAGATGGTGCCCAGCTACCAATGCCAACCACTCAGGAAATGATCAAAACTGGAGATCCTGGATAGAGTGGGAGGGAAACAATGGAACAAAATTAAAAAACACAGTAACGACCAGAATTACTAGTCAAATGGAGTCTGGTGGGACCCCCAAGACTATAGCCCTGGGATACACTTTGGGCCTGGGATAAAACTCACTCCCAAGGGCTGGCTCTCAGCCCAATAGTTGTTGTTGTTGTTGTTATGTGCCGTCGAGTCGGCCCCAACTCATAGCGACCCCTCCTTGGGTTTCCGAGGCAGTATCACTACGGAAGTAGGATTGCCCAACCTTCCTTCCGAGGAGTGGCTGGTGGGTTTGAACCGCCAGCCGTCTGGTTAGCAGGCAAGTGTCTTAGCCACTATGCTACCAGAGCTCCCCAGCCCAATAGTAGTAAGACTTAAATGCACAGTATCCAACCCAGGGCAATTCACCCACCTGCTCTTCAGAGATACATCCCTTGGAGCAGTCATCCATGGGGTACCAGAGGGGCAGCATTCACGTGGAGGGAAAGCTGGACAGACAGGAGTGCATAACTGAGAAGGGCACAGAGATGGGGGGGTCACAAGGAAGGGAGAGGAGGAGAGTGGGTTAGGGTTGGGGATGGTAATTGGGGAGTGAAATCAAATGTACACGAACTGTTGAATGTAAAACAAGTTCTGCTCTGTAAATTTGCACCCAAAGTGCTTGCATGCACATGCACACACACACACACACACAAACCCTATGAAACACTATTCTACTCTGGCACACATGCAGTTGCCATGAGTCACATTTGATTTGATGGCGACTGACTGGCTTTACAGGGCTGGACTTACAGATTTGGGAGCCATTGGAATGTAGATGTACTGAAAGCCATGAGACTGAATGAAGTCACCTGGGAAAGCATGTAAATGAACATGTCCTAGGTAAATACAAAGATGTTATTGAATTTGACAAACTAGAGGTGATTGGAAACATTGATGAGAGCAGTCTCTGTAGGTTGGTGAGGAATAGAAACTGGTCTAAAGTGGGATGAGGAGAGAATGAAACAAGAGGAAGCAGAGTCTGCAACAATATAAAACTCTTCCAAAATATTTTTTTATGAAGAGGAGCAGTGAAATGGGATAACAGCTAAAAGGGGACTTGGAGAGAAGGAAGAACTGAATCATAGGGGTAAAGGGAACAGTTATTTTTAAAGATGTATATAGTATCAGACAGGTTTGTGTACTGAGAAGAATGGTACAGCAGAGATAAAGAATCTGATCAGGCAGGGAAGAGAGAAGCACACATGAAAAAGCAAGTCTTTAAGAAGGCAAGAGGTAGGACCAACACATAAGTGAAAGGATTAATTTAAGATAGGGCAAATAGGAAAGAAGACAGACAGTGTAGCTACAGGTACAGGTAGTTTTGGTGATGGGAAGATGAGGAAGTTCCTGATTATTTCAGTACAGATGTACAGAAATATTATATTATAAACCCAGAAAGACATGTTTCTCTGTAGCTCCTTTTCCTCCTCTCCCTTGGCTAATATGATGCAAACACATAGAAGACTTACATGGAGAAGGTTTTTTTAATTGAATCAATGTACTACTTTCTTCTAGGAATGTTCCACCTGGGAGCCTTATCCAAAAACAGCTCTAGTTCCTAGAAAAGGAAGAAGGGAAGAAACTGTAAGTTGTAAAAGCCACTGGCCTGAGGCTGTACTTAGAGTAGAGTGGTCAAGTATATTTTAACTGGAATCAGGCCGGGAAATCTGAAATACAGCATTAATATGGGGGAAGGGACGATTAAACCAAAGTGTTGGGTACAAAGACATCGGGAACATGGTCCCAGGCCTCCCTGTATAAATCAGTTTGCTTGTTTGAATACTGTTCTGTTGTATTATAAATATTATTTTTTATAATATTTTATTGTATTATAAATATTATAATATAATGTTATTATATTATAAAGTAATATTATATTAATTGTCTCCAAAGGAAATATTTTAGGTGGAGAACATGGTAAAAGAAGGACTAATACTGAAAACAAAATACTTAAGACTAATTAGCACTGTCCTACTATTGAGAACCTGAGTTATATTCAGTCCCTAGTGGTTACAGCCCATTTGGAACAGAGCCTAATGTGGGAAACACAAATAATAACCCTTTTGTGAAATCCTCCTTATTATCACCCTGTCCTTTCAGGTGGGATATGTCACTGACACCAGAGGTAGAAACTCACCAGGCTGTAGGGACAACAGTCAGAGAAAAGCATCACAGAGTGTTACCCAGCTAGCTCCTACTAGGATTAGGCCATCTGGTTTTCTCCAGCCAAATAATTGCTAAGTTTCTCATTAAATAAAGTTCTTTACCTCAGTGTTTTTTCAACTCATGTACCATAGCAAAAGATTCCCATGTTTCTGGATAGGCTCACACTCAACATTTAAGCAACTTATACAGAATCACACTGAATGAGTTTCCTGAGTCCAGCTGAGGAGAATGCCAAGCATTCAGAAGCAAATTCCTTGCCCTAAATTGAAGGACTCAAGCCTTAATAACCTGGCTGAGATCATCTACCAATTTCAAGTATCTTCCACTGACCTTCTCACATCAAGTGGTTTCTGAGTCAGAAAGTGGAAACAAAGTAATGTGAATGGAGATGGTTTTGAGTAGTCTTTACAATAATACAAAGCAAATGTTGTTGCTGTTGTTAGGTGCCACTGAGTCGAATATGACTTGTAGCAACCCATGTACTACAGAATGATACACTGCCCAGTGTATCATTGCCACAATCCTTGTTATACCTGAGCCCATCGTTGCAGCCACAGTGTCAATCCATCTTGTTGAAGGCCTTCCCCTTTCTTGTTGACTCTCCACTTTATGAGGCATGATATCCTTCTCCAGGGAATGGTCCCATCTGACAACATGACCAAAGTAGGTGTCTGGCCATTCTTGCTTCCAAGGAACATTCCAGCTGCGCTTCTTTCGGGACAGATTTGTTCATTCTTCTGGCTGTCCATGTTACTTTCAGTATTCTTCGCCAACACCACAATTCAAAAGCATCAACTCTTCTTTGGCCTTTTTATTCATTGTCCAGCTTTCACAAGTATATGAAGGTATTGAAAATATCATGGCTTGGGTTAGGAGCACATTAGTTTTCAAAGAGACATCTTTGCTCTTCAGCACTTTAAGGTCTTTTGCAGCAGATTTGCCCAGTGCAATATGACATCTGATTTCTTGACTGCTGCTTCCATTGGTGTTGATTGTGGAACCAAGTAATATGAAGTCTTTGACAGCTTCAATCTTTTCTCCATTATTGTGATACTGCTTATTGGTCCAGCTGTGAGGATTTTTGTTTTCTTTATATTGCAGTGTAATCCATACTGCAGACTATAGTCTTCAATCTTCATCAGTAAGTACTTCAAGTCACCTTCACTTTCAGCAAGCAAGGTTGTGTTATCTCCATATCACAGGTTGTTAATGAGTCTTCCTCTAGTCCTGATACAGCATTCTTCTTCATATAGTCCAGCTTCTCGTATTATTTGCTCAGCATACAGATTGAGTAAGTATGATGAAAGAATACAACCCTGACACACTCCCTTCTTGATTTCAAACCACGCACTATCCCCTTGTTCTGTTCCAATGATAGCTTCTTTGTCTATGTACAGTTTCCTCTTGGGTATGTGTAAAAAATACAACATAATAGGTCCTATTATTATTCCTGTCTCTATTGAGAGAGCTCCTTTGGCTCCATGGAATGAAAGTTTTTGCACAGGCAGGGTCTCAGAATACCATTATCAGTGTCTGTGCAGTACTAGACCAGTGTGGTCACTGTAGATAAGAACTCATGAAAAAAAAGATACATAGTGTCTGAGGCAAGATTTCACCACTCTGGGAAAAGAAAGTGCTATTTTTTCTGGAAAATTATCTCTGCCAACTAAAGATACTTTTTTTGGTTTTGTTTTATAAACTTTTTTCTCTGATTTTTTTATTACAAAATATTTCATGTACATGAAAATTTAAAAGGATAGAAAAATAACACTCTTGCATCCTCTACCTGATTCGATAATTGCCATACTTTTTATATTTGTATGTATGTGTATATTTTATTTATTTTTGTTGTCTTTGAATAATTTGAAAATAAATTGCAGACATTGTGAAATTTCACTAATACTTCATCATGCATCTCTTAAGAGCAAGAACATTCTCCTATATGATCACAATACCATTTTCACATTTTGGAAAATTAACAATAATTCCACAGTATCATCTGGTATCCAGTTATCTCTAAATTTCCCTTATATCTTCCAAGAATGTCTTTGTTCAAAAGTTAATCAAGGTTCATATATTGCATTTGGTTATGTATCTTTTTACCACTTCTTTTTCCCCAAAAAACATTGACTTTTTGAGAAGTCCAGGTCACTTATTCCTAACCATAACCCTAACTCTGGGTTTGTCTGATTGTTTCCACATATTATAATTTAACTTGTTCTTCTATCCTCTCCAGATCTAAATGTTAGATTGAGAGAGGTTTGATTTGATTTAAGTTCAACAAGTTTGGCAAAAATATTCAGAGGTGTTATTGGGTACTTCAGTTGCATCACAACACAAAGCACTATTGTGATGCTTGGTTTTGTTAAGTTACTGACAACCAGATCTCATTACTGCCAGTTAGGCAATAGTCTAGGGGGTGATATTATGTGGGAAATGGTGGGAGTAGCAATAGTATTAGCAGTAGCATCAGAACTTTTCTAACTTCAAGGGGGATGCTGACCACGATTAGCCCAAAATTGATTTCTATGAAGCGAAGGTCACACATACCTTCACTTCCAACTTTCTTCCCCCTTCCCCCAACCAATTCTTACAATAGCTGCCCCTCCCAAAGCACTCTACTTCTCTGCTGGGTTTGGAAATTCATTGCAATGGCCACATAGAATGCACAGGTCATATTTATAGTTAAGTGGTTTATTAAGAACAAGGTATAACTTGGGATCAGAATCAACAGGCTACAACTCAGGATGAGAAAGTATGTAAGCAAAGTCTCCCTTCTTAAGTGTTGGCCAGCTTTCTCAGCTCCTCCTAACCATGCAGGTCTCCTCTCAGCTCCCCCAGGACAGGCCTCCTATAGGCCCTCAAAGACAGGCTCCTCTTGACCTCATCAGGACAGGTTCTTCTTGGCTCTGCTTCTTGTCACCTCTAGCTCTGCCACTGGGCCCTTTCTGGGCCTCTTGCTGTTTTCAATGTTATAGCCCTTTATCTGTGTTACAGTTCTTTTAGGAGGTTCCTTACCTCCTTTTTCTCTGCTTCTACTGTCTCTTCTCTTCTCTCTTCCTTCTGCTTCTTCCTGCTATGTCTCTTCCTGTTTCTTTCTATCTCTCAAAACCTCTGTGGGGATAACTGCTTATATCTATAAAGTCCTCATCAGTTTCAAGGTGTGGCCCTCCCACCAAGACCACAAACTGACCAATTCCCTCTCAGCAGGCCACAGACACCTTATTTGCACAGTAGGCTACAGATACTTCATTTTCAGGGTCTGTAGTCAATTCATTTGCATAGTCTATTGATCAATCCCTGTAAGGTCCATACCAATCACAGGGCAGGCTGTGGCCCAGACCAGACAGAAAAATACCAAACCACAACTTGTTAACAGCTTACCCAAAAAAGATCAATCAACTTGGATAAAAGTAACAAACCCTCTGGGGTAGAAAACTAGGGCAAAGGTAACTCCTTAGGGCTTTGGGGAAAAAATCTCCCAAGTTGTTTTTCCAAAGAACCAAGGCAAAAGACTACATAAAGGAACTCATTTCACCACACTTTGGCACCATGTAAATATCCTGTTCCTTTGGGGATTCTTCCTATCTCTTGGGTAACACTTTCCAAACCCTTTCAAACTGACTTATTTAATGATCCCTGAGATGTAGGTCTGGCCTATACATCAATATTTCTGCAAGTACTGTGGTACTGTGTACTTATCCCAAAATTTCCTCTTGAAAATTTTAAATCCTTTGGGAATTGAGAATCCCAAAATCCTTTTCCAATAAGGCAGAGAAGGAGAACTGTCATCTGTTATCGGATTGAAGCAGTGAGTTGATTAATGCAAACTTAGGAAGGGAAAAGAACTGGAAATGATACAGGAATTATAGCACTGCTCAAATGTTGACAACTAGGATAGAACTAACAATACCTTTTGTCACTATGCATGGATACACATCAAGTCAATTCTTTATATTGAGGGTCTGCAAATGCCTACCTGATATAATTGATGGTACTTTTGAGATAAAGGAATATGAAGTCATTCTTCACATTCCTGGGTGGGCAGAAACAATGTTAAATTAGCTACTATCAATACCTATGGCCTGCTATAGGCCTGGATATAGAAGCAGGATTTGTGTAGATGGGCCCCTTGAAGTGAAGAGGCCTCAAAGTCACTCTCCTCTAGTTCTTGTTTATGTTCTGTATAATTTCAGCTTTTTGGACTCCTTAGGACAGGAAAACTGAATAAAGAGACAAATAGAAAATAAAAAATAAGCTAAAAAAAAAAAAAAAAAAAAGAAGGAGAATTTTCCAGTATCTTCTCAAGAAAAACTCCCTTGGTTTTTATTAGTTTCTCCTTAGAAGCAATGAGAAGTTTAGGAATGTTTTACACAAAATGAAGTCAAGCTCTAAAAGGTGGTTATTGAAAGAGTGGAAATTATCCCTGAGCCATTTTCTGCTGAATGAGGTAAAATATAACAACTGGACTAGAATGAGAGTGATAAAGCCACTTGGCTTTTGAGACTATAACTCAAGTGGTCCTATAATGGACCAGGCCACAATGAAATGGAATAAGGGAAATTTGTATACTGGAAAAGTCCTTTAAGTATTTAGCAACTATTTATTGAGGACTTAATTAGCACTAAGTGTGGAGGTTTTGTTGTTGTTGTTATGTGCCTTCGAGTGGCCCGACTCATAGCGATCCCTCCTTGGGTTTCCGAGGCAGTATCACTACAGAAGTAGATTGCCCCATCTTCCTTCCAAGGTTTTAGGGGGTCAATAAATCACACCTTTTCTTCCCACATATGTTTGAACTAAATAGAGAAATAACAAGTAGAAGACAGGCAAATATAGATTAAAATGTCAGCTCTATTGTTAATAAGTTGATAAAGAATGTGACTCTGTCTGTAGTCACTAGACTTATGACCACCCAGTTCCAGGCAGTCTCACAGGGGTAGGCTTCTCTCCTGTGGCAGAGAAGATATGAGAATGTACCCTCCCTGCTGGCAGATGACACTGATAAGAGAATCTGAAAGGAGCTAGGGCATACACACCCATTTCCTTTACCCAAATTCTCACCTATTCTTCAACCATTTCTCGCCTCCCAACATCTGTCTGTCCAGGCTGTTCTGAAGCTCTACCACTATTACATACTCATTGCTGTCGAGTAGATTTGACTCATAGTGACCCCTCTTGGGTTTTTGAGGTTGTATCTCTATGGAAGTAGATTGCCCAATCTTCCTTCCGAGGAGTGGCTGGTGGGTTTGTACTGCTAGCCTTCTGGTTAGCAGTCAAATGCCTTAGAGCTCCCCCCTATTACATAGCAATCCTATAAAGATTTATAGTAGGCTCCGAATTGCCCTATGGTCTTCTGACCCAATCAAAACTGTTCTTTCCATATCCATTAGGTTAGAATATTAAACTATGCCTCAGAAGGAAGGTTGGGCAATCTACTTCCATAGTAATACCACCTCAGAAACCCAAGGAGGGGTCGCTATGAGTCGGGTCCGACTGGATGGCACATAACAACAACAACAATCATGTCACATTAATTCAACTGAATTTCAAATTTATTAAAATTTTAGGAGCTCTGGTAGCATAGTGTCTAAGACACTTGCCTGCTAACCAGACGGCTGGCGGTTCAAACCCACCAGCCACTCCTCGGAAGGAAGGTTGGGCAATCCTACTTCCGTAGTGATACTGCCTCGGAAACCCAAGGAGGGGTCGCTATGAGTCGGGGCCGACTCGACGGCACATGACAACAACAACAACAACAACAAAGGAAGAGACACACACTGCCTCAGAAACCCAAGGAGGGGTCGCTATGAGTCGGGGCCGACTCGACGGCAAATAACAACAACAACAACAAGGAAGAGAAGAATCAAATAGAAGAGAAAGAACATCAATGAAAAACAAAGGAAAATAAATCATTTGGGGTAAGGTGATGAACAAAAAGCATGCAACTTTTTACTGCTGAAGGGCTTGGCTCTATCTTCCTTTTAGTGAAGAATCCATTGGATCTCTAGAATTTCAAGTACACAAAATTGTTTTTGCTGGTTTTCTTATTTGTTTAACTGTCACGGTATTGGCAAGACTTCTATAGTGGAGAATAAGAGTGTGAAAATGTAGAGGCAGCTTAACTGATGTGGAAATGGAGAAGGAACTGGGTCTGTCAAAGAGGACATGCACGGCTTGAGCTGATATTGGGCCATCCAAGTGGAACTAGCTAGTGCAAAGCTGGATTGAGAGAGCTAGGGTGTTAGGTTAAGGACTGGTGATATAGATTTGTGAGGTGATGGCTGAAGCCATAAGGATTGAGATCTCTGGAGAGAGTGTAGAGGGGTAACAGAAAGCCAAGACTAAGCATCAGGTGACATTCTCAGTTATGGAACCAGAGAAAGAAAGATTTATGCAAATAAGAAAAGGAGTGAGGACAATAAAAAGCAAATTAAGAGAGTGTGGCTTTAATAAAGGCAAAACCAGGCAGTTTCGAGAAGTGACCAACACTGTTAAGAATAAGAAATATCAAAGAAAATGTGAGGGCTGTTTAAAAGGAAGTGGAGAAACATAGCAACTTATTTAGAATGCCCGATCACCAGCACTCAGTCTTTTTATTTATTTCTTTTTATTTTATTGTGATTTGGGTGAAGATTTACAGAGCAAATTCACTTTCCATACAGCAGTTCACATAT
>NW_006921660.1:2652863-2654293 GCF_000298275.1 Orycteropus afer afer
AAAACAAGAAAACCTGCAATATCTGGGGATAGGGCACTTAAAAAAAAAAAAAAAAAAGTAGAGAAGGAGAATAATTAATGAAAAAAAAAAAAGGGAAAAATGCAAAAAGAAAACCAATGAACAGGGTTAACCACAAGAAAAAAGGGAGGGAAAAAAAAATAAACCTTAAATTAAAATAAAAAAAATTCAACCAGGCACAGGGAAAAGAAAAAATGCTGAAAACTAGGACCTGGGAAGGGGAAGATTAAGAATAATAATAAAAGGGACAAAAGTATTAATAATATTACTTGTTTTAAAACAGAAAAATACAAGCAAACTAATCACCAGAAAAAAGAAAGCAAAAAAGAAAAAAATAAAAAGAGAAAAAAAATCGGTGGAGGACAGGGCAGGGCACCCAGGCTCCGTCTGAGCACACAGACTGTGATGGAGTTCCTGTTGGCCCAGAAGGTAGGTGGGAGTGGGGGATGGCCACATACCTCCATTCACCAAGCGGGTGTGGAGTATAAGAGTAACAAGAGGAATGTTGTACCTTGTCAGTCTTGCAGGTCCCAAGTGTCCTTGGGGTTGCTGGAAAGCAGAACGTGTTCTTAAGCCCCAGGAATGTGCGAGAGTGCTGTCTCTTTAAATATCCAAAATAGCCAAGCCGCTTTTTAAACCTTCAAAATGGCAGCATTCTCTGGACCAGCAAAAGTTCACGGCTCAGCTCACCTTTCTCTTCACCTTCTCTGTTTGTTCCCCAGCAACTGTACACAGTCCTCTGTGCAGTCCCGGACTAGCAGGGTGATTTTTAGGTTAATTCTGAGGTCCTACCACCACTCGGGAATCTCCAAGCTGTCTGTACCCTCAGGATCGCTGCCAGACTGCAGCTCCATCTGTCTTTTTTGGTATTTTCACACAAATTCTTCTGCTAGTTGGGGTTTAGTCCATTTCTATATCCTTCCCTTCAAGGCTCAGGGGTCCAGGATTATCTTCTGTGTCTGTGTCAATTGGGTTGAAGAGGGTCTGTGTGGTTTTTCTGCCTAGTCCACCATCTTGCCGGCCCTTACCACCTAGTCTTAAGAGTCTAATGAGCGTAGTTAATGACTACAGGTAAGTCATGCATATTTCCCCCATGGCAATTTGCTATTGGTAAGCGTGTTTTAAGTGCTTAACATGACATCTAATCTAGAAGCACTGGTTTCTGCTTTTCAATCTCCGTGTATCCAGATACTTTCAAGGTAATTCACAACTTAACAGAGAAAGGAAAAATAACCCTTATTGGAATTCAGGAGAGAGGTCAATTCTCTTTGCTGATCCTTTTTAACCCAATTTTTGATAAGATGACCAATAATAACTCATTTTAATCTTTTGCAAAATTGTCTGCATAGAATTAAAATCAGCAAACGGAACACTTTTCTGTGAAGACATTTTTTTTTTTAGGATTTGGGTGA
>NW_006921660.1:2658833-2701043 GCF_000298275.1 Orycteropus afer afer
TTTCTTTCCAGTTGTTCTATCTTTCAAAGAAAGTGGTGTATTAAAGTCTCCCACTATGAGTGTGGAGTCATCTATTTGGCTTTTCAATTCTTTTAACGTCTGATTTAGGTATTTTGGGGCTCTTTCATTGGGTCCGTAATATTTATTATGGTTATCTTTTCATGTTCAATTGATCCTTTAATCATTATATAATGTCCTTCTTTGTCTCGTATGGTGGTTTCTGTCTTAAAGTCAATTTGATCAGAAATTAGTGTTGCCACTCCTGCTCTGTTAAGACATTTTAAAGTTTCATTAGACCTGCAATAGCAAATAGTATAGTCCTCAGTGCTAACTCGAATCAGTTGATATCAGTCAACCAGCTGCTGTTGTGTCAACTCTGATTCATGATGAACCCATATGTTTCAGAGTAAAACTTTGCTCTATAGAATTTTCAATGACTGTAATCTTTATGGAAGTCAATTGCCAGGACTTTCTTCTGCAGGACCAGAGTAGATCCAACTGTTTAGTTAGTGTTCAAGCACAAAGCATTTTTGTCACCCAGAGACCTTAAATTAATGTTGCATATTGAGAAGAATTTGGTGTCACTGAAGTTCTGCAGTGGAGAGTGCCATGGAAAAATTACCTGTCTTGCATGTGCACATTAGAGGCAACACTCTTGCCAGATATATGCCATTCCTACACCTCCTTTTCCTCAAATCATGTAAGACTGTAGTCAATCAGTATCCTCCTGGAGTGCAGTATTTTGACAATTTTTTTTTAAACCTACCTGTCACCTTGCACATTCGTTATATTGTCTTCAGCTTCCTCAGGTGGTGAGTAAAACTCTGAAAAAAGCAGCATTTGCAAAACTGACATAACTCCTGGGAAAAGTCCTCTCTAATTAAAATAATACAATTTTGATGTCTGGATAACAGATTTTCCACAATTTGGCACAGCAATTCAAAAGTAAGTTGCAGACCCTTCATTCTTCCTGTTGGATAAGCAATGAGTTCTCTATATGTGTCTTGACCATTAGAGAATTTGAAAGATTTATTTTAGGTCATAGTGAGTCAAGTGAAACTTCAGAGAGCCCCATCTTCATTTATTCATCCCAAACTATCTAATAGACAATTAGTATTTTGTGACAGTGACTACTCATTTAATATGCCCATACCTGGTTTGTACTATACAATATTCCTTGAAGAATTAAACAGTTAAAATTAATTTCACACTTCCCCTACTTAACATCAAATTTCACTTCTTATTCTGAAACCAAAAGCGTTCTTGGTTTTTTTCTCCATATGAACTAAATGCATCAGTTTTTAAATTTAGAGAAAGAAAATAGCTAAATGCTTTCATGATGCCCTCATAACTAAATCCCCTGCCAGAGTATGTAGTTTTACTTAGTAATAAGTATGTCATAAGTACTTGGTCCAGTCAACTTCTTTCTTCTAAGAAAACAGACATAGTGAGAAATGATGATGTATTTAAAAACCAAAGACACTGAACTGAATTAACAAAAGTTTAATGATATTCATTCAAAATATATTTATTAAGGGCATATTGTGTGTCAGCACTGTTCTAGGCACTGGAAATACAGCAGTGAACAAAACAGACATAGTTACTGTTGCTCCCAAGGAGCTCACATTTTAGTGTGGGGAGACAGTAAAATATCCAGACGCTATGAAGAAAAATGAGATAAAGGGATGGATAACAACATGTCATTGGAAACTCTTTCTCTTTTCATTGATTTTCTTCTTTTCTATTCGAATGATCTCTTTGCACACTATCGCACATTTACACAAATTCAAGATTTGTTTGGCTTCATATCACACCAGCAGGACTAACAGTATTAAAATATTATCTGAGATGGTTAAGGTAAGATAACCAACCACCCTTTAGTTATAATTTCATTGCTTATGATCTTTTTCCTGAGATGGAGTTGAATAAGAGTTTTGATAGGTCAGAGGAACATAGGGCATTCTAGAACACAAGATAGGAATTTATAAAGTAGCTAAATTATACAGGCACCAAGTAAAATGAAAATCTGGGAGAAGAACCTTACAGGCAGAGGGAAGAGTAAGTGCAGAAGCCTGTGGCTGAAGAGTGCTTGACATCTTCAGAGAACAGCGAGGAGGTCAATGTGATTGCAACAGAGTGAGTAAAGGGCATGTATGAGGAGAAGTCAGAGAGTAAGCTGGGAGCAAGATCAAGTGGGGCCTTGCAGACCTTCATAAAGACTGAATTTTATTATAAAGTGGTATGCCATTGGAGGACTTTTTTGTAGAAGAGAGACTGATTTGGCTGAATCTATTGAGCCGCTTTGTGAAAAATAAACATAAGAAGATTGGTTAGGAGGCTATTACAATGGCAGAAGTGATGGTGGCCTAGATAAATGGAGCCAGGAGAAGAGGTAGAAGCTTCTGAATATAGTTTGAACATCAAAGTGACAGAATTTGCAGATGAATTGTTGTGGGGAGTAAGACAAAGAGTCAAAGATGACTCCAAGAGTTTTGGCCTGAGCATCTAAAAGACACAATGGCCATTTGCCATGAAAAGGAAGATGAAAGGAGTAGGTTCATGACTGGGAGGGAATATGAAAAGTAGGAGCTGACTCATTAAGTTTGAGATGTCCATTACATTTTCAAAGGAAATGTTGAGAGGGCAATTGGATATTTAGGACTGGGCTAACAACATACGTTTTAGAGTCATCAGAGTATAAAAGGTGTTCAAAGCCATGAGATGGGATGGGATTGCCTAGAGTGTGAGGGTAGATGGAAAAGACTTCTGAAGCCTTAGCCTAGCACATTCCAGTATTTGGAGGACAGGAAGAAGAGACAGATTTGGCAAAACTGAATAAGAAATGCATCTGTAAGTTTGAAGAAAACTGTAGAGCAAGTGTACTTTTTACCCTGGAGCTCAAGTGAAGAAAGGATTTTAAGAAAGAGTGATCATTTGTATGATATGCTGGCAAGAAAAAAATGACAGAGAATTAACAATCGAATTTGATAATGTAAAGGCAGTTTTTTAAGTGTGCTGGAGACAATGCCAAATTAGAGTAAGTTGTAGAAAAGATGGAAGGAGAGAACATGGAGAGAGACAAGAAAAATAGACAACCCCTTTTGATGAGTTCTTCCACAAACAGTGTTTTGTTTGTATGCTATTTTTTCTTCACTTTTGCTTTTAACATTGGCAATATGATTTACATGCCAATAGAAATAAAGGAAATGTGAATAATTCAGAGAGAGGAAATAATGTCAGAAATGATGTTCCTGTGTACAAGTAGAGGGATTTTCCTTAAGAACTAACCAAACCAAAATACCAAACCCACTGTCATCTATTCAATTCCAGTTCATAGCAACACCATAGGACAGAGTGGAACTGCCCCATAGGGTTTCTAAGACTATGAATCCTTATGAAAGCACACTGCCTCATCTTTCTCCCATGGAGTGGCTGGTGGGTTCAAACTGCCGACTTTTGGTTAGCAGCCCAATTCTTTAACCACAGCACCACCAGAGCTCCTTAAGAATAGACAGTTATCATGAGACAAAAGTGTATGTGAACTGCTGTATGGAAAGCGAATTTGCTCTATAAATCTTCACCCAAATCACAATTAAAAAAAAAAAAAAAAAGAAAAGAATAGACAGTTATCCATTATAATGAGATGGAAGGCAGAGAAGCTGGTATTTCTGGTGGAAATAGCAGGTGGCAATCTCATATCACCATTTCTTTGTTGTTTTTAATGAAATAATTGAATTCATTAGCTTGGGAGTGCGGAGGAAAGAGGAATACCAGAGGTTTGAAGAAAGAAGAATGGCATAGTGGTCTCAAACAGTGAAAGAGAAAATTTACTAAGAAAATGTAGGAAGAGCATCAGGCAACATGAGGTTTATCATTAATTGAAGAAAACAACAGTAAGTACAGCTGTGTGTTAGTCTAGCCACTTTCTAGTCACTTTTTCTGGCTGAAGACCAGAGTAGGCTGAGAGTTGGATTTAAATAGAATTGAGAGCAGGAGAGGAGCAAGGGAGTTGAGAATATATGCAAGGGAGTGATTAGTATGATGGATCACCAAATCTGAGCCAGTTAAGAGGCAAAATCCAATCTGAGAAGGTGAAAAGGTGAAGTTTGGTGGTAATGTTTTGCAGTTCCTGGTGGTGTTAAAGATTTGTTCAAATTAGAGTAGAAGGAGTGAGCTAGAAAGATAGGAGGTGGTGGCCAGAGGATGGGACACTTGAAATTGAGTGGGTTTTTTTTTTTATTTTTTTGGTTATAGTATTGTTTTGTTTTTGGAAAGGTTTGTGGGTTTTTTTTGTTTTGTTTTGTTTTTTTCCTTTGATAAAAAGGTAGAGATTTTGGTAATGGCAAAGGCTAAGATACCATCATAGGAGTGACTGTCAGCCAGAGCAAAGAAGAGCAAAGAAAATCAAAGATGCATAGAAACAATTAGTCTAAAGCATTAATGGACCATGAGAGCCTCAACCTATATGATCCTGAGACCAGAAGAACAGGATGGTGCCCCAATACCAATGCCAACCATTCGGAAAGGGATCAAAATTTGAGATCCTGTATAGAGTGGGAGAAAAATGTGGAACAAAACTAAAAATCATAAAAAAGACTAGGTTTACTGGTCTGATAGAAACTGGTGAAACCCTCGAGACTATGGCCCTGAGTCACTCTTTGGGTCGGGAATTGAACTCACTCCCATGGATTAACTCTTCAGGCAAACAACAGACAGGGCTACGAGCTGAACACCTACACTACAGAGATGCACTCCTTAGAACAATCAACCATGGGAGATGAGAAGGGCAACATGTGCACAGGAAGAAAGGTAGGGAGGCAAGAATGCATAGGCAAGGACACAAGGAAGGGGTAACCACAGGGAGGAAGTGAGAGGTAAGATGTTACACTGCAGGGAATGTAACCAGTGACACAAAACAGAATGTGCGTGAACTGCTGAATGTAAAACGAAATCTGCTTTGTAAAATTTTACCCAAATCACAACAAAAAGTTAAATAAACAAATAAAGGAGTGGCTGAGGTAGGACAGCTCATTTGAGGTAAAGAATCAAGGCCTAGGTATTGAACAGATTAACCCTGTCAATGATCTGTTTTTGTTCACGTATCTCCTAAAATTTATATTTAAAAACTATGTACATCTCATACATATAAGTTGACCTCTAAAATGTTTCATGTTAAGCTTAAATGATTACAAAGAATATAATTTCTGGCATATTATCTATACTGGCAATTTAAAATAAAACCATTTCTCTTAAATATATTCAATGGAATATAAATGCCATGTATACATTTTTAAAATGTACAAACAAAAGTTAACACTGTTTTCCCCCTTAAGTTCTTATTCCACTGTACTTCTCCAACAGAATATCATCCTAATGTAATATATTATTATTATTAAAAGTCATTTATTGATTACCCTATTATAATTCTTTGCAAGAAAAATATATGTCTCTGATAGTTAAAGCACTCGGCTGCTAACCACCAGCCATTCTGCGGGAGAAAGATGAGGCAGACTGCTTCTGTAAAGACTAACAGCCTTGGAAACCCTATGGGGCAGTTCCACCCTGTCCTGTCGGGTCACTATGAGTAAGAATCAACTTGATGGCAGTGGATAAGCTATAAACTTTCTTCTGAATTGAGTTAGTACTACAATTATTAGTTCACAATTGATTAGAATGTAAATTTTTGTAATTATTGAAAGTAGATAAAACTGTACTGAACTTGAGAAAGATTAGGGAGTAGATTATGTGGTGCTGAGTAAAGGGGGTTTTCTAGTATCAGAGTTTCATATGTTCCTTACGGCATCCAGAAGTTTTTAAAACTTGAGGCAATTAAGTGGGTTGCACTTCAACCTAGTACATTGTTCAAGTTGCCCAAGACCATAATGAAGCACTGGGAGTACAAAACTGGTTCTTTTGGACTGTTTTAGAATTTATAGAACCCCCTTTTCCCAGTGGCTCATAAAATTTAAGGTAATACATCACAGCAAGATGGTGGCAGGGTAAGAACTTTGCCTCTTTTCTTTTTGGTTGAATGACAGGATGAGTGTGAAAAGGAAGGGAAAATTTCCTTTTGGACAATCACCCTCACGTGGACTTGATGCTTTACTCTCATCAGAATAAACATTAAACTATTCTTAAAATAGCTTTAGACTCCAAACAGACACACATGCACGTATACCAAAACTGCTTTAACGTAATAATTATCCTATCCTTCGTAGCTATTAATCTTCCTGAAAATCCAATATATTAAGAGGTGAAACAAACTAAAAGACAGATATCCTACTTTCTCACTAAGCTGTGCTAGAAATGGAGAAGTCTGAACCCTATCAGAGACCTAGTGTGAAGTTATTAGGCTTAAATGGAAAACATTCATGGCAATCAGCTAGCCTTTTCTCCTGAAGGCCTGTACGTCATAAACAATTCGGGTTTCAGGTCTGTCTACAGATGGTATTTTCCTACCCTTTCATGGAAATTTTTGAGCATGACATAGTTAACAATTTTGACTTTACAATAAATGCATTTTACAGAAACAAATTAATTACTTTGAAATAACAATGAGATTCTCCAAGGAACAGAATTTAGTTCATCTCCACAATTTAGAACTAAAGGAGCAATCATGAGTTTAAGTCTAATAAACCTCTGAGATTGTTGTCTAGTGGTCCCATCTCACAGTATCTACCAACCCATATTGTAATAAAATGTCTTGAATTCAGAGCCTCATTATAACTTGCCTTTTGTAGGCCTTGCTTTCCCAGAAGTAGGCACAAGATTATGTTTCCCTTTCACACATGCCTATGAAATCTAGAACAATTCTACCTATCAAGAAATTGCACAAATTTTCAAATTGAGCTGATAGGTTACCTAAGCCAATAGACATTTGACACATAATTGTTACTTGAACAGTGTTGTTACATCAGATTTGTTTAGGAAGATTTTAAACCCGTACACTTCTTCCCAATTAAATGTACTCAATTGAATATTGCTATCTAACATGAAGAAGATACTGGTCCCTATCCCTGATGATGTTTAAATAATGGTATGAAAGAAGCTGGGGTGTATCTCCCTACACAGTATGATTACATGATATGTTTGAGTATGAACCACCTTTCATGGTGTATTTAGGACAATATTCTCAAGCTATATATGAAAGGACCCTACTTCCTTAGGATATGAATAGGTATTACAGGGGAGAATGTGACAAGATTTCTCAGAACCTTTAATATGTACTTTCTAAATCTCCAAGGGGAGCTCTGGTAGCATAGTGGCTAAGGCACTTGACTGCTAACCAGAAGGCTGGCGGTTCAAACCCACCAGCCACTCATCGGAAGGAAGGTTGGGCAATCCTATTTCTGTAGTGATACTGCCTCGGAAACCCAAGGAGGGGTCGCTATGAGTCAGGGCTGACTCGAGGGCACATAACAACAACAACAACACAAATCTCCAAGAGGGAGTACATAGTATGTAAAGTGCCTCAGTTTCCTAGTAAATTAGCATTCCAGGATCCAGGAAATACTTTGGGTAACTGATTTGGGACATAAGCTCGTTCCCAGGCAAAGGATGTTGTCTGTTTCTGGAGAGATACTTTTGCAAATTATTTTTTTCACATTCTACTTAAATTACCTGTACATAGCCAAGAAACAGTCATTCGAACAGAACAACAGGATGGTGTTTGGTTTAAAATCAAGAATGGTGTGCATAAAAGTTGTATCCTTTCACCATACTTATTCAATCTGTATGTTAAGCAAATAATCTAAGAAGCTGGACTATATGAAGAAAAATGCAGTATCAGGATTGGAGGAAGACTTATTAATAACCTGTGATATGCAGATGGCACAACCGTGTTTGCTTAAAGTAAGCACTTAAGACTACAGCATTCAGTATGGATTACACCTCAACATAAAGAAAACAAAAACCCTCACAACTAGACACGTTATCAGGAGAGACCAGTCCTGGAAAAGGATATCGTGCTTGGAAAGTAGAGGGTCAGCAAAAAGGAAGACCTTCAATGAAATGGACTGACACAGTGGCTGCAACAATGGGCTCATACGTAACGATTGTGAGGATGGTGCAGGAATGGACAGTGTTGTGTTCTGCTGTACATAGGGTCGCTAACAGTCAGAACCGAGTCAATAGCACCTACAACAACTTATTTTTGAATCATCAAATTATTTTCAAAAGCCAGGACAAGACAGGTCTAAAATGAGAAAATACTTCAAGGAAACAAATGAGGGACAGTTTATACATGGGGATTATTCACAAATGACTACGTACAGTAATATTCCCCTTCATAGCATAATATTTGCTTCCTTGCTTCCTCAGTAGCATAGACTTCAGTGGACCTAACAACTAAAGCAAACATTCAACATCTGGTAAAATAAAACAAACAAACAAACAAAACCCAGTAAACCATGGATTTTAATCCTGGATATAAAGTAGCATAAAAATCTACCTTTAGCTACTATTTGAAACTCACTGGATTAATCAGTTGTTAAAAGTATTTAACAAATACTGCACACTCTTTCACATATAGCCACACACACTCTGAAAACTTTACAAAGTGCTTTAGATACTAACTCATTCTTGTTAGCTTGAAAGGATAAGTTTTGTTTTGAGATCTTTAAATGAAATAAAAGTGATATTTTAAAAAAGTTGTTTTTGTAATTAGCTCCAGATAATTAAACTTTTAATCTACTATTGAAGGGTGAAATATAATGAGTTTAAGATTAATTTTAATACAATGAAGACCAATAGAAAGAAAAATGATTTAGATTCCTCTTTTTTCCCTTTTCTTAATTAGTTTCCTTATTTTTCACTCTGCAACTAGAAAAGTACTGGATTGTCAATTGCACTAAATTACACCTAAAATGTAGTCAGAATTACTTCAAAGTAACAATACACTGATATTGATATGCAATATTCAACCACCACAAATTCAAAGCCAAAAGCATGTTTTTGTAGTGAAAAATTGAAGAACTTTTCATTCAGTATTGTTACAGTGTTTTATAATTTTTCTTAACCTTAAGAAGGGAGCTCTGGTAGCATAGTGGCTAAGACACTTGCCTGCTAACCAGACAGCTGGCGGTTCAAACCCACCAGCCACTCCTCGGAAGGAAGGTTGGGCAATCCTACTTCCGTAGTGATACTGCCTCGGAAACCCAAGGAGGGGTCGCTATGAGTCAGGTTTGACTCGACGGCACATAACAACAACAACAAATCTTAAGAAACTACTTTTTTCAAATTGATAGGAAATAAAGGTTTATGACCAAAAAGTAAAATATGCTAAAGATCATGGAAGAAAATTTCTAATATTTGGAAGATGTTATCTTGTCTTAAGGAGCTCTAGTAGTATAGTGCCTAAGGCACTTGACTGCTAACCAGAAGGCTGGCGGTTCAAACCCACCAGCCACTCCTTGGAAGGAAGGTTGGGCAATCTACTTCCGCACAGATACTGCCTCGGAAACCCAAGGAGGGGTCGACAACACAGCAACATCTTGTCTTATGAAGGAACAAAAGAGCATTATAGTTTTAAAGGCTTGGAATTACTATATTCTACCATTTACTTCCTTGGTAAGCATAAAAATAGCAGATTTTTCTATTGGAACCAAAGTCATTACTTCTCACTGAGGGTAAGATTCTCTATTACTAACCTAAAACTGACCACTTGGAGAGAAAGCTAACCACCTGGTCTAACACATTTGTTTCTGGGTGAGAAATTTCTAAGATTAGTGTACTGTATATGTAAGGACTTTGGTCAAACAAAGTCATCAAATCTTGCTGTTCTAAGCAAGTATACAGCAAATAATTCCTACTTAACAGTTAAAAATGGGGAAGAAAAATTTACATATTAAAAAAACCATATATTGATGTTCATCAGGTCTTCCTTTAAAATCTATTTGTTATTAATCTAGACACAAACTTGACCAAATAATTTTTCAACACATAACAAATTAAAAAAGGGATACAAGCTACTAGGCAGACAGCTTTAGGGGTTAGAAGATTGAAAACTTTACAAGCAGTCAAATTTATTTGAAAAACCAGTCTGAGGTGAGTAGAAGGGCAAATCGTCCATACTGGAGAAAACTTTAAGGATACCATTGTATAATGACATGGTGCGGAGTCAAACAATGATTACATTAAATATTTACTTATGTCTTACAGTGCACCACCCATCTGTCAGTTTGATACACTGTGGTGGATCGTGTAGTTGCTATGATAGTAGAAGCTGTGCCATTGGTACTTCAAATACTAGCAGGGTCACCCATAGTGGACAGGTTTCAGTAGACCTTCCATACTGAGACAGCATAGGAAGAAAGGGCAGGTGATCTATTTCTGAAAACTAGCCAGTGAAAATCCTATGGATCACAACAGAATACTGTCTGGCTGGACTCTTACATGCCTATGGTCGTGAAGATGGCGCAGGACCAGGTAGTATTTTGTTCTGTTATATATATTAGTCCAAGGCACTCAATTACAGCTGACAACATGTCCTATTATTACTTCAAAAGGGATTTAAGGACATATTTAAGAAGGCAGAAAGTTTTATCCAATACATTTAAAAGGTGAAAAACTACTTTAGGGCTTACAGGTACACATGCATCCTAAATATTCTCTTGCACTAAAAATCTCATTCCTTCAGTGTTCATGACAGACATGAACATGTTATTATAAAACAATTTGAAAAAAAAAAATGGAATGAATTTTTATTTTTTTATACTGGAGACTAAGTCCAGAATCCACAAGCGAGTAACTGAGGAAGTTAGCTGGATAATTCTGACACATTTTTTCAGGTCTAGAATGCTGGGCTCAAAAGCAGTATGACAAAGCTAGCTGGGAACTCTCCCTCAAATCTCAAAGAGGTGCTAGAGGGGCTGAGATTTATTTATCCTCATGTTAGAAAACAGACAGGGCTAGAAACTCCTGTGGGATTAGAAAAACATCAGCTACACTAATGTCGATGCAGATAATACTAGTCAATACCTTAGGAGGCTTACAGAAACCTTTATTAATAGGGATCGTCCATCAGCATGTTAACTAGAGAAAAGCCTCTAAATTAAGAAATGTGAATATTTCAGTTTTATACTGGTAGTCAAGAAACTGCAGAGGTTAACCTTCTATTGCTTAAAGTGTTTGTAAGAGTGGGATGTAAGGTAATACTAAAAATTACTTTTCAAACCTTTTGATTACATCCTGTAGACAGACTCGATTGGGTACCATCTTTTATTCTCACCTAGTATTATTGACTAATCATACTTTTCAATAAAGGGAGAGTCAATTTGGGGCCCAGAGTTTTCATAAGTAATATAAAAGTTGCACAGCTAGAATTTAATAGTGCCCTTTTTCCATTAAATTTTAAGGTAATAAATTAGTATCACAGAAAGTGATACTAAATTCCGTTTACCAATTTCTTTTTCAAATAAACTTACATTAAAAAGGGGGTCAATTTAAATAAAAGTATTAATAATACTTTTAAGTACAAAGTAAAAGTAGCAATGGTATGTAAAAATGGTACAGTCCATCGAGATGGTTCTACAGCATACTAAATTTAGAAAATCTTCCAAGTCTAGTTATGATATACATGAATTAAAAGCTATTATTTTATAAACTACCAATTAGTAAGCTTGTGAACATGAGAACTCTAAGACTAATGTTAAGGGACATGAATAGTAACCACATTTTACATACCCTAAATCACTCATTTTGGATGAACAAACTGCAGGCCAAGGAGGATAACTGACCTGCCTGAAGTCTCAGCTTAAAGCCCACATCACTGGACTTCTGGTCCAGAGCACTTGCCTCACACTGAAATGGGACATTGGGTTCCCATGAATAGGAATTAACTCAACTGCAACTAACAAGAACATGACAAAGGAGTTTTCGTTTCTCTAATCGATAAATAGGGTTTAGGCGATCATAGGAAAGGTAATTCCAAAATAATTGTTTACTTAAAATATATTTTAAATGATCTCCTGAAGAGCAGTGTAGCATATTTATACCAACGGTATAAATTATTATACCAGTTGTTTCTGGAGAACCACATTTTTCTGGTTTACCTAAGAGTTCACAGATAGCTCCTTTGCTGCCTTCCTTTTGAAATGTTAAGAGTACCTGCATGCCTAACAGAACAAGTTAGGTGTTCTCATCTGAAATTAAGACCAAAAACTCTAGCTGACTCACAGCTCTGACTGGCATTCCCAGTCCATCAATTTTCTACTCTCCTAAGTGATATTTCATGTTGTTGTTATTTGCCGTCGAGTCGCCCCGACTCAGAGCGACCCCTCCTTGGGTTTCCAAGGCAGTATCACTACAGAAGTAGACTGCCCAATCTTCCTTCCGAGGAGTGCCTGGTGGGTTTGAACCTCCAGCTTTCTG
The DNA here is from genome assembly GCF_000298275.1 of Orycteropus afer afer. NCBI lineage: Eukaryota > Metazoa > Chordata > Mammalia > Tubulidentata > Orycteropodidae > Orycteropus > Orycteropus afer. Next base: position 2,671,203 of record NW_006921660.1, read on the forward strand.
GTTAGCAGTCAAGTGCTTTAGGAACTACACCACCAGCGCTCCCTTGGTATTTCACATACCTACCACCAAATCCTCCAAGCTCTCAAAATCCCTTCCTCCCCTCTCTGATCTTTACTGAGAAAGTGGGGATATTAGAAGAGAACTATTTCATTTTCCCAAATGCAGCAATCTATCTGCATCTACACCCCTTCACTCCAGAATCTAAGCACCTGGAGGTAACAGATCTTTGTCATGTTTTGGTCACTGCTTTATCCCCAGTGCCTAAAACCAAAACCTTGCTCACTGTGCCAGAGAGTCAATTCTGACTTATAACAACCTTCTATGTTGCAGAAGAGAACTGAGCTCTGTAGGGTTTCCTTGGTTGTAATCTTTACAGAAACAGTTGCCAAGCATTTCTTCTGCAATGCCATTGGATGGGTTTAAACTACTCATCTTTTAGGTATTAGTGCAGCACAAACCATCTGTACCACCCAGGGACCTCAAACAGTGTCTTGGAAATAACTCGCACAATAAACATGTGAATAAATGAATACAAATGTTGCCTTCCCTGTTGATGGTGACAATGAACTGCCCCTGTGCCTATTTGAGACTAATCCTTTCTAAGTGCTAGATCTTACCCCTTGATTGCTTATTCAAGAATTCCACTCCTACAGCAATCCCCTCTCCCCTACACCATTTGTCTCTTCCTAATTGAATATTCCACTCAGCATACAATCATACTCTATTATCTCCTTAAATATTAAAATCCTCCCTTAGGTCACCTCTCCCTAAGCTACATCCCGGTTCTGTCCCCTTTTATATCAGAAGTTGAGTTGTCTATAGTTGCTGTCTCTACTTCAGTCCCCTTCTACTCGTAATTCACTCCAAGAACTTCATCTCCAAAACCTGCAGCTTGTCAAACACAGACCAATCCTGGAATCTACGTTAATTCTCAGTCCTTATCTTACTTGATCAGCACTTGAGTGAGTTCATCACTCCCTTCTTGTAACAGTTTTCTTCACCGTTTCTGGGGTATGACATTTTCTTTTCTGGTTTACCTGACAGCTCCTAGGAGGCTCCTTTGCTGGCTCTCCTTCAAAATGTTAACAGTACACAGAGCCCAATCTTCCCTCTCATAAATCTACAGCTGCATCCCTGGACCAGCAACATCAGCAACTCTGAGCTTGTTAGAAATGCAGTACAAACCAAAACCAAACTCAGTGCCATCGAGTCGACTGGACTCATAGCGACCCCTCGAGTTTCCTAGGTGGTATCACTAGGGAAGTAGATTGCCCAGTCTTCCTTCTGAGGGGTGGCTCGTGGGTTTGAACAGCCAGCCTTCTGGTGAGCAGTCAAATACCTTAGGCACCATGCCACCAGAGCTCCTAGAAATGCAGCATCAGGCCCCAAACAAGACCTAAGAGTCATAATCTGCATCTTAACAAAATCACCAAGTGATTCATATGCATATTAAAGTCTGATGTGTAAGGATCTAATATCTAATTACAGTCCTGTAGTTTTTAACTCTACTTACAGCAGATTTCCAAATGTTTATCTCCTGTCCTCTCCTTCAACTGTAGATATATACACAACTCCATGCTGGATTCCACTAGAAATTTGTTATCTCAAACCTAAATGCAAAACAGAAATCTTGCTTTTTTCACATAAGCCAAAAATCTAAGACTAATCCTTGACTTCTCTTTGCCTTCTAATCTCTAGGCCAAGGTTCTGTTGATTCTACCTTCAAAATATAGATAAGAGTCCTACCACTTACCACACTTCCCCTATTACCACAGTAGTATAAGCCACCAACAGTTTTGGTGTCGAGACTTCTGAAGCTCCTAAATTTCCCTATTTTTGCTAGGTTTTCTACAATAAATTCTCCATGCAGCATCCAGGGTATTCTTTAAAGAATATAAATCAGACTATGGCTCAAAACCCTTTAATGGCTTCCTAAATTTTCTACCACTGCTTCTAAAAGCACCTTGTACCCTGTGCTCAAACGGTCAGCTCTAATCAAATTGCAAGCTTGTTATCCTTTATCCCTTAAATCTTTGCCTGCCTCAGTTTCTTACTTCTTTCTGGTCCCTGCTCAAAAATCACTTCCTTAGAAAGACCTTCTTAAATCACCATAATTAAAAGATTCACCCCTCTTTCATCCTCTATCCCCTTACTTTCCTTTTTCCACTTACTATTACCTGATATTTTAGTAGATATCTGACTCTCTTATTTGAATGTATGGGCCAGAAATTTTTTTCCCTTCTTTTTATACCACCATCATTTAGAACAGGGCCTGGCCACAAAAACAAAAAGCAGCACTCAAGTATCCAATAAATGAACATGGCTAAATGATAAGGGGGAGCTCTGGTGACAGAGTACCTAAGGCATCTGACTGCTAACCAGAAGGCTGGTGGTTCAAAAGCTCACCAGCCACTCCTCGGAAGGAAGGTTGGGCAAGCTACTTCCGTAGTTATACCGCCTTGGAAACCCAAAGAGGGGTCGCTATGATAAGGAGCCTGGTGGCACAGTGGTTAAGCACTCAGCTGCTAACCAAAAGGTTGGTGGTTTGAAGCATCCAGCCGTTCCTTGGGAGAAAGATGAGGGAATGCTTCCGTTAAGATTACAGCCTTGAAAATGCTATGGGGCGGTTCTACTCTGTCCAAACGGGTCTCTATGGTTGGAATTGATTTGATGGCACACAACATATAGGCTTCAGAGATGCACAAATCTGAATACAGAGACTCCACCAACAGTTTTCAGTAGGTTTAAGTTTCTGATATATGGCAGGGGTTCCAAAAATTTTCTGCACATAGTATTACCTGGGGATCTTTTGAATATTCTAAAGCTAAAGCCACATTTCAAATGAATTCGCTCACATTATCTAGGGGTGGGGCATAGGAATCAGTGTCTCTATAAATCTCTTTGAAGCTTTAGAAGGAATTCCAATGTGAAATTAAGTTTTGGGAATCACTGGCATAAGGTATGAGTGGTGATCATATGCGATAGTATATGCAATAATACTTTTAAGAAAAAAATTCCTGTCACAATGTAATTCAAACTTAAGACTTCTATCTCCTATGTGCTACAGAAACAAAATGAAATTCATAGAAGAAATTTATAGAACTAAAACCATTTCAAATATTAAGTCTTACAGAGATCACATCTTCCAGTACTTTCCATGTGTGTTTTCCTGACAAGTCTAATTCAAAATTGGGCATTTCTATTAGGAAGTTTATTTTTTTTCCATACGCTCAGGCAAGTTTATGTACAAAAAAGTGCTGACATCTACATATGTCACATCTGAACGCTTTGGGGAGCTTTGGACATACTGATATTTTTAATGGTGTTAGGTAATCACTCAAACAAAATGTTATTGTTTCAGGAGAGAAAAAGATTTCTTCATATTACAACTCAACTAAATTATAATAAAAGAAATTCCTAGTCATGTTATCCAACATATCTCACTCAAGAAGTAATAAATCAACTGGCTCTAGTCATCAATCAAAGTATCTTTAAGACAGAAGCTAATGAAATATTGTCTATTTACCCCATCCCTACGCGTACCTTTAAAACTTTCACCTTCATTATCTCAGATTGAAGGACAAAATTAATGAAAGACAAAAATGAGTCATTTCATTAAATTCCTAAAATCCTCACTACAGTACAAGTACTATTGATTTGAAAAGAGACATAGAGATACTTAAGTCAACCTCATTTTACAAATAAGTGACATGATGAGGTGAAATGACATGCCTAAAAGTTACACAGGAGAACTAGAAGAGAAAAAAAACACTTTTTTTTTCCCCAAACAAGCAGGATTTTTCATGTTTATCAAAGAATAAAGATCATCACATTAGGAAGAAATGAGGAACAGAAAGCATGTAACACATAGATCTAAAGGGCTGACCACTCTGCTGCCTCCCTAAACCCCCCCAAATCCAAATTTATGGACGCATACCCTTAGAATATTAGAATCTTGGAAAATTCAATTTACAAATACATTATTAATTGCATTGTTATAGTGAAATTGGTTAATTCAAGGTGAAAACATCAAACAGCACCAGTACCAGAAAGTTAAGAAGGTAAATACACTATTAGTCAAAATAATATATAATCACTGATTTGGGACAGAAATAGTAGTAAAACTATTTAAAGCAACGGCTTGACATACAGGTAGTATTTAAAGATTAATACCTGCCCTTTTCCCACTGATAGGACTGTGGCTAGATACCCCAGTCGTGGATCCCATGGGAAAAAAATTATTAAATAAGGTTGCTCAACCTTAAACCATGATACCACATAACCCAAATTTTGCCAATATAAACCAATGACAGTATTTTTGGTATTCTAGCTACTCTTAATTCCCCCAATTAAAGCAAAACAAAACACAACTCCCTTTATTAAGAACTTAAGCTATCTATGAAGAAGAAGCAAGGCATTTACAAATGGGCTACTAACAGTTATCAAAACGCTACTAAGGAAAATACAGCAGCAAATACTCTAATAAGAGCACATTATTCCACATGGAATCTCAAATCATTCTTATCTCTAGTGCCTTAAATTCCTGGAAGACCAGAGATGAGCAAGTAAATGTATAAATGGGACAAAAGAGAAAGAAGCTATAACTGGGGTAGTGTTCATATTTTAAATTATCCAAGATAATTTTGATGTTTGCACAGAAATCCAACTTTATCTAGATTTTTTTTAAGTATGTATAACTAGAGTGCTAACGATACTTGGGTGTTTGCCAAAAATAAAAATAATAATATTGTGGTTTTAAGTGAAAATTAAATAGGCATAGTTTGTGAAGTTTTTATAATGTACACACCACCCTCTCTCCCTATTCCCTGTTCCTTTCAGCAGGTGATCAGAAGACTACCTGGTTTAAAATATTTGGTAACTCAGTGCAGAAAATTAAGGTCACAGACAAAGTACAACAACTTTTAATACACCATTAATACTAATGATTAAAAATTATTGCATAGTCTTATGCATTTACCCTAAAACATTTTCTGAAAGTAAACGAATTATATAAAAGACAAATAACCCTTTAAAATGTGGATGGCCTTTACTACCTCGATCTTCTATCCTTTTTTGTCTTTTCAGTACTTTTGTCCATTGTTTTCTCATTATCTCCCCTGCACTTTGGGCAATACCATTTCCCCTTTGGTTTATAGGTAAGTGAAACACATGAAAAATGAAACCACTCAATTGGACACTGTTCATTGTCACATCCTATCATTTCCCCATAAGACACTTGGTTACATAAACAGTACGTAGGCTCATTAGGATCTATTGCAAACTCAACAGGTGAAGCTTCCCTTTCCTGCTTGGCCTTGGAACGTTTCTTTTTCTTGGCTGATTTTGATTTTTTTTCTTTAGGTGGCTGATCATCACAGTCTTCGATCCCATTTGTCATGTGACATAAATCACGGCTTTCACTGGTTCTCTGTCTACGGGGTCTTCTCGAAGATCTTTCTGGTTGGCTGGAATCCATCTTTGCTTTATCTGAGGCTCTTTCGCTTTCAGCAGGATCTTGGAAACACTGTGAATGCAATTCCATTTGTCTTGCCCGATTTTCAACCAATTCAAGCATTTGTGTGACAATCTGAATTTTTTCATCTCCCAATTCTTGACTATTGATTAATGCTCTCTGGAGATGCTGCTGTAGGCGTTTTTTCTGGTTTAAATCATCTTCTTTTTTATACCGTTCATAGACATCATCAATTTCCTTTAGTGTTTCTAAAAAAAGGAAAAAAAAAAAATCAGAATGTTATGTGTTAGCACATAACATTTTCAAGTTATTTTTCACAGAATTGGTAAAGTTAGAACTCAAATAATAAAACTACACTTCTTGACAGTATGGAAACATCAAAAACATTACCCATACAAAGATCATGTCATCCAATATGAAAATATATTTAGAAATAAACTAATGAAAAGAAAGAACACAAAGTTCTAATACCAAAACCAAACTCACTGCTCTCAAGTTGGATCCAACTCATAGCGACCCCTCCTTGAGTTTCCTAGGCGATATCACTCAGAAGTAGATTGCCTAACCTTCCTTCCCAGGAGCGGCTGATGGGTTTGAACCACTAACCGTCTGATCAGCAATCAAATACCTTAGGTACTACACCTCCATGCCTATTAATCTGTATTTTTTTGAAAAATAAGAGCTTTGTGCCTAATTAGTAACACATTGCCTATACTTCCTTTGAACCTCAAAACAACCCTATATATAAAATTTCCACAGCTATAAAACTTGAAAGGGCTCCAGGTCTAAACTATAGATTACTATCTAACTCTATTTATAGGATTTACAGTTCAATCAATGGCTTGCTATATGATCCAGAGATATTCTATGCCTTCACTTTCATATCATATCTCAAAACATTCTTAGAGCACACATAAAGAAATTCTAAGCTTCCCATCATATTACTTTTAATAACTGTTATTTTAGTATCCCATGGAAAATTCTAAAAATCTTTTTTCAGAGTAGATTCTCAGGGTCTGGCATCAACTAACAGTCACTAACAAAATTACAGTAATGTCAGCATTGGATCACTTTACCTTTGTAGATAACTCAGCAATTGGTTTTAAACCATTTAAATTGCTTAAGTAGGTACTGTATAGCACGCAGGACACTTTTAAAAATCAAATAAAAATGGCTGAATCACTTAGAAGGTATCAAAAAATCTAGAAACAAAGCTTCAATTGGCATAAAAAATTTACTTAAAATTTATTTTATTCAGATCTGTCCTATTTCTTACTCTTAAGGGATATAATGCTATCTAAAAGAGCGTAATATAACTAAAAAGTAGAAAAATGAAAATGAACTCTAACATATGGCATACCACTGTTATATATTCCAGTATTATTTACTCTAAAGATGAGAGTGGGAATGTTAGACAAGTTAAATACACTTACTAGGGCTGTCTGTGAGGTGACACAAGCCACATATTTACTATAACTCTATGAATTAGCTTCCCTGAAAACTGCAGGTACACATATTTGACAGACAACTGTTTCATCTGGGACATATGACAAAGTATCACCAGATTTTAGGGTATTCTTCATCCATGGTAGTACAACGGTTAAGCGCTTGGCTGTTAATTAAAAGATTGAAGGTTCAAACCCACCCAGTTGGTCTGGAGAAGAAAGACCTGGCATTCTGCTTTTGTAAAGATTACAGCCAAGAAAACCCTATGTGGCAGTTCTACTCATAACGTCACTATGAGTCGGAACAACTTGATGACACCTAAGAACAACGTAACTGCATACCCTATTTTTGAACAAAGCTCATATCTGTCCTATTTGCCCAGTGAAGCATGTAAGTGGATTTTTTAAGAACCTAATTATCCTCTGGAAAAAAGAAAGAAAATATTTTCCCCTCAAACACACAAAATTTGAATATTAAAGAAAAATATAAAATGGTAAACCTCATTTCAAATATTGTGTATTTAATGATCAGGAGTTAGAAGCTAATTAATACATATCATATCAACGCATTGGTATTACATGAGAAAAACTCGTATTTTTAAGAGAACTTACTTAGGCAGTAGAAGAAAAGAAACTGACATCTACCACCCTTTCTATCTGGTATAGATTTTCTCATTTAATCTCCACAGCAACCCCATGAGAAAGCCATTACTTTCCACATGGGAAGAAACTGACACCCAAGAGGTAAAAGCCACTGACTTTGGCCTCAGCCTGGTCTATGTGTCTAACACCAAAGTTCATGTACTTTCTTTCCACTAAGCCACACTGAAGACATTTGATAATACAAATACAATTTTAGTTCAAAGGTTGTTATTTACTTAGGAAATTATGAAGGAAAATACTGGAACAAAAAGAAGTTCTTAACAGCCATATCGCACAGTAAATACCTCATTCAATTGTGAAATTGTTTTCTTCTTCATTTCCCTATTTTAAAGGTTTTTCAGTTAATTTCTGCAAGTATCTCAAGTAGGTGAGAAGGAAATTTGGCTATATAATTTATATTACAAAATATTGCTTTAAGTATTAGATTCAAGAACAGAAAATTCTTAAAACCAGCATAGAAAAGCTGTAAGAAATCTGAACCAAGAAAACAAAAGCATATAAATTTTACAAGAGAGTCTGAAACTTGAGCTTAATGAGCATGTGTAGAGTGAATTTTTATATTAATCTTGAAATTACTTCACTGAACAAGTCATTAATGGAACTGAGAGATTATTATAATCTCTCAATTTTGTAAGGCCTACTACTATTTCTCATGTTACCAGAGCTATTTATAACAATTCTGGATAGTCAAGATGGCAGATTACCCTGTCCCCAAATTATGTGTCCTTCATCAACTTCAAATGAAAAAACAAACAGCTTAACTTTTGTGAAGGCAAATGGTGGCCTTAAAGAAACAAACTCTTGAAAACTTTACAATTTCAGTTATTATTTGAGAAACTAAGAATATTCAATATACAATTTTTAAGCACATAAGTACCATTTTCAGGTTACCATTCATAATGTGCTCTATATTTGTAGAATATATTTTTGGAGGGTTCTTACTATTCAAAAAAAAAAAAAAAAAATTAACAGTTTTAAAGCAAGAATGTGAACCTGAAGTAGCCAAGCCTTGAAGTAAATTATTCTCCCACCTAATTAACCAGGCAAGTTACTTAAATTTCCTTGTAAATCTAATTTATCATTAAAGTAATTTTATTTCACAGGTTTATTGTGAGGAAAAGATAACGTCCTGGATATGACACAGCAATTGGCACACAGTAAGGAGCTCTGGTAGCATAGTGGCTAAGACACTTGCCTGCTAACCAGACGGCTGGCGGTTCAAACCCACCAGCCACTCCTCGGAAGGAAGGTTGGGCAATCCTACTTCCGTAGTGATACTGCCTCGGAAACCCAAGGAGGGGTCGCTATGAGTCGGGGCCGACTCGACGGCACATAACAACAACAACAACAAACTATCAGTACTAATTCCCTTGCCCTAACAGAGATCAGACCTATTAATTATATGGGTTCAGAAAACAGAAATAAATTATGGATCCAAAAACAGAGACACCTAAAGCATGCTACAGGCCAGAAAACGTCATCCCAGAAGTGGGCTCCTTTAGAGACTAAATCATGGGATTACCTACTTTCATCAAGTCGATTCAGACTCATGGAGAATCACAGGATTAGTGACTTCTAATAACTCATTTCGTCCTGTTTTGCATGGGGTCATTTATAAGGCAGAGACCACTCGAAGCCTCCTAATAACAACAATCAGTAACAGAGAATGGGTCCAAGAAGTTATCTTTGAAGTCTGCATGGCTGTTTACCCATTATGTAAAAGGCCTATTCCCTTGATGTACGGTTAGACACCTAACAGCTCCGTATTAAACTTCTCTCCTAGTAAAAGGGCATAGGTCCACAGAAGTGGACGAAAAACGATACTCTGTAAGAAGGGTTGCCCTCCTGCCCTAGCGTTTCAGATGTGATCACAAATGGTGGTTTTCGCCTCATCACTGAAACTCGAAGGAGAGACCAAGGAGTGAAGGGACGCCAGGCAGTTGCCCAGTCAACCAATGCATTTCCTCCTGAGTCCCGGAAATGACGCATAGCCCGGACGGACGCGGTACTAGAGTCAGCCACGGACCCAGCACCGTCCCAGAGACCGTGGCTGACCCTAGTGATTGGGCAGCAGTTGAAAAATCATAACAGGCATGTTCTGCAATCCAACACTGACTTTGCTCTGTCAGAGGAGAGAACCGACTCCTCTATACTTCCCAACCAGCCAGCTCCGCCCAAGCCCCCCAGTGACCATCCATTTTCCGGGCTGGCGGGAGACCTCGCGCCCACACCCCTCCCCTACGTACGTCACTACCGTAAGCCCCGCCTACAGTGCAAGGAGCCCCTCCCCGCCACACAAATCCTCACACACATACATACATACATACATACATACACACACACACACACACACACACACCCTACACACCCAACACATACAAACACCTCCAGTCATTTCCCTGAGGGAGACCCTCCTCCCCTTTTAACCTTTTGGTTAAAGGAGCTGGAGAAGGCGGCGGCACGGGGCGGCCCGGAACTTTCCCTGGGGCGAAGAGTGGGGAACGGACTCGTCTGTCGGAGTCCAGAGCCAGAAAACAGGAGAGTGGAGCGACCGACTTCTCCAGGGTCCTCCTGCGCGGCCCTCCCCCTCCCCCCGCACGTTCCAATGCATCTGCTCTCCGGAGGTGGGGGGCCCTGGGGAAGGTGGGAAGCTGAGTAAAGCCAGTCCACAGACTCTAAAGACGCTAGTAGGAGCCAGGCTGTGGCCGGCCGCTCCTTTCCTACAGCCCGCGCCTCGCCGCACACTCCCCCGTCGGGGCAGGCGGGTCTGCGGCACGGGGCAGGCAAAAGCCGGGACAAATGCTTGCTGCTTAAAATGGCTGATTCCCCTCCACAGCAGCTGCAGCCGCAGGGTCTACAGCGGGGCTGACGAGCGGCCTCCACCCCCACCCTTGAGACCCTACAGAAGTCCACGCTGATCGCACCGATGGGAGGCCCGCGAACCTGGTCTCTAGTCCTTGTTCCCCTTCCCCCACACAAGACCCCAACTGTGCACTCGGAAAGACTGTCACAGGAGAAAAGAAAAGTGGCACTTCCCGGGGCAGTCACTGAACGATCGCGCCCGGGGGTCAGCGGATCTGGGCTAGGGGAGGAACCCGCACCGGCAGCCCCGCAGTCTCCTACCTTGATATTTGTTGTCCAGCTCTCGCAGAACAGACACGTTCCTCTGCATGTCGTGGGGCAGCGACTCCACACACTCGAGGTAGTCCTGCACGTAGCAGGTGAGGAGCCGGCTCCGCTCCCCGGTCAGGAGTGCGGCCGACGAGTACAGTTGCTGCTGCTGCTGCTGTCCTAACATTCTGCCGCCGCTGCTGCTCCTCGCCACCGCCGCCGCCGCCGCCTCCGCATCCAGCAGCCACTCATGCAACAGCGACAGCCTCTGCGGATCCTTCGCTCAGCAGCCCGGCGCCGTGGAGACACCGGCAGCCGCTCAAGAGGGCACAGGCGAGTCCCCGATCTCTACTCCCCCCAAAAGAAGCCTTCACTCCCCGCCCCCGCGGTAACAAGCCCAGGGGCGGGGCGAGATCCGCGCTCGCTCCTTTCTGCCCTCCCTTCCCAGGAACAGAGCAGCAGGGATCCCCACCAGCGGAGCTGGCGCCGGGGTCCCGGACGGTGATATTTCCTGTCCCCCTCAGAGTCCACAGATGCTACAGATGCTGTCTCGTAGTTTGGATCCCCATGACAAGCCCCTCGCTGTCCGCTTTTCTCCCAATCACCCTTCGTGCCTGTCGGAGAGTCTCTCACTGGAGTGCCCCCGCCCCTCCGTCCGCAGCCGCATGTGCGCCTGCGCAGGACTCATTCCTAATAAGGACCGGAGCCCGCCCCTACCGCCCTACCGAAGGGTTCGCATTCTCCCGCCTTCCCTTTGCCACTCGGCTGATTGGTCTGTCAACTCTTGGCTGGGGAGGAAGTGTGCGAGGGGCGGCTAAACGGCAAGCTGCGCCCCGCCTCCTCTTAAAGGGAAAGCACTGTCAAGCCCGCCTCTTCACTCAATGTCTTAATGGGACCTGAGAGGGAAGGTAGTCGACGTCTTTCTGCGGTCCTTTCCACTGGAAGGGGGATACTTGGCCCAGCTCACTGGGCCTGATGTTACCAACTCTCCCCACATCAGGTGGATCTTGCGCAGATCATCGTGAGCTTTAAAAGAAGCCTCAGGCGGTCATTTTGGCTATAATCTGAAGTGAGGCTTGCGGAGAATACGGGGCCCAGCGTGCAGCGGGACGCGGCACCCCGCATGCGCGACGTTTGTTTTCCCGCGGCTGCCACCGTCCGCCTCTACGCTCCCTTTGGGCTCGGCTCCTAAAGGCCGCGGCCTTCCTACCCACCGGTCGCCGGGGTTCTAATCGGGGAGGTAGGCGTTGCTCCTCTCTGGCCCCTGTGCTTCCTTTAGCTTTTTCTCACGTCTTTTAAATCTCCCTCCTGGCCTCTAGAGTGCTTCCGCCCTGATACTAGCGCGAGGTGCTGAGCTTGTTTTGTAGTCCCTCCCCTACTCAGAAACTGTTTAATTTAGGGAGAAAGAATGCAAGACTATCTGTCTCGAAACGTGTTTGTCCCATAGACAGCCTTTAAAAAAAGACAGTTTTCGCGGTGCAGAACGTTTAAACAAACGCAGCGAGGACTTACTGGCGAATTAAGGGCACATCACCTTCACTAACTCTTTTTACCCGTTTTTACCGTAGGACTGGACTCGACAGCATAGAGCCACCACCACCCTAGGATTGACAAGCCTGGGGGATGGAGGCCGGAGGGAAATGTGCATAGGAGTAAAAGCCTTAATCAGGAATCGTGCTCATGGCCTTATCAAAGTGAAGGACTATCAGGTTCTAATTTCTGTATGGCATTCGATGAAATGCCAAACTAATTTTAGTTACAGATAGGTTCTAAGGATATATAATAAATAATGTGTGTTTTAGAAGGAAATGGGTGTAAATAGAACGAATACATGGGGAAATTTAATGGAATGTTTATGCAAACAAACACTATTGTGAGTAATATCTTTGGGTTAGAAAATGGGAGTGGGTGGCAAATTTTGATTTTCTTATATCCAGTTTATTTCCAACCGTGCACCATTATTTTGATCTATTTAGAGCGCTTTTAAGGAGCCCTGGTGGCTCAGTGGTTAAGCGCTTGGCTGCTAACTTTAAGGTTGGTAGTTCGAACCCACTGGCTGTTCCGCTGGAGAAAGATGTGGTATTCGGCTTTGGTAAAAATTTATAGTCTTGGAAATCCTGTGGGGCAGTTCTACTCTGTCCTGTAGGGTCCCTAAGAGTGATTCCATGGCAACGAGTTTGGTTTTGGTTTAGAGCGTTTTTAAAACAGCTCTTGATACTAAGTAAATACTGAAATGTTAGATCCCCTAAAAGGCAAAGAGAAATCTAGATCTTGGTTTCAAACCAAAATAAGGCACTTCAGGGAATTCGACGTCTTGGGAACCACAAAAAAATACTGCAGAAGACTGGGAGATTGAGTTAATTATCCTGTGACACATTGAGATTTTGACTACTTTGAACGTTAAGAACCATTCACTAACTGTATTGTATTTCTGGGAAAAGTCTTGGAATTTTATTGTTATTTCAGTCTTTCAAGCAGCCATATCTTGTCAAAAACAACTTACTGATAATAATTAAATTTTGTTTTTTACTTGAACCCCACTATTTTGGTTTCCTCATATATTGGAATCAGCTAATATCTATTGAAGGCACCAAAATAATGCAAAATGTTTTGATTCAGGTTAGATACAGAATGTACCTATGGATTTTATTCATTCTGACTAGTGATCTGCTGGCAGATAAGGCACTTAGATAGAAACTAGAAGTGAGAAAAGGCAATGATGCAGAATACTAAAGGGCTTGCTCCAGGAATCTAAAGAAAGATAAAAGGAAGGAAGGTCGAATATGAGATAGAACACCTTTTATGGCATTATTTTCACCTTTCACAACGATGAACAGGCTAAAAGCAAAACAAAAATATTTTTCAGCCCATATTGGTCTAAACCTATAAAGCACACTCTAATATGGTAATGTTATATATGTGAGAAAGAGAATTATTTCAGACTTGCTTTCCTTGCCTATTAATTTATAAGGTTAATCAAAGGCTTGTTCCTGCCCATGCTTATGAAAGCACTCTGTGGGGAGAGTACTTACATGGGGGGAAAAAATCACCATACCCTCCAAACACAATTCTTGACCTTGGTTATTTATTATTATTTTTTTTTTTCTTAGTAGTCAGTTAACTGGGAATTTCAGGCCTCTTCATAATAGACTTCCTCACTGTCTGCTAAATACAACATTTATAAATCCCCAATTCTGTGCACATAGAAGTTTATTGTTGTTGCAAGGTGCTGTGGAGTCAGTTCTGACTCTTAGCAGTCCTATGTACAACAGAATAAAACACTGTCTGGTCCTGTGCCATTCTCGTAATTGTTGCTATGCTTGAACCCATTGTTGCAGTCACTGTGTCAATCCATCTTGTTAATTAGTGATATTTAATCATATGAATAAAGCAGACAAACCAAAAACCAAACTCACTGCCGTCATGTTGGATCCGACTCATGGCTACCCCTCCTTGGTTTTCTGAGGCAGTACCACTATGGAAGTAGATTGCCCAAGCTTCCTTCGGAGGAGTGGCTGGTAGGTTTGAACCGCCAGCCTTCTGGTTAGCAGTCCAGTGCCGTAGGAACTACGCCAAATAATGCAGAGAGGAAGCTTACTTTTCGCTGCATTTTCCATTTTAAAACAACCCTAAAAAAGATAGAGCAAACAAATCTGTCTTGGGAGAAGTACAGCCAGAATGCACTTAGAAGCAAGGACGGTGAGACTTCTTTGATAATGTTATCAGGAGGCACCAATCCCTGGAGAAGGACATCATGCTTGGGAGCGGATCTGGGAAAAAGAGGAAGACCTCAATGAAATGGATTGACATAGTGGCTGCAACAGTGGGCTCAAACATAGCAACAGTTGTGAGGATGGCATAAGACTGAACAATATTTCGTTGTGTTATAGGTTAAGGTCACTATGAGTTGGAATCAATTCAACAGCAGCAAACAACAACAGAAAAGATAAGTAACTGATATCTTTAGATTGGAAGAAGTGTATGAGGATTGCCTTTAATTTGTCAGCCTTTGGCCTCTGACTCTAACCTGTAAGAGGTTATCCCTGTTAGGTCTATGCTAGGGCTTTGACCCAGTTCTTCCTGGTTCAGTCATGGCCAACAGAGCAAAACCAGAATAGACCCAAATTTGTAAAATGTGAGTGAACTAGAATAATGACTGGAATGGGAACAATTATGTGTTGATGCTCTGCTAGAAATTCAATCTCCCTCTTAGAAAACAAGGGTAGCAAGCACAACGCGTAGCAACCAAATCTCATGACAGGCAGAGTAGGAAATAGCAGTGCCCTGCTCAAAGTTGGTGGCCTACTGTACTACTTTGAATGTGTGTGGATTTTCACAGTCTTGGCAATAATCCAATCTCCTGTATCAGGCTCCTAAAAAGGCTTGCTATGCTTCTTCCACATTCTCCCATTCTAGGGCTTTGACTCATAATTTTTCCCATTCTAGTTGTTGTTCCACTTCACCTAAATTTTAAATATTCAGCTCTGTTTTGATTGTACTTATCAACCATGACTGAGCTGGTTCAAGGCCCTGGTTTGTACCTCCAAACCTAATCTGGTATAGCCCTTAATTTATCCTGTGACAAAGGAGAAGAACTCCGAAAACAAACTAGCAAGTAGTTCTGAAGGATGCCTAAAATCATTACCCAAGTATCACCTAAAAAAATGCAGCTTCTGCTTTACTCAGCTAATTAAACTTGAAATATTTTTCTTTTTACTCCTTTCACTGTTTTAGAAAATCTTTTTATTTTTTCTCCTTTCACTTTTTTTTTTTTTAATTTTGTTATGGAAATTTTTAAATAGACACGAAAGTAAATAGTATAATGATTCCTGATATACCATTTATCCAGCTTCAGAAGATAAATAGCCAGTGTTATTTCATTTGTGACACTTCACACTCCCTTATCCTTGCTGGATTCTTACCATTTTGTCTGTAAATATGTTAAATATGAATGGGTAAGAGAAAATAATTTTCTTTCTTGAAAAATATGTCCACTATACTATTATCTCACCTAAGAAAATTTTTAGTATCATTAATATCCAGACAATTCAGATTTCTCTATTGTCTCAATGTTTTTTTATGCTTGTTTTCATCAGCAGGATTCAGATAAGTTCCACTCTTTTCATTTGATTGATGAGGTCCTTTATGAACCAATTAGAGGCAGTTAATTCCCTATGTAGGAGCTCTGGTAGCATAGTGTCTAAGGCACTTGACTGCTAACCAGAAGGCTGGAGGTTCAAACCCACCAGCCACTCCTTGGAAGGAAGATGGGGCAATCTACTTCGGTAGTGATACTGCCTCGGGAACCCAAGGAGGAGTCACTATGAGTCGGGTCCAACTTGACAGCACATAACAACAACAACAATTACCTATGTATTTCTATGAGGCAGATAAGAGTACCTTTCTAAGGAAGATATTTGGATGGTTGAAAAGCACTCATAAATATGGGAGGATTCAAGAAAATAAGGGTATTCTGAAATTAAAAAGTCACCAATTGATAGCCTCCTGGAGAGATGTAATTGTATCTAATGCAAATAAATAAATTCTTAAAACTCTAAGATTTTGTATTTATTAAGAGTGTAATTTGTTCTGGAAAGTCCAGTGAAGCCTTTTAAATTGTATTGAAAAAACCCAAATCTTTATATTGGTTCATTAGTACAATTGGCAACTGAAAAATTAAGTCTGCATCTCCATTGAGCTCAGCTTTAAAGCATTTTTTTACTGCTTCATTACATAAGTACTATACACTAGCTGTAGGAAAAATAGAAAAGTGATAAAAGAAGATATATAAAAACCACTACAACCTGGAGATAACTCTTCTCAGTATTTCAGTATATCTGTTGTATGCCATTGAGTTAATTCCAATTCATAGCAATTGTACAGCACAGCACAGCTGCCCCCGTAGGGTTTCCTAGGCTGAATCTTTACAGGAGCAAATGACTAGGTCTTTTCTCTCCCACACTACTCCACGGGAGGAAGATAAGGCAGTCTGTTTCCATAAAGATTTATAGCCTTGGAAACCTGTAAAGTCCTGTAGGGTCACTATGAGTTGGAATGGACTCGATGGTAGGTTGTTTGGTTTAGTTTTACTCCCCTCGAAGCAGCTTGTGGGTTCATGCCGCAAATCTTTTATTTAGCAGCTGAGCACTTACCCATTGTACTACCAGGGCTTTCAGATACCTAAACTATAGCAGTTTTTTTGCTTTAAGGGAACACTTCTGCTAAGACCAAAGGACAAAGTTAAGAAAATACCAGGTTCTCTAGATGAAATACTGGAATTTGTGCAATGTCAGCCTGTGTATGTAGTTGAAGAACTAGAGAGAACAGATTTAAACTTGGTATATGCAATCAATCCTACTACTTTGGGTTATAGTATTATCCAGCATTTAGGATGACTACTAGAAGCAAAAGATGATCCTAAAACAATTTAATGAAGACTATGAATATTTGAGGAGCTCAGGTAGCATAGTGCCTAAGGCACTTGACTGCTAACCAGAAGGCTGGTGGTTCAAACTCACCGGCCACTCCTCGGAAGGAAAGTTGGGCAATCTACTTCCGTAGTGATACTGCCTCAGAAACCCAAGGAGGGGTCGTCCAACTCCATGGCTCATAACAACAACATGAATAATTGGTATTATAGTCAAGATGAAATTCTGTATAGTAAAATATATCCTCATAACCAAAAAGAAAAGCAAACACCTATACCTACTTTGGTTATCCCCGAGAGAAGAGAGAACACATACGGTATATTTTGCATATTGCTGACCAGAAAAACACTTAGTTTTCTCTGGATGGTTACCATAGTTACGTGAATCATTTATAACATCAAGAGGGGGAAACTAGGTCACAGTATTGAAGGAGTTTGAATTATGTGATAATGATTCCTAAAAGCAGGGAAAAGGGTTTAGAATTGATGGAGATTTATATTTTATGTTCAAAATTGGTATCATGGCCTAACTTTGTAGGTGAAACAAATTTTGTCCAAAATTAAATAGTTGATAAAGTAGATATAAATTATTCAGCCTATAAAAACGAAGTAGTAGCTAGATCCATCAGTGTAAACAGATGGATAGATGTCAAACACATTCTACCCTTGTAGAAGATACCCCTTTGTTTTAGTGGACTGTCTCACCTTCAGTTTTTGCAGGTAGTGAATAAATCCAACAGTAGCCCAGTATGATTCTGGAAGTGGCCAGACCATGAGGAATTAGAAAGTTTGACCCCTTACTTTGCTGAAAGCTTGAGATAAAGCATGGTGCAATGCCTGTCAACTGCTACTCTTAATTTATGATACAACAATTTTCCTATTTCATCAAAAGGAAATAGAAAAGTGGTAGAGGGGAAGGAGGAAATGTATTGACTTCATCATTTGGTTAAACTACAGGTATCCCCTGTTTTCAAAAGTTTACTTTACACCACTTTGATTTTATGGAAGGTTTATGTTAGTACACGTTTTTGCTAACTGAAAGAAATCCAAAGAAGATTTTACTTTTACAAAAAAAAAAAAAAAAAGATGAAAAAGGTTCAGCATTTGTTTTGGGGCAAGCCAATTAAAGAGGCAGCGAGCAGCCATAGTGGCATGTCAAGCTCCTTCCTTTCCAGGGAGCAACACTCAGCATCTCAGCATCAAGCCTCTATAGCTTTTAACTGTGTCTGACAGTATATGTTAGTGTTATTTTAGGTTTTATGTGTTTTGGTATAATTGGGTAGGTTATTTTTTGGGTATGGGGACATTCAAGAACTTTTCCCGTATAAATTAATGGTAATCGATTCTTCACTTTGCACCATTTGTGCTTACAAAAGTTTTCATAGAAACATTTTGCTTTCAAATAGTGAAGGAAACCTGTATACTTTTTTTTTTTTTTTTAAATTTAAGTAAGCACTTCCCAAGAAGATGTTTTTATTCAGGAACCATGCCTGTTGCACCAGAACCCTGCATACCCATTTCCATCAAATTGATTCTGTCTCATTTGAACCTATAGAGTAGAATTGCCCCATAAGGGTTATAAGACTGAAATATTAATGAGATCAGATTGCCAAGTCTTTTCTCCCGTGGAGCAGCTGGTGGGTTCAAAATGCCAGCCTTTTTGTTAGCAGCCCAGTGCGTAATCACTGTGCTCCCAGGGCTCTTTCCAGAGCACTGCATCATGCTCAATAAATAGAGTCAGATGAAAGAAAAGAAAAGAAAAATGCATCTTAAGGTTGCATGATTTCAGATGAGTGTTTTGATCTCATGCTCACTATACACTCATAGACTTTTTATAGCTAAAAGTAATCTTGGGTCAATGATTTTCCCCAAAGGAAGGGAGAGGCAACAGGCAGCCTCACTGAGTAGCTCAGTGGTCCACTGATGGTAACGGCAATTTATCATAACCATCGGGTATATAAAAATTGGGAAGAAATGGAAGATCAGTTTTACAGATCACCTCTGTTGTTGTTGTTGTTGTTATGTGCCGTCGAGTCGGCCCCGACTCATAGCGACCCCTCCTTGGGTTTCTGAGGCAGTATCACTACGGAAGTAGGATTGCCCAACCTTCCTTCCGAGGAGTGGCTGGTGGGTTTGAACCGCCAGCCGTCTGGTTAGCAGGCAAGTGTCTTAGCCACTATGCTACCAGAGCTCCCACAGATCACCTCTAAACCAATTTATTTTATAGATGATAATATTGGGACCAGGTCATAGAGCAATTCATGAAATAAGTGTATACCCAAAAATTTTTAACAGTAACAAAGGTAAATCTTATTTTCTGGCTAGGAGCTCTGGTGGCCTAGTGCCGAAGGCATTTGACTGCTAACCAGAAGGCTGGCAGTTCAAACCCACTAGCACTCCTCTGAAGGAAGGTTGGGCAATCTACTTCAGTAGTGGTCCCCCTCCCTCATTACCGTGGAGTCAGATCTACTGATAGCGACCCCTCCTTGGGTTTCCGAGGTGGTATCACTACTGAAGTAGACTGCCCAACCTTCCTTCCGAGGGATAGCTGGTGGATTTGAACCGCCAGCCTTCTGGTTAACAGTCAAATGCCTTAGGCACTAGGATTGTTATTTTCAAGGGCAAATGCCTTATGCCTTCAGCTGTAGCTGATGTAAGCATGGTCTTTTAAAAATGAAACTAATACAATTGGCAAGTTTGTTTTTTTGTTTTTTTGGTTTTTTTTGCTAAGTCTTTTGTTTCTTTGAATGATTCTAATTGATTATTTAATGAGACCTTATTGGAGCTATTATTATATTAATTGCTCTTGGCATGGTTAATTTAATCCAGCATGTGGATGAATATTGATTTCTCTTTCATGGGTAACAGATTTTTTTTAACAGTGCTTAACCTAATTTGTTTTCATAAATTGAGGTTCTGTACCAAGACTCTTTACTATATAGAGACCAGTATAGCTCACTTTACATGTTTCTGAAAAAATTGTGTTTAAACCTTATTTTGCTACATCAAGTAATTTTAAATGTGCTAGCTCTATAAATAAGGGAACTCAACTTTTAGAAATTAAAAATATTCATAATTCATTTGATCTACTTTCTTTTTCTAAACTGCCCTCAATTGTTTGTTTTATTTTACTTGTGAAATAATGTTATAAGTAGTATTCTTCATTGTCTAACTGCATTCTTGGTGTGGTTTATTTTGCCTAACTGTGGAGTACATTATAGATACTTTAATGCAGTATCCTACGATCATAGAAACACCATCTTGAGAGAAAAGACTTTGAAGTGCCTAAAGTGACAGAAATTTTCTTCTGGTATCTGGCTAAAGTAAGTACTAGAGCTAAAAACAAGCCAGGATTGAAAACAAAGATATAGAAGATATGGGAAAAGTAGATAAATATCTTTATGGATAGTATTAGAAGCCAAAAAGCTTTATATAAACCCACTGCCATTGAGTTGATTTTGACTCATAACGAACCCCATTGGGCTTCCAAGGCTGTAAATCTTTGCAGAAGTAGATTGCCTCATCATCCTCCTGCAGAGTAGCTGGTGGTTTGAACTGCTGATCTTCTGGTTAGTAGCCAAATGCCTTGCCCACTATGCCAACCAAAAGCTTTATATGGTAGGGAAATAAAAGAATCCGGGAAAGGAATGATTATTTGAGCTACTAAAATTAAAATTTAGACACAGTGATATGTAAATTTTATCTATGGAAAACTGCTTGTGATCCATTTATGCATAACAAAAAAATAAATAATACTGCTATAATTTGGGGTTAGTCCAAAAGGCCATTCAACCCTAGCTTAGATTAAAATTGTCATGTTGATTCAGAGAATCATTTCTAAAAAGTCTGGTGGCTTCCTTGCATGATATTATCTTCAAGATATCCCTCACCTCTGTATTCAGGTAAAATATCTCTGGAAGATTAGTCTGGAAATGACTGGTGACAATAGTTGCTTCTAGTTTACAGTTTGACAATCTGGGGTTAAAGGAAGACTTAGTTTGCACAAATGTCTTTATGCCCACTTGGCTTTTTGTGGTGCATGTATTATTTTAACAAAATTTTTTTAAAAATCTGCACATCTGGAATTATAAATTGCATGTGTATATTACCCACTAGGAAAACAGCATGTAAGTAGATAAATACTTACGTTTAGTTCATTTTAATGAAAATTTTTCTACTATTACTTTACAGTACTTGTCATACTGGCATTCTAATTGCACATATGTTATTGCCCAAAGTTAAAACCAAGAAATACCACAATTGGTGAATTTGAAGTGTTAGATTTTCTACATAGAAATTATTCTAGGCAGTTTGAGTTTGGAAATAGATTTTTTAATTAAAGTTTTTGGCAGTTCAAAAGAGGTTCTGTGCAGTCTCCCCCCTGCCCCCCCCCCCCGTAGTCCTCAACATTTTCTTAAAAGCCTTCTTAATTTTTTCAGAGTTTCTTTAGGTTAGTGTGCAATAATTTTTCTCATTTTTATGATTCAGATGTTTAAAAATTCATATTTAGATCGATTTGATATATCAATGCCATCTATTACTTCTCTAAAACCTCAGAAGGGACGTATAAAATATGATGACATAAGAAGGAGTCCATTACCTGAAGTCTCTTAGTAAGTCTCTTTAGGAATAGAAGGGAGGATGGCAAGACTTTGTGTTATCTGGAGAGACCAATCCCTGGAGAGGGATATCATGCTTAGTAATGTAGAGGATCAGGGAAAAGAGGAAGATTCTGAACAAGATGTCTTGACAGTGCCTGCAACAATGAGCTCAAGCATAGCAATGATTGGGAGGATTGTGCAGGACTGGGCGGAGTTTCGTTCTGTTGTACATGAGGTCACCCAGACTCCATGGCACCTAACAACAACAACATAGGAATGAAATTTAGCAGATATATCTAATGAAGAGTAATCTGAACATAGCAATTGGAAAAGGAAAAAGACAGGGAAGAGCACAGGAAGCAGCTCTTTATTACTTCGGTTTCGTGGATCAAAGAAATGGATTCTACCTCACAGGAATTTTTTTTTCCCCCAATTTAGGATAGAAATGATCTCCTAATAAATTAGATATTAGTGGGTATAAGAAACAACTGAAAATAGTGACCTGAGTGGTTACAGTACTATTATGTAAGAGATCTTACTCAGAATATTATTCTTCACTGTATGGTGTATTGCTTTCTAAGAAAGACTGGGAAAGAACAGCTCTGCTGCAGTGAATAATAGCCTGAGGTGGGAGGGAAGGAGAAGCAAGAAAGGAACAATTAACAGGGAAATGAGATCCTAGGGAAAGAAGATAGATTCAGAAAATTTTTAAGAGGTAATATCAACTGGAAAGAGCCCTGGTGGTGCAGTGGTTAAGTGCTTGGTCACTAACCATTAGGTCAGACACATCACCTGCTTTGCGGGAGAAAGATGTGGTATTCTGTGTAAAGATTTATAGCCGTGGAAACCTTATGGGGCTATTCTACTTTTTCCTAATAAGATTGGACACAACTTGATGGCAATGGGTGGTAGTGATGGAATATCAGCTGGGCTTAGTGACTGATAACATTTAGGGAGTAAGGGAGAAGAGATGTAATTTGGGTTTTTAGCTTGGTCCATAGGTAGATCATGGTACAGATAAGTGAAAGACAAAATCCAAGAGAAAAAGCACATTTGTGGAGGAAAGATACAGACTTAAATCTCACAAGGATTATAAACCATGTAGTTTTTACATCTTCTTTGGACTCCTCTTCCAAACAGCATGAGCTGTTGCATTCTGTTCATAGCTTGTTTGGGAGCTCTGGTGGCATAGTGCCTAAGGCATTTGACTGCTACCCAGAAGGCTGGCAATTCAAATCCACCAGCACTCCTTGGAAGGAAGGTTGGGCAATCTACTTCTGTACAGTTACCGCCTCAGGAAGTTACCCAAGGAGGGGTCATTATGAGTCAGATCCTACTCGACAGCAGTGAGTTTAGTTTTTGTAAAGAACAACCAGATACATAGTTTAGAGGCTGGATTATAACTATATCTTATGACGATTATAAAATGATGATAACCATGTAGTTTTTACCTCTTTGGGCTATATTCATTTTAGGCCTCCTCTTCTAAATAGCATAAACTATTACATCCTGTATGTAGCCTGTTTTGTAAAGAACAACCAGATACATAAGTTGGAGACTGGAAATAGGTTGTGAACGATAGAGAGACTAGAGGAAATGACTTAGAAGCCTTGAAAATCTCTTCCCAAGTGCCTTGCTCAAATAATTTCTTTTAGAAGGATTAGCATAGGCTGGTCCCTATGAGGCAGAGGTTAAAGATGTCCCAAGCAGCCAACTTTTCCAAACAGCTGTATCACTCCATCATCTCTAACATCAACTCTTCCTCCTCCTCCCCTGAGTACTCTCCCTCCTGTCTTAGGGTTCTGTATTACTCTGTAGTGTTTCACAGAACTTAAAGCTGCCAAGGGAATGCTCATATGGTGGTGGAAGCTGGGAGGCTGGTGAACCCAAATCAGTGAGTCAGATAACCCAGTACTGTCTCAAGTCCAGGGGTAAGATGATGATGAACTGAACACAGGGCCAGAGCAAGAGAGCAACATTTCCCAGAACATTCACATATATGCCCTCAATGAAACTAAGGGTGGTGACTTGAGTCACACCATCCAGCAAGGTGGGACTCAATATCCATCCCACTCTAAGCAGATATAGAGACTGGGATTTATAATATATCACAAAATGGAAGACTATGGCTAGCAAGGCCATATTATGCAATTCACTGCACTGCAGCCTATACTTAATTAAGTTTGCATTATTCCTATTAGTAAACCAGGAATTCGTAATAGATGACAGCAGGATGTAGAAGCCATTGTGAGAGAAGAGCACAACAGGTCTAGTTGCTTACTGCTTGCATTGTCTCCAGGAGAACCATGGTTGACCCTTGGCCTGGAAATGTGGCCCTTGGGGTATTCTTTATGTTAGTGATGATGATTTTGTTATATACATCTGCAGTAGTGGACCATACCCTACTGTCTTCTTAAGTTGCTTTGCATAAGCACCAAGATTGATGACATGTACCTGGTTTCATTGTTGGGATCCTGAGTTTCTGTTGATGTTGCTGATTAACAGAGTAGGATTTGCTAATGAACAGCTAACAGCCTTGAACTGTAGAACTCAAATATGGTTTTGTAGGCAGACATCCCACAAATACCTGTTTGCTGTTACAGAGAGAGAGCATATCTATATAGCCTCAGATGAAGGACCTTGGACACCTGTGCTGGACATCTCTGCATTCCATCAATGCATATCTTTTTCTTTCTGATTTTGTTCTGTGTCCTTTGCTGTAATAAATCTTTGCCATGATATTGCTTCCTATTGAGTCCTGAGAATCCTTTTGGCAAATTACCAAAGAAAACAACCACATACATATGTGCTGAAGAATTCTAAAACCCTATTTGTCTGTCTGAGTCTTGATAGGATTCATTGAAAAAGAATAACGTGTAAGTATCTGCTGTGTGTGGGTTTAAGTTAAATCAAAACTTTGGTCCATGTCCTGGTATTTATAGCCTCTAAAGGAATATAGTACACATAATGGGAAAATACTTAATGAGCCTAAGTATAAAATAGGAGCAAATTAGCAATAAATGCAGAAGGGAAGCAGAATTAAAGATTAAAATTGATATGGGACTATCAAGATTTGTGGAAGATGTTTTATATCAGGAGATATGGGACCACATAGGATCGCTGTGAGTTGGAATTGCTGGCAATGGTGTTTTTTGTTTTTTGGTTTTTTTTTGGTGTGGAACTGCATTATCAAATAATGTTGTTGTTGTTATATGCTGTCAAGTCAGACCCAACTGATAGCGACCCCTCCTTGGGTTTCCGAGGCGGTATCACTACGGAAGTAGATTGCCTAACCTTCCTTGCGAGGAGTGGCTGGTTCATTTTTGCCCCCATGTGTACTTTAGCAGTATGTAAGATAAAAAAAAAAAAAAAAAAAAAAATTCTGAATTTTATCCAGTGTATTCTGAGTCCAAATCAAGTTTGACTAAATTATGTATATGGAATAAAAATTACACTAAATCAAAATATATTTTATAAAACAATTTTTATGAACCCTTCAGTTATAAATTTCAGTTGAGGGTTAATATTCTCATGTATTATCATTCCAAAGGCTCCACATCAATTCCTGTTATAATCCATTTCTTCAGCTATTTAATACTTGTATCTAAAGATTAAGAAAGAATTTTTAACAGTTCTACTTCTGGCAGTGGCCAAGTAGCTCCTGTTGGGTCAATCCTTTTGCATATAACAACTATAAATGCTGGACAAAATACAAGTAACTAAAAGGCACTGGTGAATATACAAGGCATTCTAGAGGGAAGTCAACACTGGAAAGAAAAAAATGGCATTTCTTGAGTTTCCTGTTTTTTATAGCTTTTAGCCTAAGGCCAAGTCTCAGTCATCACTGTATGATGTGACTAAAACCTACATAGAAACAAACTTGGAAGTTTATTACAGGCTTGCAGTACCAAGGATAGCATTTGGAGCAACCATAGCAATAGAAAGTGTGAGAGAAATATCAGAAAGGAGGGTCACAGAGAAAGAACCTTAAAGAACCTTAAAGTCTATGTAGAAACTACCTAAATTTCTGGCTAAGCCTGAAACCTCACATGAGCGGGGTAGACTCCATGCAATCCAGATAAGACTAAAAGTTGAGCAGAATTGGAATTTGAGGTCAGCACATGTAATTGTGTGCTAAAACTGAAAGCTAATACTCTTCAGAGAAACAACAGAATTGAGCATCTCTGCAGTGCATCATTATGTCCAGGACAGAATGTAAAATTACTAAGCATATGGAGAAATAGGAAAATGTGACCAAAAAGTCAGTCAGTAGAGACTGCCCCAGTATGAACCAGTTGTTGGAATTGGAGGTAAAAATTTTAAATCAGCTATCACCAGTATGCTCAAGAATTGAAAATATAATGAATGAAACATAGGAAATCTCAGAAGTGAGGGATGAGGGGAAGAACCAAAATAATTCTAGAGCTGAGAAGTGCAATATCTGAGATGAAAATTTTCACTGGTTGCCTTAAGAACAGAGTGAAAGTAACAAAAAAGTGTCTGGACTTGAAAGCCAACGAACAGAATTTATTCAATCTACACATCAGAGAAGAAAAATAAACTAATAAACAGAGCCTCAGGGACCTAGAGGACAATACTAAAAGATGTAATATATAAATGCACTGCTGGTGAATTCTGACATATAGTGACCCTATTGGACAGCGTAAAAATGCCCATTTCCAAGGCTGTAAATCTTACAGAAGCAGACTGCCACATCTTTCTCCCATGATGTGGCTGGTGGGTTCAAACCACCAACCATTCAGTTAGCAGCTTAGCAGTTTAACCACTGCAAAACTAGGGTTCCAGAATTTTAGAAGCTCAGTGAAGCCCAAGCAGGATAAATATAAGAAAATCAAATCTAGGTACAGCAGAGGCAAACTACTGAAAAAGAGAAAATCTTTAAAATACCCAGAGCAAAATATTATAAGAGAGGGACAAAGATTTTAAATACTGAGGAATGATGACATCTTTCTAGTGCTGAAAAAAAAAAACTTACCAACACAGAATTCTCTACACGGAAATATCCTTCAAGATGAAATGAAATTAAAATATCCTTCAAGAATGAAAACCTCACTCATTCACTGCCATGAAGATCCGACTTATAGCAACCCCTCCTTGGGTTTCTGAGGTGGTATCACTACCGAGTAGATTACCCAACTTTCCTTCCCAGGAGTGGCTGGTGGGTTTGAACCGCCAGCCTTCTGGTTAGCAGCCACATGCCTTAGGCACTACACCACCAAAGCTCCCAACACTTTCACGTTTAAAGAAACTGAGACAGTTTGTCAACAGCCAATCTGTACTACAAGAAATGCTAAAGGAATTTCTTTAGGCACGTGGGAAATAATACCAGATGGAAACTTGAATGATCAAGAAGGAGTGAAGAATACCAGAAAGGCAAATATGTGGGTAAATACAAAAGACTTCTTTTTTCCTCGTAATTTCTTTAAAATAATTGACTGTTTAAAGCAAAGGCACTAACATTCTACAATGAGATTTAGATCATGTAAATGCAATGCATATGACAACTATAGCATAAAGGAACAGGTGAGGTGTAAATTTTTGTAATTGATGTGAGGTCTATGTTAACTGAAAATTTAAAAATAGGTATTGTAATTCCTAGGGAAAACACACACAAAAAAAATGAAAAAATTGTTTTGCTAAAATGAATAGAATGCAATTTTAAAAGTTATTTAATTCCAAAGAAGGCAAGAAAGGAGGAATAGGGGGTAGGGAATTGAGAGACAAGTGGGACCAAACTTTAAAAAAAAAAAAGTAAAATCATGGACTTAAATCCAACCATATCAATAATTATGTTAAATGTAAATGACTAACACTCCAATTAAAAGGCAAAGTTTGTCAGAATGGATGAAAAGTAAGACTCAATTATAAGCTATCTACCAATGATACAATTTAAATATAAAAACACAGATTAAAAGTAACTGGATAGCAAAAGATAGACACAGAGTATAAGCCCAAGAAGCCTGGGGTGACTATATTATATAAAAGAGACTTCCAGAAAAAACAAAAAAACATTTCATGATAAAAGAGTTATTACATTAGGAAGACAATATAAAGAAAAGATTGACAGAATTAAAGGGATAAACAGACAATTCCACAATAATAGTTGGTAATTAACATCTTTTCCTCAGGAATTGATAGACTGTATAGAAAAAAAAATCAGCAAAAACATACCAGCGAAACAATATCATCAACCACTTGTACCTAACTGCCCTAAATAACTGCAATCAACAACTGCAGAAGAAATGAACTATGAAAAATTTCATGGTGGTTTTTGAAGATGAATGCCCTTCCCTTTGACAATTTGACCATAGTTTTATTTACAAAGTTAGATTTCTATTCTCTTTGACTAAAATAACTAAAAATAAATACTTTAATTTTCCAAATCGAGATACTTTTTGTGTTGTGATAAATAGCATTTATCTTAAAACTTTGAAAATGTCTTGCTGAAGAAAGCAATTAGTTTATTCTTAAGAGCAAATAGGGGCTGTCATTTCTTACTGTCTAAATTTTCATGAAACTTTTGTTATCCATATCCTGTGTATATCTTTGCTTGAAAGTAATTGACCCAGAAAAATAACTTTTTTTTCCTTTACATGGTGTATTTTCCATTTAAAGTTAAGTGTAAATTCAATTTATATAAATTCATTTTAAAACAACTACTTAGGGACCTGCTATTTTATGTCAGAAGAATAGTTTTAATAAATCTAGGTTTGTTTTTTTTTGTAACACCTTATATTTCACAATGTTTTCACATTTATTATTCACACCAACTCTTATGAAGAACAGAGAGCATTTCACAGATGAACGTATAGGCTTAAAGAAGTTAAGATTCTAGTCTGAGGTCAAATAGCTACTGTGCAGAGAGGATTTGCTGCAAGATGGTGAAACAGGCAAACAGCTACACAGATCCTCTACAACAAAGAAATGGGAAACCAATTGAAACAGATACAGAGGATAATCCTGGAACCCTGAGCTTCGAAGGAAAGGATAAGTGGATCAAATACCAGCTACTAGAAGAAACTGAATGAAAACAGCAAATAAAGAGAAAAATTAAGCTATGATGGCACAGTCATTTTGAATATTTTCAAGTGGCATTCTGGTCCAGACAGCAATCTTATAATTGGCTCCACTTGCCAAGGATTGCACAGACAACCACACTGCTGGCTATCTGCCAGAAAGCAGCCATACCCACACAACCCAACCTCATTTCCACCTCCTACAGCTCCACCCACTGGGTGAGGGTCACCACCTGGTTCAACACCAACTGACCAACAATATACAATGGCTGGTACCAGCCCAAATCACCCTCAACTCCTCTACATGAACAGCTAGCAGATCTGCCCACTCCACACATTCTCATCCTCTGTCAAAACCACCAGGAGACAGGTATGAGTGCCTAAGTGCTGCCAATGAAAAGACAGTTGCAGAATGGATAAGAAAACATGACCTTTGAATATGCTGTCTACAAGAGACTCACCTTAGCCACAAAGAAAACATAGACTGAAAATCAGAGTTTGAAAAAAGATATATCGAGCAAATGGAATTTTAAAAAGAGTAGGAGTGGCAATATTAACTTCTGATAAAATAGACTTTAAGACAAAAACTACCATAAAAGACAAGGAAGGACATTATATAATGATTAAAGGACAATTAATCAAGATGATATAACAATAATAAATAGCTGTGTACTCAATGAAACAGCCTCAAAATATAAAATTCAGACTTTGACAGAATTGAAAAGAGAAATAGATGACTCCATTGTAATAGTAGGACATTTTAATACACTGCTTTCAATGAAGAAAAGAGCAAGTAGAAACTCAACAAAGACATACAAGAACTAAGCAATGCAATCAACCAACTTGACCTTATAGAAACATACAGAGAACCTCACCCAACAAAAGCACAATACACATTATTTTCCAGCACACATTGAACATACTCCAGAATAGACTATACATTAGGCCACAAAACAAGCCTCAATAAATTTAAAAATATCAAAATACTGCAAAGCATCTTCTCAGCTCACGATGCCATAACGTTGTTGTTGTTAAGTGCCGTTGAGTTGTTTCCGACTCATAGCGACCCCATGCACAGCAGAAC
>NW_006921660.1:2710339-2721618 GCF_000298275.1 Orycteropus afer afer
AAAGATCAGCTGACTATAGGTCGATGGATCTATTTCTGGGTTCTCAATTCTATTCCATTGAATACCAATGACTTGTTTATTGCAAATACTTTTTTTGAGCAATATAAATGGTGGCTATCCATGTGGCTCTCACCAGATGGGATACATAGGAATCAGATTGACTGTGTCTATGGAAAGAGATAATAGAGAAGCTCAATATCATCAGGCAGAACAAGGCCAGGAGTTGACTCTGGAACAGACCATCAACTGCTCATATACAAGTATAGTAAAAGCTGAAGAAAATTAAAATAAGTCCATGAGAGCCAAAATATGACCTTGGGTATATACCACCTGAATTTAGAGACCATCTGAAGAATAAATTTTCTGCATTGAACGCCGGTGACCAAAAACCAGATGGGCTATGGAATGACATCAAGAACATCATACATGAAGGAAGAAAACAGTCATTAAAAAGAGAGGAAAGGAAGAAAAGACCAAAGTGGATGTCAGAAGAGACTCTGAAACTTGCTTTTGAATGGAGAGTAGCTAAAGCAAATGGAAGAAATGACAACATAAAAGAGTTGAACAGAAGATTTCAAGGGGCTTGCAAAGGCAAAGGAAAATATTATAATGAAATATGCAAAGACCTGGAGTTAGAAAACCAAAAGGGAAGAACATGGTCAGCATTTCTCAAGCTGAAAGAACTGAAGAAAAAATTCAAGCCTCGAGTTGCAATACTGAAAGATTCCATGTGGAAAATATTGAATGATGCAGAAAACATCAAAAGAAGATGGAAGGAATACACAGTCACTGTACCAAAAAAAAAAAAAACTGGTCAATGTTCAGCTATCTCAGGAGGTACCAATGGTATTGAAAGAAGTCGAAGTTGCACTGAAGGCATTGACAAAACACAAGGTTTCAGGAATTGACGGAATACCCATTGAGATGTTTCAACAAATGGATGAAGCACTGGAGGTGCTTTCTATGGCAGGAAATTTGGAAGACAACTACATGGCCAACTGACTGGAAGTGATCAATATTTGTGCCCATTCCAAAGAAAGGGGATCCCACAGAATGTGGAAATTATCAAACAATATTATTAATATCACACGCAAGTAAAATTTTGTTGAAGATAATGCAAAAATGATTACAGCAGTATATTGACAGGAAACTTCCAGAAATTCAAGCCAGATGCAGAAGAGCATGCAGAACAAGAGATCTCATTCCTGATATCACATGGATCTTTATTAATTTGAGAAGGGGGAGGATGGCACTGGGCAATTTTACAAAGATAAGTTGTCCCAATCTGGAACATGGCATAAATATCTGTTTATGAAGGATTTCTTATATTCTCTTTAGTATATATTTCTGTATTTTTGCTTTCTTTTATTTGTATTTATATTCTAAAGGTAATACATGCATGTAGTAAATTCAAACAGTAAAAAAGGATAGAGTGAAGTTTAGGGTCCTCCCATTCCTGCCTCTCAACTCCCCTGTCCAGAACAAGCTATTTTCTTGTCAGTCTATGTATATACAGACATAGTTGTATAATAATAATCTTAATAATAATAATAAATAAATAAAAATTTAAAATAATTTGAAAACCAAACCCATGGTGGTTGAGTCAGTTCTGACTTATGGGCACTTCATGTGTAATAAACCAGTAAAACCAAACTCACTGCCATTGAGTCGATTCCGACTCATACCAACCCCCTTTGGGTTTCTGAGGTGGTAAATGTTTACAGAAGTAGATGGCCCAGTCTTTCTTCCACGGAGTGGCTGGTGGGTTTGAACTGCCCACCTTTTTGTTAGCAGTCAAATAGAATGTTCAAATGACTTTTCCTGTCACAATTTCAGCAGAGGCAAGAAGTTTGTATATGTTATATTCCAAACAGACCTCCATGGATACATTTCAATGTAGATACATGACTCTTGAACCCCTTGTCCACACTGAGAATATACAGAGTTTAAGAGAGAAGATACGCTTTGGTAATGGCTGTGCTGTGGAGTCTTCCAGAGGAGGGTGAGGAGTACTTCAGGTCAGAGAAGGCAGATTCAGTAGAACCTCTCAGAGAGCTGGTATGCTCATCCGAAATTATAAGATACAATGTATTCACTCACTATGCCTAGAAAATATAGAAGACAGGGATGAGGAGCTCATGAGAAGGCAGGAATGAAGAAGGAGTTGTTGATATTTTGAGATCGGCCTGACATTTCTCTTTTGTTTGGCTGAAATTGCTTGAGTATTTCTTGTGAGGTAGATGAGGGCCTCGGAGCCTGGAACCATTTAAAATCCTAACTAAGAGGAGCAATGAAAAAGTCACTGTGGAGTGGACCACAGAAAATCCCAGCAGCAGTGGAAATGCCAGGAGGAAAATGCATTTTCTGAGTTTTGGGAGATACAGTCACATTTCTGGTGGAGAACTCTGAAGGGCAAAATCACCTACTACAGAAAGATTAAAACTTGGCAAATATTTACCTCCAGGGTTTGAAATCTTGAAGTAATTAGACATTAAAATTTCTATAAAAATAATTCCATTTGAAATTTTTCTTAGTAAAGAAATGCTGTCCACCAAATTATATGACAGAGTTACAGATACGTATCTGATAGCACCATCAACAAATTCAGATAAAAATTAATTTTCAAATAAAACATCAGGAAATTCAAAACATTTTTGAAAGTTCTTTGTCTATTAGGGACACATTTGAAATTCCTGTGGACAGATTGATAAATAATTTGCTTCATAGTAACAGGATGCAGGGAAGTGGTTGAGGGTATAGATAGAATAAGACTGGCAAGAAATTTGTAGTTGTTAAGCTGGATGATGATTATATGTGAGTTAATTAAAATATTTTGTCTACTTTTGTATGTTTAAGAAAAGAAAAAAAAAGGCTGCCCACTTTGATACTTTGTAGTAGCTGTCTTATAAAACACCTGGTGTTTGTTGCTGGTTACACTCTTCCTTTTCCTAGCGGGGATTTTATATACAATTGAGCATATACTAACTGGACATTGATTGTAACTATAAAGCTCATTTCAGCCAAATGACGTTTAAGAGACCCAAGGAATGTTCACTATTGATAAGATAATTTTTTTAATACTAAGAAATGTCTGCAATGAAATTGATAGGGGAAAAATCTGACATAGTATCTTTAATTTTGAAAAAGAATGGTAATACCGATAGTTTCTTACTAAATGATTAGAGCCTCGCCTGAACTATCAGCCCTCCAAAATTGGGATTGATAACAGAAATAGAGACTAGAAGTGAACAAGAAGAGGAGGATTATAATTGTGTGCTAAAAGGCTGACATAGGTATTTGGAAGAGATAATGTTCCTGAACTAATCATATAGGCAAAATTGGAATTAGGTAACTTTGGTTTTAATATCTTTTCTCACTTCTCCATCCTCCAGTAGAAGTAAACTACTTAAGTGCTTGACATGTTGAAAGTGCCCAATGCATATTTGTTGAATAAGTGTTTATCTGCTGTTTTCCTTCTTTTTGAAGTTTATTTTCTGAGAAATCATTGCCCTAATGCTGCCCTCTAGTGGCTCAAGGATTCCCCTTCATTGAACATTCCAACTAAAGGCTGAACCGTTTACAGGCAATGTTGTGGGCTGGGAACCTAGGTTCTGTTCCTTTGTGTGTTTTCCCTCCTCACAAAGGGTATTAATGATGTTTAGATATCAATAGCATAGGCAGAAAAAAAAAAATTCCTTCTTTTAAATTTCATGCTTTGTTTTTTTAACCTTATCCAAGTTGGCCAAATTCCTATTATGTGAAAGGGTAATGAGTATGGTATGGTGTACAACATGGATAGGTACCAGGTTGATTGATGTACAGTCAGTAATCATGGAAGCAGCAGTCAAGAAATTAGATGTATTGCACTTGGGAAATCTGCTTCAAAAGACCTCTTTAAAATGTTAAGGAGCAAAGATGTCACTTTGAAGACTGAAGTGTGCCTAACTCCAGCCATAATTCAGTCACCTCATATGCATGTGAAAGCTGGACAATGAATAAGGAAGATCAAAGAAGAGTTGATGCCTTTGAATTGTGGTCTTGGCCAAGAACATTGAAAATACCATGGACTGCCAGGACGAACAAATCTGTCTTAGAAGAAGTGCACCCAGATTGCTCCTTAGAAGTGGTAATAGCCAGACTTCATGTCACCTACTTTGGTCATGTTGTCAGAAGAGACCAGTCCCTGGAGAAGGATATGCTTGGCAAAGTAGAGAGTCAACAAAAAAGGGGAAGACCCTCAATGAGATGGATTGACACAGTGGCTGCAACAATGGGCTTAGACAGGAATTATGACAATGGTGCAGGACTGGGCAGTGTTTCATTCAGTTGTACACAGGGTCCCTACAAGTTGGAACTGACTGCATGGCACCTTACTATGTCAACATGTGCAAGAGAAATTAAAGATGACTTTTTAGCCAAACTTTGTTTCTTTTTTTTTCTTAAGGTAGTTAAATTCAACTTTTCTCTCCTGGAATTTATCTTTACTTTTCACAAATTTATAAAACTCATAAAGCAAACATAATAAAATAAGTAACTGGCTTAAGCTAAAATTGGAATTTAATATTTTAAAGGTAGTCTTAGTACACTGAATTTAAATTAAGATTGTAAATTGATTTTAATTAATGTTATTTCCAGCATGAAAATTTGACAGTGTTGAAGAGATATTAAAACCATAAGTCAAAGCAATATTAATAAAAATAGAATCTAAGACACAATTTTATGTACTTTGAAAAAATATTTTTTCTTGTTTATTAACGTGATCAGATTCACATATAAACCTAACAATTACAAAATTATTATAGATGTTTTGATTTCTGGATTTCTATTATACACCTACATATCTCCTTGAGGACTAAGGTGCGCCTGACACAAGCCATGATATTTCCAATCGCCTTGTATGCATGTGAGGGCTGGACAATGAATAAGGAAGACCAAAGAAGAGTTGATGCTTTTGAGTTGTGGTGCTGGCGAAGAATGCTGAAAGTACCATGGACTGCTAAAAGAACTAACAGATCTGTCCTGGAGGAAGTACAGCCATAATGCTCCTTGGAAGCAAGAATGGCCAGACTTCGTCTCACCTATTTTGGTCATGTTGTAAGAAGGGACCATTCCCTGGAGAAGGATGTCATGCTTGGTAGGGTGGAGGGTCGCCGAAAGAGGGGGAGGCCTTCAACGAGATGGTTTGACATGGTGGCTGCAATGATGGGCTCAAGTATAGCAGGGATTGTGGGGTTGGCGCGGGATCTGGCAGTGTTTTGTTCTGCTGTGCATGGGGTTGCTATGAGTCGGAAACGACTCGACGGCACTTAACAACAACAATTATACACCTATGTATGCATAAAAAAAGGAGCTCTGGTGGTGTAGTGCCTAAGGCACTTGACTGCTAACCAGAAGCCTGGCGGTTCAAACCCACCAGCCACTCCTCGGAAGGAAGATTGGGCAATGTACTTCCGTAGTTATACCGCCTTGGAAACCCAAGGAGGGGTCACTATGAGTCGGTCCGACTCGACGGCACAAATCAACACAACAACAACAATGCATAAAAAGCATTAATTTTGAAACTAAAAATAAAGAATAAAATTTGCCTCTGTCATAGGAAAACCTGCACTTGTTGTTGGCTACACAAATACTTGGTTCAAGCCTGAATTTGAAATAAGATTTAATTTTCAATTGAGACAATTTCTGTTCTTGCTTGTGATGATTATTAAACAGGAAAATGAACGTCACAGCAAAATGCTCATTGATTGCTTACCAATGGCAGGACACTCTTCCTTCACAGAAATCCAGAATTTGTCTAGGAACAATCTCATCTTGAATATACTATCAGACTGTAGTTTACCAAATTCTTCCCCTCTCTTTGTTAGTTTCTCAAACTGGACAAATAATTCAGATATTGTGTCCTTCATGCAGTCGTGAAGGACATGACTGCATGCACCAAAACCAAACTCACTGCCAATGAGTTAATTCCAACTCATAGCGACCCCCATTGGGTTTCCGAGGCTGTAAATCTTTACAAAAGTAGCTTGTCCCATCTTTCTTCCATAGAGCAGTTGGTGGGTTTGAACTGCTGACCTTCTGGTTAGCAGCCAAGTGCCTTATCCACTACACCACAGTTGTTCAGTGATTTAGAAGAGAGGGAAATTGCTGTTCCATTTTGTTCACAGTTCTTTCATGTGGTTTTCTAGAAATGTTTTGCTGATACCTTTCCTCACTTTCAGGCCTAAACAGCAGTGGAAGAAGCATTTCAAGATTTTCTTTTTCAAGATGATTTTTCAAAAATAGTTTCCTTTTATATCCAAAAATCTTATTACTTGAAGTTAAAACATTTTCTCCAGGGCCTTTTGGACACTTGTTCAACTAGTTCATGTGATAATAAGTGTCTGCTAAATAGGCTAGATTCTGCTGACATTCTTTATTTTCAAAGGACTCAAAAAAATCTTACTATTTTCTTGCAAGTTCTACAAGTCACCTTTCAGCTTAGACATCTTGATTGAAAACTCTTCCTCTGCTAAGTCACCAGATTGCACTATGTACCAGGAGATTTATCCACCTTTGTCAGGTTTTCAGAGTTATTTAAAAAAAAAAAAAAAAAAATCTCACGTGAACTGGGCTTTGTATAATGCAACTAACCTATTTTTTTGGTAAAATCATTCAGAGCTTTTGACATTTCATCTCCAAGAATTTTTCACTTCAGCACCTCTCTGTGAAAAAACCAATGTTTGTTTGAGGTGGCTTTGCAGCAGGAAAATTTTTCTTGAGATCCCCTATCATTTATAAATCTTATTCATTGCTACAGTATGATATTTATTGGTAAAATCTATTGAGTCATCAATGTGAATAGAGAAGCTGTTATTTTTCAGTTCGTTACACAAAGTTCTTCAGTACCACATGATGTATCATTACTATGTCAACATATATTATTCGAAGGTGGAACTTCTTCAATTTCTCCTACTGCATCTTAGCCTAGCATTTTACTCACTATACTTTTACAGGCTAGTCTTCTCAGGTTGTCACTGGGTAACTTTCCTTTTCTGAGCAATAAATTCTGATGTTGAATAAATTGCTTCTCCAGCCTTTCCACAGAACATGACTTTTTTTTTTTTTTTTCTTAACTTTTAAAAGCTTTACTCCTTTTGTTTGGAGTTTCCAGTGGCCATTAAAAAAAATCAGCACCATAACTTGTCAAACACCTGTGATTTAGTTATTTTTAATTGTTTTGAAGCCACTGCTGCATTTTCAGGTTGTTTGACAGAATGGAATAGTTGACATAATGGAATAGGCTCACCTAAAACCCATTGATAAGTAGCTTTCCTTGTTGCTTTTTAATGAATCCTTCATTGTTTAGTGCAGTGAAATAACTCAGAAGGTAATAATTAGTCTTAATTAGAAATGTCCATTGGTGTAGGTCCAGGATGTTCCTTTTCTGTTGTATATCTTTTCTTTAAAAATTACCACACTAGATTATCATACTTTTTTTGTTTTGTAAATCCAAACACTAATAAATATAAAAACTGAACCAAACCGATTATTTTGTAGTCAGTACAAACTCATGCAGACTTTATGAATAATAAACAAGGAACAAGAAAATCGCAACCAAAAAAAAAAAAAAAGAAAGGAAAAGAGAAACCAGACATGTAACAATGCAATTAATTTTAATCCTACACAACCCACATTTTGCAACATTTACAGCAGCAAGGCAGCAAGGGTGGGCAGCTGAGGCACAATTCATTAAAATTCCTTGTTTAGAAAGAAAATTTTCCTCCAATTTTCTAACTGTTTTATTTATCAGCTCTGTAAATCAATGGGTAGCATATAAAGAGAGATTGGACTATGGGAGGTAATTCCAAATGAAGAGGCTAATATCATCAGCCTACCATCTTTTCCTCTTCTTATCAATCTACCACCTCCACCACCCCACACACAATAACAGTTATTGATGATCATATTATCAATGACCTCCTTTATATGTCATGAAAAACTGGGAATAGACTCAACCAAATGAACACTGTCCTATTTTGTCCTGTCATACAGGATTGAAGACCTCTAATGAAAATGCTACTAGGCTGCTCAGTCACTTGCCTGTCATTGGGACTGCTGGCATTGTCCAGCATACAAAGTTCAAAATGTGTTTTTGTTTTCTCCAGTCAGTTTCTTCTTGAACCTCTAGTGATACATTGCAGAACTGTTTAGACTCCCCTGAACTCCAGTTAAGAAACAATTCAAAGTTAGTGTAGCTCAGTGGGAACTACTTCATTAAAGTAATCAAGGAAAGCCTCCTAGGGAGTCACCTTTTGAATGGAGACCTGAAGGATATGAGCAATCAGGTCTTGAATCAATCAGGAGATCCCGATATTAATCTTAGACACTCTAGTTTGCTTTCATTCATTCTTTTAATTTTTTTGTGGAAATAGAAAATACTTGAGTGGGGAGTTAAAATACAAAATGAATTTGCATTTGTTTTGGATATATGCAAGACTTTGTTATTCTTTTAATATTATTATTGGCTTTCTATACAAAAACATAGGAAAGCCCTCCCCGCCCCCAATTTAAGGAAGGACCCTAGCAATTATGTTGTTTGTTTGGTTTTTTTTTTTTCAGGTGCTTTTTGGTGTGTGACAATGCGATATTGCGACACATAATAATACGGTAGTACAGGAATGTAGTAGTCAAGCTGCAGGCTATGATCAGCCTGGATAGGAATATGAGAGTGGTGTAGAATTTTTAATACACTGGAAGAACTGCCCATGTGTAGTATAAGAAAAAAATGAGGGCAGAATTCATACTTTGTCAACCTACTAAGAACCATCAAAAAGTTACTGATAAAATGGTCATTTTTAGGAGAAAAAATCATAAACAAAGCTATAACCATAGCTCTATACCACTATAGCTAGTATATATGCATGAACATATTGATGGGTGGCTAAGACAATGGACTCAAGTATAGCAAGGATCATGGAGCTGGCGCGGGATCGGGCGGTTATTTCGTTCTGCTGTGCATGGGATCGCTATGAGTCGCAAATGACTCGACAGCACCTGAGAACAACATTAGTAAAGATGTTTATATTCAAAGCAAATAACTGCTAACACCATTCCAAGTTGGATAAATACTTGGTATATTTATGTGTATTCTTGTCTTGCTTTTGATTTCAGGTTTTTTTCTTCAGTTTGGGAGTAAGTCACCAGGCAAGGTTTAATAAATGTTGACCCTTTTGATCGCTGCCATCCCTGGGCACACACGTTTTCTCATGTTGCCCTGTACCCATAGGCATTTTACACATTCATTATCCCCCTCAATGAAGGCAAGGTTTGGTGATGTGCAAAAGCAGGGCACTTCCAGGTACTTAATGTTTGATTCACTTCCATATT
The DNA here is from genome assembly GCF_000298275.1 of Orycteropus afer afer. Lineage (NCBI taxonomy): Eukaryota > Metazoa > Chordata > Mammalia > Tubulidentata > Orycteropodidae > Orycteropus > Orycteropus afer. Next base: position 2,719,706 of record NW_006921660.1, read on the forward strand.
TTAAGCTTAGTCCTTTAAATATTCTACCATTTTCTGTTCAAAAAGACATAAGTGGACTTGCTTGGGCAAAGGTTATGTGCACGTGTAATCTAGCTTTTAAAAAACAAAGAAACACTGCCATTGAGTCGATTCTGATTCATACCAACCCTATAGGGATAGAGTAGAACTACCCTATTGAGTTCCCAAAGCTATAAATCTTTATGGAGGCAGACTGCTTCATATTTCTCCCTTGGAGCAACTAACTGGTGGGTTTGAACTGCCGAGCTTTTGGTTAGCAGTCCAATACTTTAACCACAGTGCCACCAGAGCTTCTTTTGTAATCTTGATAGATATTGGAAAATTGGCCCCCACAGAAGTTCTAACAATTTCCACTCACTCCTACAGAAGATGTGTGAGAGAATCTGTTTCCTATGCCTTTATCAATCTAGTGTGCTATTAGGCTTTTTCAATCATTATCAGTCTGATAGCTAAGGAAGTATTTCCCTGCACTTATAATTTTCATATGTTTAAAAGCCATTTGTATTTCTTTTTCTCTCTGAATCATCTGTTCAAATCATTTTTAAAGTTTTTTTTTTTTTTTTTTTAATTTGATTGTTGGTCTCTTCTTTATACATTAGGGAAAGTAGCTCATTATCTGTGATATGAGTTGTAATTTTTTCTTTTCTTTTTCTTTTTAATTGTAATTTGGGTGAAAGTTTACAGAGCAAATTCACTTTCCATACAGCAGTTCACATATACTTTGTCTCATGACATTGACTACAATTTCCCACAATGCAACAGCTCCCCTCCCACTTCCTCCCCATAGTTACCTCTTCCCTGTGTCCTTCCCTCCATGCACTCCTGCCCCCTGAGCTGTCTTCCTGTGCATACACAGCCCTTCTTTTCTCTCATGATTGTTCTTTCCAAGGAGTGTATCTGCCTAGTGTAAATGTTCAGCTCATATGCCTGTCTTTTGTTTGGCTGGAAGCCACAGGAGTAGGTTCAATTCCAGACATGAAGGCCAGGTAGGGACCATAGTCTCAGTGGTTCCATCAGGCTGTATCAGACCAGCAAACCTGGTCCCTCCTACCCCTCAAATGATTTTGAGTTTTCTTCAACATTGTTCTCCCACTCTATCCAGGATCTCATACATAGATCCTCCTCTGAGTGGTTGACAGTGGTAGCTGGGCACCATCTAGTTCTTCTGGTCTCATAGTCTTATAGGCTGAGGTTCACATGGTGTACCAGTCGCTTTGGACTAATTGTTTCCATGAATCTTTGGTTTTCTTCATTCTTTGCTCTGAATGAGGAGAGACCCATTGTTGCATCTAGATGGCTGCTTGCAAGCTTTTAAGATCCCAGTCGCTACTCACCAAAGTAGGATGTTGAACAATGTTTTGTGTAGTATGTTATGCCAGTTGAGCTTTATGTCCCCTGTGACTATGGTCCAAAGCCCACAGGTTCAACTACTTGCTCCCTCTGGGTAGCTGGCTGTGCCCAAGAAGTGACTACAACTTTGTCTCTTGTCAGCTCTACTATATACCTGGGAGTTCTTATAGAACATAGCAATACACTTGTAGAAATATTGCCTGCCAACCCTATACATGGTCTTGGGCACACTGCCCCCTGAATATACATACCCAGTATTTCAGCTTGTCCACCCATCTATCCACCCATATATCCATGTTTGCCTTCACTGACAATGCAGTACTGTATGTGCAAAAGGGTTCATTCATCTCTGTTTTCTGTACCTCCCATGTACCTCTTGCTCTATGTCTTCCTTTTTCTCAATGCCACCTTGTTGATCACTCACATTTGGTACAATGCCCTTCTCTTCACCCAAATCAATACTTATCTCTACCTATCTAACAGTGTTCCCTCCCCTCCCCTCCCACTCCTGGTAACCAACAAAGAAAATTTTCTTCCATATATAA
>NW_006921660.1:2723793-2739026 GCF_000298275.1 Orycteropus afer afer
GACCCCCTTCGAGTTTCCGAGGTAAATCTTTGTGAAGTAGATTGCCTGACTTCCTTCCACGGAGTGGCTGGTGGGTTTGAACCGCCAGCTTTTTAGTTAGCAGTCAACTGCCTTAGGCACTACACCACCAGAGCTCCTTTACATATGTATATGCACTAATAATTTGAACTTGAAATAGAAATTTATCTACTTTTGTGAAGCTCTCTAACATTAATTATAAGTCATTAGAAACCTGTAAGTCATAAGACAGGTATTTAGAAAATTTCTAAACTTAGACATAGAAATATAGAAGTATGGTAAGAAAATGGTAAACAAACTTTTAAGTCATTTTTAGGAGAGAAGAAGAAGATCATAATCATAGCCATGCTGTTGATTTAAGGTGCTGTCAAGTCAGTTGTGACTCATAGTAACCCTGTGTACAATGGAATGAAATGCTGCCCAATCCTGCGCCATTCTTACAATCATTGTTGTGTGTCAGCCCATTGTTGCAGCCACTGTGTCAATCCATCTCATTGAAGGTCTTCCTCTTTTTCACTGACTCGCTACTTTACCAGACATGACATCCTTCTCCAGGAACTGGTCCCTCCTGATGACATGTCCAAAGTATAGGAGATGAAGTCTTCTCATCCTCACTTGTAAGGAGCATTCTGCTTGTACTCCTTCCAAGATAGATTTGTTCTTCTGGCAGTCCATGGTATGTCCATGGTATATTCAATACCATAGTTCAAATGCATCAATTCTTCTTCCATATTCCTTATTCATTGTCCAGCTTTCACATGCCTATGTGGCGACTGAAAATATCATGACTTGGGTCAGGTGCACCTTAGTCCTCAAAGTGACATCCTTGCTTTTCAACACTTTAAAGAGGTCTTTTGTAGCAGATTTGCTCAGTGCAATACATTGTTTGATTTCTTGACTGCTGCTTCCATGGGCATTGATTGTGAATACAGGTAAAATGAAATCCTTGACATTTACCATCTTGTTGCTTATTGGTGTAGTTGTAAGAAGTTTTGTTTTCTTTATGTTGAGGTGTAATCCATTCTGAAGGTTTTAGTCTTTGATCTTCATCAATAAGTTAATCAAGTCCTCATACTTTCAGCAAGCTAGATTTTGTCTTCTGCATATCACAAGTTGTTAATGAATCTGGTGAATTAATGTTAATGAATCTAATCCTGATGCCACATTCTTCTTCATATAGTCCAACTTGTCGGATTCTTTGCTCAGCATACAGATTGAGTACGTATGGTGAAAGGATACAACCCTGACACATGCCTTTCCTAATTTTAAACCATGCAGCATCCCTCTGTTCTGTTTGAAGCACTGCCTTTTGGCCTATGTACAGGTTCCACATGAGCACAAGTATTCTGGAATTTCCATTCTTCACAATGTTATCCTTAATTTGTTAATATTGTCAAATGCCTTTGCATAGTCAATAAAACACAGGGAAATATCTTTCTGCTACTCTCTGCTTTCAGCCAAGATCCATCTGATATCAGCAATGATATCTCTTGTTTTGCATCCTCTTCTGAAATCAGCTGGAATTTTAGATAGTTTCCTATTGGTGCACTGCTGTGACCATTTTTAAATTATTTTCAGCAAAATTTTACTTACATGTGATATTAATGATATTGTTCGATAATTTCTGCATTCTGTTGGATCACTTTTCTTTGGAATGGGCACAAATATGTATCTCTTCTAGTCAGTTGGCCAGGTATCCATCTTCCACATTTCTTGGCACAGACAAGTGAGTGCTTCCAGTATTGCATCCATTTGTTGAAACATCTCAATTAATGTTTCATCAATTTCTGGAGCCTTGATTTTTGCCAGTTCCTTCAGTGTAGCTTGGACTTCTTCCTTCAATACCATTGTTTGTTGATCATATGCTACCTACTGAGATGGCTGAATGTCAACTAATTCTTTTTTTAAAAGATTTTTCCCTCAAGATGTTTAGTTATGACTAAGACATTTTCATAACTTTGTCCCCTATATGCTCTATGACATTCGTGGATATATTTGCAGTACATATAAATATATAGGGAGAGCTAACCTCTGTCAAAGCTACATGTATTTGTTGGTGTAGTTCCATTCTTTTTGGTACAGTGACTCTGTATTCTTTCCATCTTCTTTTGATGCTTCCTGTGTCATTCAGTGTTTTGCCCACAGAAACCTTCAATATTGAATTCAAAGCTTGAATTTTTTTTCTTCAGTTGCTTCAGTTTGAAAAATGCTGAGCGTATTCTTCCTTTTGTTTCTCTAACTCCAGTTCTTTGAATATTTCTTTCCTTTGTCTTTTTGAGCCAGCTTTGAAATCTGTTCCACATTTCATTTTTTCCATTTGCTTTAGCTACTCTGTTTAAGTGCAAGTTTCAGAGTCTCTTCTGACATCCATTTTTGTCTTTTCTTTCTTTCTTGTCTTTTTAATGACCTTTTGATTTCTTCGTGCAGAATGTCCTTGATGTCATCCTACAGCTCATCTGTTCTTTGGTCATTAGTGTTCAATGTGCCAAATCTATTCTTGTGATGGTCTCTAAATTCAGGGGCAATGTACTCAACATCATATTTTAGCTCTCATGGAGTTCTTTTAGTTCTGTTCAGCTTCAACTTGAATTTGTATATGAGCAATTGATGGTCTGTTCCACAGTTGACCCCTGGCCTCATTCTGACTGATGATATTGAGCTTCTCCATCATCTCTTTCCACACATGTAGTCAATTTGATTGCTGTGTATTCTGTTCAGTGAGGTCCACATGTATAGTCACTGTTTATATTGTTGAAAAAAGTCATTTGTGATGAATAGCTTATTGATATTGCAAAATTTTATCATGTGATTTCTAGCACTGTTCCTTTCAACAAGGCCATGTTTTTCAACTACTGGATCCTTCTTCTTTGTTTCCAGTTTTCACATTCCAGTCACTAGTAATGAGCATTGCATCTTGATTGCATGTTTGATTAATTTCAGACTGTAGAATTTGGTAAAAATCTTCACTTTATTCATCTTTGACATTAGGGGTTGGTGCATAAATGTGAATAATACTCATGTGAACTGGACTGTACTATCACTGACAGCATTGTACTTCAGGATAGTTTTTTTTTTTTTAAATTTTTGTTGTGATTTGGGTGAAAGTTTACAGAGCAAATTCATTTTCCATACAGCAGTTATTGTTTCCATACAGCAATTCACATACACTTTGTCTCATGACATTGACTATAATTTCCCACAATGCAACAGCTGTCTTCCTACTTCCTCCCCTAGTTACCTCTTCCCTGTGTCCTTCCCTCCCATGAACTCCTGCCTCCTGAGCTGTCTCCCTGTGCATACACAGCCCTTCTATTCTCCCATGATTGATCTCTCCAAGGAGTGTATCTACCTAATGTGAATGTTTAGCACATATGCTTGTCTGTTGTTTGGCTGGAAGCCACAGGAGTGGGTTCAATTCCAGACCTGAAGGACAGGTAGGGGCCATAGTCTCAGGGATTCCACCAGGCTCTATCAGGCCAGAAAACTTGGTGCCTTTTTTTTTTTTTTTTTTTTTAATGATTTTGAGTTTTGTTCCACATTATTCTCCCACTCTATTCAGGATAGAGCTTGATGTCCCTTGTGACCATGGTCCTGACTCCATAGGTCCAATTACTCACTGCCTCCGGGTAGTTGGCTGTGGTCAGGAAATGACTACAAACTTGTCCCTTGTCAGCTCTACTATATACCCAGAAATTCTTACAGAACATACAAATGTACTTGTAGAAACATTGTCTGCCGACCTTATACATGGTCATGGGCACACTTCCCCCTGCATAGACATACTTAATCATTCAGCCTGTCCACCCATCTATCCACCTGTATATCAATGTTTGCCATCAGGATAGATTTTTGAAATGTTCTTTTGGATGATGAATATGACTCCATTCCTGTTTAATTTGTAGACCATATTCCCAACATGGTAGACCGTATGATCATCTGATTAAAAATGGCCAATACCAACCCACTTCAGCTCACTAAAGCCTAGATTACTTATCTTTATGCATTCCATTTCCTTTTTGACACTTTCAGTTTTACTTTTTGGCAACTTCCTAGATTCATACTTTATACATTCCACATTCTGATTATTAGTGAATGTTTGCAGCTGTTTCTTCTCATTTTGAGTCATATCAGCAAATAAAGGTCCTGAAAGCTTTGCTACATTCACATCATTAAGGTCGACTCTACTTTGACTTGACTGTCAGTTTGTTATACTGTGGTGGCTTGCATGTTGCTGTGATGCTTGAAGCTATGACACCGGTATTTCAAATACCAGCAAGGTCCCTGTGGTGGTTAAGGTTGTATGTCAACTTGGCTGGGCCTGGTTGCCTTGCTGGGCAGCTGGTGGTAGTTATTCTCCATGGTGAGATTGGTAATTAACTCATGGTGGACTCTATTGGAGCAGCTGAGTAGCTGCTTTGGTTATGAGGTCTGCTTCCCATATATAGAAACAGCTTTGGGAATGGTCTCTGGCTTATGGCACGCTTGAATCCTGCATGTAGCTGAGTTGTTGTACAGCAGCCTGCCATGCTCTGCCGACCTTGGGACTTTCAATGGACTTAAATTAATGGCTATTGTATGGTTTGGTAACATCGGGACTGTGCCATTTTATTTGTTGACGTTGAGCTTGTTAGCCTCAGCAGCCAGTAGCTGCCTGAGTGTTGAGATGCCTCTAACTGCAGTGGGCCAGGAGCAAGAGGCAGATCTGAAGCCCAAGGTCAGGGGGCTTTCACTCAGCCCCTAGAGCCTGGCACTTTGAACTCAAACTTCTACCCTCCAAAACTGTAAGAGAATAAACTCCTGTTTGTTCAAGCCATCCCATTTGTGGTATATATTCCTGTCAGAGTGGCACTAGGTAACCAAAACAGTCACCCATGATGGATACATTTCAGTGGAATATCCATACTAAGACAGACCAGGAAGGAGGATATATGGTGATCTACTTCTGAAGAAAATCGGGCCTTGAAGAATTTATGAATAGCAGTGGAACACTATCTAATATTGTGTTGGTAGATGAGCCTCTTGTTGGAAGGCACTCAAACAGAGTTATAACTGTAGTTTTTGTACATCTTTCCTTCCAGTGAGGGGGATAATGAACACAAAAAGTGTCTTTAGGGACAGGAGAGCACAAGAATTATAGGTGTGCCCAGGAAAGACATCTGACCTGACATGTTGTGATAAAAGAAGACATAACATTGTTAATATTTATAAACCAGCCTTGAGATAAATGTCTACGCAACCTCCCTAAAATCTAGCCTTGAAGAAAAGATGCCTCATTCAGCTAATCTCTAACCCTGGAGAAAGACATAACATACTAGTCTTTGATGTCACACTGTTCCTTGTTGTGTGCAGCCAAAGTGGCAAATTCACACATAATCCTTAAATTTCTGCTCACTCACTGAGAGAAGGCAGAGCCAAACACCAAGCATCTGCTGAGACTCTGACAGCCACTGCTAAATTTGAGCCTTGTCTATGATGGATCTCCTCTGAGTATGAGGCATCTTTCTCTGGAGACCTCTCATTAAAAGTAAAAGCCTGAAGTCTAAATATTTGGACTCTAACCATTGAACTAACATTGTAATTGCAATCGTTAATTCTGATTTTCCAGTTCTAGATTAATGTCTTGAGATTTTACTTGTGTGCCTTGCCATGACTACCTTGCAATAAATGAGCTTAGCATGTCAGACCTGAGTATCTCTCTGTTCATTTTCTAAGATAAAATCCTACCTGACAAGGTTGACATTTAAATCTTTGAATCTATCCTGGTGTAAGTTGGGAGGCATGCATGGAACTTAATGTCATTTCCGACAGGCTATGGTATTTATTTATTAAGCTATCTTTCTTCTATTGATTTGAGATGCTAACTTTATTCATGTAGAATTTGTATTATTTCTCAACTCTCTATTCTGTTCCACTTATCTCCTATCTTGTCGTCCTCTAGTACTACACTATTTTAACTTATGTAGGGTCAAAATATGTTTCAGAAATATAATCCCCTTTTCAGACTTTTTTCTATTTTTATTTATTTTTTTCATATAAGCTTTAGAATCACCTTGTCTAGTATAAAAATTTTTGTTGGTATTTTTCTTGGGACCATATTAAAATGATCAATAAACTTGAAGATAACTGTCATCTTTATGAAGTTAGTTTTGTATCTAAGAGCTTGTTTTATCATTCCAATTCAACATTTTTTTGTATTCTTTGTTATTGCAGATGCTCTTGAGTTGACTTCAACTCACAGTGACCCTGTGTACAACAGAATGAAACATTGCCTGGTTTTGCCGTCTGTACAATCCATGAACATATCACATGGTGTTTCACTGATATTCAGAAGGTTTTCACTAGCCAATTTTTTTTTTTTTTTTCCTGAGAAGTGGATGGCTCCTTCTTTCTTCCTAATCTGTCTTAGTCTGGAAGCAATGCTGAAAACCTGTCCACAAAGGGTGACCCTGATGGTATTTCAAATACCAGTGGCATAGCCTCCAGCCTCACAGCAACACACAAGCCACCACAGTACAACAAACTGACAGAGTATCCTTTTAGTAGCATTTAAAGATTTTCTTCATGTAGATTTCTCACACTTCTTGTTAAATTTATTACTAAGTATTTTATTTTTGTTGCTATTATAAATAGTCTTTTCTTCTCTATTTTATCTTCTACTAGTTGTTATTTTTATATACAAGAGCTCCAAATTTGTATATATTACTATTATACCCAGATTCCTTACTGAATTCTCTTTCTTATTTATTTTGATTTTCATTTGATTTTGGTCATATTATTATATAGTTTATAACAACTAATTAACCTCCTCCTTTCCAGTACTTAAGGAGCTCTTGGGATAATCCAAAAAACACAAACAACAGAGTGTAAATTAAATGACTGGGGTCTTCTAAAAATTAAATTCTTATGCACATCAAAAGACTTCTCCAAAAGAGGAAGAAGAAAAGGTACAGATTTGGTAAAACTAATTGGCAATGACATATCCGACAAGGGACTTATCTCTAAAATTTATAGAAAACTTCAACACCTCAACATCAAAAAGACAAACAATCCAATTCAAAAATGGGCAAAGGACATGAACAGACACTTTACCAGAGAAGATATTCATGCAGTCAACAAACATAGGAGGGAATGTTTGTGATCATTAGAGAGATACAAATCAAAACAACAATTAGATACCATCTTACCCCAGCAATAATAGCAGAGTTCAACAAACCAGAAAACAATAAATGCTGGTGAGCATGTATGGAGGTCGGAACTCTCATATACTGCTGGTAGAACTATAAAATGGTATTGCCACTGTGGAAAACAGTATGGTACTTCCTTAAAATGTTGAAAATAGAAATACCATTTGATCCAGCAATCCCACTACTAGGAATATATCCTAAAGATGTGAGATCTGGGACATGAATAGATATATGCACAGCCATGTTCATCACAGAACTATTCACTATAGCAAAGAGATGGATACAGCCTAAGTGAACTGATAACTAAAGTATGGTACACACAATGGAATACTATGCAACATTAAAGAAAATTGAAGAATCCACAAATCACTTCAGAGCATGGGTGAACTTGGAGGACATTATGCTGAATGAAATAAGTTAGCCACAGAAGGACAAATATTGCATGAGTCTGTTATTATAAAAAGTCAAGGAAAGGTTTGCACAAGGAAGGAAAATATCTTTGTCACCAAGGATGGCAGTGGAAGGAAAATTGCTGGCTTCTTAAGAGACATGTTGATTTGGGTAAAGGGAAAGGCAATATAAAAAAGAGTGTGAGGACTTCCAGCAAGATGGCAGAATAGGCAGACAAGCTACACAGACCTGCTTCAATAAAGAAATGAAAAACCAATTGAAACAGATACAGAAGATAATCTTGAAGCCCTGAGTTTTGAAAGGGAGGATAAAGAAGTGGATTAAATACCAACTAGTAGAAGAACCTGAATGAAGACAGTGAATAAGGAGACAAATAGAGGTGCAGATTGTTGGCTATCTTGACAGCATGGCCAGTTTAAATATTTACAAGTGGCATTAGGATCTGGACAGTAATCTAAAAATCAGCCCTGCTCATGAAGGATTGTATGGACAATTGTGCTGGTGGCTAATGACTAGAAAGGAAAACAACAAATAGGAAGACAAACTGAGCTGTGGACTTTTGGCTGTCTTGAGGGCACAGCCATTTTTAATATTTTCAAGTGGCATGGCCATTTTGAATATTCACAAATGGTGTTCTGATCCCAGTGACCTATGCCTAGGCTCCCCTTGCTGAGGACAGCATGAGCAAGCACAATGGAGGCTGATGCAATATTCCCCTTTTTACTCTTATAACCCACACCCTCTTGGTGAATAGAGGAGGTATGGCCATACCCCACCTCCACCCACCTTCTGGACTGCCAGGAATTATATCCCAGTCTGTGCACCCTGACAGAGCCTGGGTGCCCTTCCTCCTGCCCCGCCCCTCCCCCCGCCAAGTTTTGTTTATGAATCAATCTTTTCTTTATTTATTTTTCCTTTCTTTTCCCCTTCGCTGGCTCTTGTTTTATTTATTTATTTTTCTCCTTTCTTTTTTTCTCTCTTCCCTTTTCCTGGTTCCCATCTCTTTTCTTTCTTTTGGTTCTTCTCATCTCTTGTTTTTTCTTTTTAAAGTTTTCTCATTTTTTTCTTTATTATTATTTTACTCTTGCTCTTTTCTCTTATTTACCCCTCCCCAGATATTGTGGAATTTTTTTCCCTCTTTTTCTATATATATTTCTTTTGTCTTTTTTTTAAGTGTTTCTTTAAATATCTCTTCTCATTTATAGCCTTTTCTCTTTTTTTTTTTTTTCTTTTTTGGCAATTGTTCCTGTTTGTTTATGTGGTTTTTGTGTTTTGTCCTCTTGATTTGATTTTTTGGTGGTTTCTTTATTTATTTTTTTGTCTAACTGAATGGGAAACAGCAACCCATAGAACCCAATCATATCGCACCTCCTGCAACCCCATCCACTGAGTGAGTCCCACCACTTGCTTCTACACCAACTTACCAACAATAGACAATGGCCAATACCAGCTCAACTCACCCTTAACTGCTCTTCAAAAACAGCTAACAGATCTGTGCACACACTCTCATTCTCTATCACACCCACCAGGAGACAGTTGGTGCATGCCTAAGTGCTGCCAACTAGTGAATAGAGGACCATGGTATCCTGACTACTCAGATATATCAAAACAAAACAAAGGAAAAAATCTTGGGTGAATCACACCAACATACAGTCACAAATTAAATATAAATACAATGATTCCAAAATATGTTGGAGAAAACTGACCATCACAATCCACACAAAGAAGCAAGACAAAGTAGTAGAAACAAGGGACCAGGACAGAATCAGAAAACATCCCTGTGAAAGAAGCAGCATTGGAACTCCCTGATAAGGAATTCAAAAGAATTATGTTTAGGCACCTTTAATGGTTTGAGAAACAGATCAAGGAAAACACTGACAAAATTAAGGAAAACACAGACAAAACTATATAATAATTTGAGTAAACAATATAAGAACAAACTGACAAATGAAAAATTAGAAATGGTACATAATCTACAAATAGAAATCCAGAAGATTAATAGTAAGATTTCAGAAATAGGTAACACACTGAATAGGCAAAGGAGTAGAATCAAATCAATGGAAGACAGAATTAGTGAGATTAAAGACAAATACCTCAATAGTACTTTGTTAAGGGATCAATCAGGAAAAAGATCAAAACAAAATGAAGAAAGCCTAAAATTCATGTGGGATAACTTATATGCAATTAGAATTCCAGAGCAGCAAAACACAAATGAAACCACAGAGAAAATTGTCAAAGATTTGTTGGAAGAGAATTACCCTAATATGATGAAAGATGAGAAGATGTCTATTTAAGTGAATAGAGGATCATGGTATCCTGACTACTCAGATATATCAAAACAAAAGTTCAATGAATCCCAACCAGGATGGACCCCAAAAGAAAATCACCAAGACATCATTATCAAACTCACCAAAACCAAAGACAAAGAAAGAATCCTGAGAGCAGCATGGGAAAAAATGAGAAGTTACCTACAAAGGGAAACCAATAAGACTAAGCTCAGATTTCTTGGCAGAAACCATGTAGATGAGAAGGCAATGTGATAATCTATATGAAACCCTGACAGAAAAAAAATTTCCAACCAAAAACTGTATACCCAGCAGACTTGTCCCTCAATATGGTGGTGAAATTAAGACAATTTCACATAAGCAGAAATTAAGAGACTTTGTTAAAAACCAGACCCACCTTACAAGAGATGCTAAAGGGAATTCTTTGAACAGAGAACTGACAACAGCAAACAACAACCAATGATTAACTCACGTGATGACATCACCCAAAAAACAACCCAGTTATAGACGTATCCAAAGTAAAATAAGCTTATAAGACTGGAAACAGGGAACCATAGACATCAATTAGTAAATGAGGGTAACTACAAGGCAAAAAGAGGGAATAAATAGTGTATTTACAGAATTTCTAAATGGTGAGGAAGTCAAGAGAATTGTGAGATAGAACAGACTGTTTTAAACTTGGGAAGAAAATTATAAATCACAGGGTAACTTCAAAAAAAATAATAAAACTTCACATCAAAATAAAAAAAAAGAGGACAAGCACAAATATTTAGCATCTACTAAAACAATAAGAATGAAGGAAATGATAACATGATTTGTAAACAAAATGAGCTCAGCACAGAGAATTATGTGGAACAAAGAAATCAGTAATACCATGAAAAAAACACATAACAAAATGATAGCAACAAATTCATACTTGTGGATAATTACACTACATGTAAATGGATTAAATGCACCACTCAAGAGACAGAGAGTTGCAGACTGGATAAGAAAACATAGCCCATCATGATCCTGTGTACAAGAGACACATCTCAGAGACAAAGAAAAAATAGATAAAAATCAAAGGTTGAAATAGATATATCAAGCAAATGGCAATCAAAAAAAGAGCAGGAGTGGCAATATTACTTTCTGATAAAATAGACCTTAAGATAAAAACCACCATAACAGACATGGAAGGAAATCATATAATGATTAACAGATCAATTGAACAAGAGGACATAACCATAATAAATATTTCACTCAATGAAAATCAATGTAATCCATCACATAACTAATATAAAGGAAAAGAATCACATAATCATATCAATCAATGCAGAAAAGGCATTTGATAAAATTCAACACCTATTTCTGATTAAAACTCTCAGAAAAAGAGGAAGAGAAGGGAAATTCTGCAATATAATAAAGAGCATGTATACAAAACCAACAGCCAACATTATTCTCAATGGAGACAGACTGAAACCATTCCCCTTGAGAATGGGAACCAGATAAGGATGCCCTCTATCACCACTTGTATTCAACATTGTATTGGAGGTTCTAGCCAGAGCAATAAGGCAAGAAAGGGAAATCAAAGACATCCAAATTGGAAAGGAAGAAGTAAAATCATCTTCTTTTTTTTTGCTGATGATATGATCCTATACATAGAAAACCTAAGAGACTCAGCAAGAAAACTACTGGACCTAATTGAGAGAGTTAGCATAGTGGCAGGATACTAGATCAACATACCAAAATCAATTGGATTCCTCTGCACCATCAAAGAGATTGCTGAAAAGGAAATAAGGAAATCAATATCATTCACAACATTGTTGTTGTTGTTAGGTGCCGTTGAGTTGTCTCTGACTCATAGCAACCCCATGCACAAAACACTGCCTGGTCCTGTGCCAGCCTCACGATCCTTGCTATACCTGAGCCTATGGTTGCAGCCACTGTGTCTATCCATCTCATTGAGGGCCTTTCCCTTCTTCATTGACCCTCCACTTTACCAAGTATGATATCCTTCTCCAGGGAATGGTTCCTTCTGACAACATGACCAAAGTAGGTGAGATGAAGTCTGGCCATTCTTCTTCCAAGGACCATTCCAGCTGCACTTCTTCTAGGATAGATTTATTAGTCCTTTTAGCAGACCATGGTACTCTTAGCATTCTTCTCCAATACCACAACTCAAAAGCATCAACTCTTCTTCGGTCTTCCTTTTTCATTGTCCTGCTCTCACATGCATAAGAGGTGATTAAAAATACCATGGCTTGGGTTAGGTGCACCTTAGTCTTCAAGGAGACATCTTTGCTCTTCATTACTTGAAAGGTCTTTTAGCAGCAGATTTTCCCAATGCAATATGTCATCTGATGTCTTGACTGCTGCTTCCGTTGGTGTTGATTGTAGAACCAAGTAATATGAAATCCTTGACAATTTCAATCTTTTCTCCATCCACCGTGAATCTGTTTATTGGATGAGATGTGAGGATTTTTGTTTTCTATTGAGGTATAATCCATACTGCAGACTGTAGTCTTTAGTCTTCATCAGTAAGTGCTTCATGAGTTCTGGAATTCCCATTCTTCTCAATGTTATCCACAATTTGTTATGATCCAGGGCTTAGAAGCTGCTTTTCACTTGGGTGTGGCTCTATATTACGGCCAGGACCTGAGGGAGGCGGGACCAGGACTTGGAGGCTGCTTTTCACTTGGGCATGGTTCTATATTAAGGCTGGGGCCTGAGGAAGGCAAGCCCAGAGCTGAGGGCTGCTTTTCACTTAGGGGTGGCTGTATTTTAAGACTGGGGCCCAAAGTAGGCAGGCATGGGGCTTGGAGACTGCTTTTTGCTTAGGGGCAACTATTTATTAAGGCTGGTGCCTTAGGTAGGTGGGCCCGGAGTTTGAAGGCTGCTTTTTGCTTGTGGGTGGTTCTAGTTTAAGGCCGTTGCCTGAGGTAGGCAGGTGCAGAGGGCTTAGGAACAACTAAGGGAGATGAACTTATCTGTTTGTCTCCTGTGGTGGCTTGCATGTTGCTGTGATGCTGGAGGCTATGACACCATGTTGCAAAATGCCAAATGGGTTACCTATGGTGGACAGGTTTCACGGAGCTTCTGATCTAAGACAGATTTGGAAGAAGGAGGAGGCCATCTATTTCTCAAAGAATTGGCCAGTGAAAACCATTTACAATAGCTACCAAAAAGATAAAATGCTTTGGAATAAATCTTACCAGGGACACAAAAGACTTATACAAAGAAAACTACAAAACACTACTCCAAAAGACCATAAGAGATCTACATAAATGGAAGAACATATCATGCTTATGGATAGGAAGATAGAACATTGTGAAAATGTTAATACTACCTAAAGCAATCTATAGGAGCTCTGGTAGCATAGTGGCTAAAGCACTTGACTGCTAACCAGAAGGCTGGCGGTTCAAACCCACCAGCCACTCCTCAGAAGGAAGGTTGGGCAATCCTACTTCCATAGTGATACTGCCTCGGAAACCCAAGGAGGGGTCGCTATGAGTCGGGGCCAACTCGATGGCACATAACAACAACAACAACAACAAAGCAATCTATAGTTTCAATGCAATCCTGATCCAGATTCCATCAACATTCTTTAAGGATATGGAAAATCCAATCACTAATTTCATATGGATAGGGAAGAGATATTAGATAAGCAAAGCACTATTGAAAAAAAAGAAAAAAGTAGGAGGTCTTACACTTCCAAATCTTAAAACCTGTTATATAGCCACAGTAGTTAAAAGAGCCTGGTATTGATACAATAGACACATAGACCAGTGGAACAGAATTGAGAACCCAGAAATAGATGCATTGACCTTTGGTCAGCTGATATTTGACAAAGGGCTGAGATCCATTAAATGGGGAAAAGATAATCTCTTTAACAAATGGTGCTGGGAAAACTGGTTATCCATTTGCAAAAAAATGAAATAGGATCCATACCTCACACCATACATTGAACTCCAGATGGATCAAAGACTTAAATGTGAAACCTAAAACTAAATTTCATCAAGGAAAAAATTGGGGGAAACTTAGGGACCCTAATTTATGGCATAAATAGACTATCAAGCATCACCCAAAATGCACAAACAGCAGAAGATAATCTAGATGATTGATACATTCTAAAAATTAAATTTTATGTGTAGCAAAAGGTTTCTCCAAGAAAGTAAAATGAGAACCTACAGATTGGGAAAAAATATTCAGCACCAGCATATCTGACAAGGGACTTATCTCTAAAATTTATAGAAAACTCCAGCACCTCTACATCAAAAAAAACAAAAAAACAAAAAAAAACACAACAATCCAATTAAAGAAAGAGCAGAAGGCATGAACAGACA
Source organism: Orycteropus afer afer (assembly GCF_000298275.1). NCBI lineage: Eukaryota > Metazoa > Chordata > Mammalia > Tubulidentata > Orycteropodidae > Orycteropus > Orycteropus afer. Next base: position 2,738,014 of record NW_006921660.1, read on the forward strand.
CTTCATCAAAGAAGATATTCAGGCAGCCAACACATGAAGAAATATTTGCAATCATTAGCCATTAGTGAGACAACAATGAGATACCATCACACACCAGCACTAATAGCAAAGTTCAACAAGATAGAAAATAAATGCTGGCAAGGATGTGGACAGATTGAGACTCTCATATGCTGCTGGTGGGACTATCAAATGGTACAACCCCTGTGGAAATAAGTATGGCAATTCCTTAAAAAGTTGGAAATAGAAATACCATTTGATCCAGCAATCACCTTACTAAATATATATCAAAACAAAAAAGAGGGCTAGGACATGAACGGATATATGCAAACCCATATTCATCACAGCACTATTCACAGTAGCAAAGAAATGGAAAAATCTAAGTGCCCCTCAACAGAAGAATGGATAACCAAACTATGGTACATATTCACAATGGAATACTATGCAACACTAGAGAATAATATAGAATCTGCAAAGCATTGCATAATGTGGATGAACTTGGAGGACATTTGCTGAGTGAAATAAGTCAATCACAGAAGGACAGATATTGTTTTAGTTCACTATTGTAAAAATTCAAGTAAAAGTTTATATATGGAAGGAGATTTGCTTTGTTGGTTACCAGGGATGGGAGGGGAGTGAAAGAAACACTGCTAGATGGTAAAGACATGTATTGATTTGGGTGAAGGGAAAGGCAATATATCAAAAGCAAGTGACAAACACAATAACACTAAGGAAAAGGAAGACACAAAGAGGTAAGCAAGAGGTACAGAGAACAAAGATAAGCCCTCTTACATACATAATACTGCACTATCAGTGATAAGACCATTAATCTCTGGGTAAATAGATGGGTAGACAGACTGAATGATCAGGTATGTCGACTCAAAGGGAATATACCCATGACCATATGTAAGGTAAAAAAAAACCTCTCAAGTGTATCCAAGATCATATACAGGGTTGGCAGACAATGGGCCTCTCGAAGAGTATGAAGGGATGGACACTGGGAGGAGGTAACTATG
>NW_006921660.1:2739251-2743158 GCF_000298275.1 Orycteropus afer afer
CACCAGCCTTCTGGTTAGCAGTCAAATGCCTTAGGCACTATGCCCAGAGCTCCCATATATAAGGTTGGCAGATGGTATATCTACATATGTATTTGTATGGGCTGTAAGAATATTCATATAACTAGAACTAAGGAGTGGCAACATTATGATGACTTCCTAGGCACAGTCAACCACTCTGATGGAGCAAATTGTTGGACCTGTAGGCTTGGGACCATGGTCAAATGGGATATCAAGCTCAATTGGCATAACGTACTACACAAAAACCTTATTCTACATCCTACTTTGGTGAGTAGTGATGACTGGGGTCTTAGAAGCTTGCAAGTGGCCATCCAGATGCAACAATGGTCTCTCCTCATCCAGAGCAAAGAAGGATGAAGAAAACCAAAGAGACATGAAAACAATTAGTCCAAGGGACTAGTGGACCATGCAGACCTCAGCCTATATGACTATGAGACCAGAAGTATTAGATGGGCCTGGCTACCACTGTCAGCCACTGGGAAAAGGATCAGTGCAGGAGATCCTGGATAGAGTGGGAGAACAATGTGGAATAAAACTCAAAATCATAAAGAAGATCAGGTTTACTGGTCTGATAGAGCCTAGTGAGACCCCTGAGACTATGGCCTCTAGTCACCCTTCAGGTCTGGAATTGAACTCACTCCCATGTGTTCTGGTTACCTAGTACCACTCTGACAGTAATATACCGCAAATGGGTTGGCCTTAACAAACAGGAGTTTATTCTTACAATTTGGAGGCTTTAAGTCCAAGTTCACAGTGTTAGGCTCTAGGGGCTGGGTGAAAGCCCCTCAGCCTTGGGGTCCAGCTCTGCCTTCTGCTCCCGGCCCACTGGAGCTAGAGACATTTCTTTACTCAGACAGCTGCTGGCTGCTGAGGCTGAGAAGCCCAGGTGGGCAATGAAAAAGACACAGTCCCGATGTTATCAAACCACACGGCAGGCCATTAACTTAAGTCCATTGTAAGTCCCAAGGTTGGCAGAGCATAGCAGGCTGCTGAGCAATGACACGGCTACATGCAGGGTCCATAAGCTAGAGACCATTCCCAAGACTCCTCCTTGTATACAGGAAGCAGACCACATTCCAAAGACAGCTACTCAGCTGCTTGTGGTAGAACCTACCATGGAGTTGATTGCCAGTCTCAATATGGGGAATATTACCACCAGCTGCCCAGCCACTCAAGCAGGCCCAGCCAAGTTGACACACAAACATAACCATCACACATGGCTTCCAGACAAATAATAGACAGGCATATGGGGTGAACATTTAGGTCAGGTAGATATATTCCTTAGAATGACAATCATGGGCAAACAGAACGGCAGTATTTGTACAGGGAGACAGCTCAGGGAGCAGGAATGCATAGGTTAGTAGGACACAAGAAAGAGATAAGTATAGGAAAGAAGTGGGAAAAGAGCTATTACATTGTGGGGAATTGTAGTCATTGTCATGAAACGTGTATGAACTGTTGTATGGAAAATGAATTTGCTCTGTAAACTTTCACCCAAATCACAATAATTTTTTTTTTTTTTAAAGCATGTGACTAGCATAATATTAGTAAGGAAAAGGAAGATATGGAAAGGTGCACAAGAGGTACAGACAACAAAGGCATATACTGCTACGTACGTAACACTGCATTTTCACTAACATCAGAAAAAATCTACAGGTGGATACATAGATAGGCAAGAAGATCAGGTAGGGTAGGCGAATGGGAGTATACTCAGGACCATACATAGTTTTGGCAAACAATATTCCTACAAACATATTTGTCTGTGCTATTAAAGGGTCAATATATATTATAGAGCTAAGAGGACAAAGTTAGGATAACTTCTTAGCTGTAATTAAGTACCTTGAGGGAGTGAGTTGCTGGGCCTGTGGGCTCAGGACTCTGGTCACGGGGGACTCAAGCTCGATTGGCACAACGCAGTGCACAAAAACATTGTTCTACATCCTACCATTGTGAGTAGCAACTGGGGTCTTAAAAGCTTGTGAGCAGCCATCTAAGATGCAACTGTTGGTCTCTCCTTGTCCATAGCATAGAAGAGTGGAAAAAAGTAAATATAGGAAAGCAATTAGTTCCAAGGGACTGAGGGACCATGGGAATCTACATGACCCTGAGACATGAAGTAGCTGGTACCTGGCTACCAATGCCAACCACTTGAAAAGGAATCAAAATTGGAAACCCTGGATAGAATGGGAGAAAAAAAAAAAACATGGCCCAAAAATAAAAAACATAAAAACACCAGGATTACTGATCAGATAGAGACTGGTGAAACCCCCAAGATTATTTCTCCTAGTCACCCTTTGGGTCTGGAATCTAACATACTTCCATGGCTTAACTCTCAGCCAAACAATAGACAGGCCTAGTGGAACAACTACACTAGGGAGATACACTCCTTAGAACAGTCAACTATGAGAGATCAGAAGGGCAGCATTTGCATAGGCAGAAATTTATAGCCAAGGACACAAGGAAAGGGTAACCACAGGGAGGAAGTGAGAGGAAAGCTGTTACACTGTGGAGATTGTAATCAATGTCATGAAACAAAATGTGTATGAACTGTTGAATGTAAAAGAAAATCACAGTGAAAAGTTAAAATTAATATATATTTTAAAATTATAAATTTATATTATAAAATTTTATAATATAAAATTTATATTATAAAATTAATATATATTCTAAAACCCCACTGCCAGGGTGTTTTTAATGTTTTAATGTGCTGTGGAGTTTGTTCATTAAGAATGTTTACACTGATGATCATAACTGAGATTGGGTTAAAATTTTCTTTATTTGTGTAGTCTTCATTTACTTTGGTATTAATGATATACTTGCTTCATTTAAAAAAAAATGCTTTGGAAACGTACTTCTTTTTATCTTTCCTTGAACAGTTTAAGTTAAATACAGGAATTATCTTTCTTTAAAGGTTTTATAGAATTCCTCTGTGAAACTATCTGGACCCGCTGCATTTTGAGGAGTCCTTTTTAGTAACTTTCAGTTTCTCCTATGGTAATTTTTCTGTTTAAATTTTCTCTCTTCTGAACAGATTTTGATAAACTATACTTCTCTCTGGTGGTGTTGGGGTTAAAGCATTGGCTGCTAACAAAAAAGGTTAGCAATTTAAACCATCAGCCACTCTGTAGGGTAAAGATAAGGAAGGCTGTTCTGTAAAGGTTTACAGTCTTGGAAACCTTATAGGACAGTTCTACTCTGTTCTAAAACCAGACCATACTCACTGCCCTCAAGTTGATTTGACTCATAGAGACCTCTCCTTGGGTTTCTATGGAAGTAGATTGCTCAGTCTTTCTTCTGAAGAGTGGCTGGTGGGTTTGAACCACACGCCTTCTGGTTAGCAGTCAAATGCTTTAGGCACTATGCCACCAGAGCTCTTATACAAATGATAAAATCAAAATTAAATGCAAAATGTTTTTTCAGAACAATCACATAGACAATTACTTACTCTAATCAAAGATAAAAGGGAGAATGCACACGTACATAAAATAAAAATTTAATGAGAAGTGGAAAATTACCACAAATACAGAGGGAATTCAGTATATAACAACATGAATAAAACGGATAGTTTTCTAAAACCCCACTGCCATTGAGTGGATTGCAATTCATAGTGACTCTCTATAGGACAGAGGAGCTCTAGAGGCGTAGTGCCCAAGGTATTTGACTGCTAACCAGAAGGCTGGTGGTTCAAACCCACTGGCCACTCTTCAGAAGGAAGACTGGGAAATCTACTTCCGTAGTGATACTGCCTTAGAAACCCAAGGAAGGGTCGCTATGAGTAGGATCCAACTCAATGGCAGTGAAGTTGGTCTTTTTGTTTTGGTTTTCTATAGGAGCGCTGATAGCATAGTGCCTAAGTACTTGACTGCTAACCAGAAGGCTGGAGGCTCAA
>NW_006921660.1:2745268-2753461 GCF_000298275.1 Orycteropus afer afer
GTCAAAAAGGAAATGGAATGCATAAAGATTGATATCCTCGGCATTAGTGAGCTGAAATGGACTGGTTTTGGCCATTTTGAATCAGACAACCATAGGATCTACTATGCCGGGAATGACAGTTTGAAAAGGAAAAGTTTGGTTTTACCATTATGTAATTCCTTTCTTAAGCTTATTTTTTTCTTCTTCTTCTAATTTATTTTTTTCCTTCTTATTTATTTTGACTTCCCATCTGGGCACTGAGTTAGTTATTTCCTATATGTTATAATATTTTCCTTTATTGTTATTTGTCAACTGTTTTTGCAGCTTTTTACTTTGACTTTAACTCAAGAGTTGTTGAAGAAAGTGTTTTAAAATTTCTTGATGATAGGTGCTTTTTTTTTCTTTTGATGTTATTAGTTCCTAACTTCATTATATTGTGATCAGAGACTGTTGTCTGTGCAGTTAGTTATGTCCCACTTTTATGAATGTTCCATAAGCATTTGTAAAAATATACTTCGGCCTTTTTTCAGGAATCAACATTATATATATATATATATATATATGAAATACATATATTAGATCTATTTTATTAATTATATTATTTAGCTCCTCTGCAACCTAATTTTATGTTTTGTCCAATTGATCTGTCATACATACTCTGAGAGAGGTGATTGAAAGTTATCAGTGCACTTATGTTTGTTTCTCTTGTATTGCTGTAGTTTTTACTTATAAATGTTGAATGTCAATGCTCTATGATTTGGTGCATAGCTGTTTATAACTATTAGATCTATATTGTGAATGTTGCCCTTTACCATTATAAAATTCCATTCTTTGTTTTATTTACCACATACATAATAAACTTTGTTATCAAAACCCTATACTAAAGAACGTTTGAAAAAATTAAGATAAAAACATTTAACAATAATTCCTCAAAGGTGACATTATAGCCATTTGAATACACATTTTGACACAGTTATTACTATAAACCTGTGCACAGAAACAATAACCAAGATATTGAAGAGTGTGTCTGTCTTTGGATGTTGGGAACATGGATTTTTTCCTCCACTTTTCTGTATTTTTCAAGTGCTAATAACAAGTTATAATCACATTCACAATAGAAATGTGATTATGAACTATTTATTGACCCAGTTCCCTTTTGTTGAAAGAAATTTCTTTCCAATCAAATTTCTTTTTCTTTTCCAATCATCAAATGACATTCTGGTGAACCTCGGTGACCAATCATGAGGTTTTCTACCTCTTCCTGATTTGATGAATATTTCCTTTGTCACCCTGTGGGAAGATTCTTCTTCACATATTCCCCTCCAATGGGTTGACTTTTGGGTTTCAGGCATAGTTTCCAGACCTCAACACGTATTTAAGTAGGCACTTCTCTTTGACGCTAATCAAAAGTTCCATAGTTCAAACACACCAGCAGTTCCATGGAAGAAAGGTGAGACATTCTGCTTCCATAAAGATTTACAGCTTTGGAAACCCTATTGGTCAATTCTCCTCTGTCCTACAGGTCACTATAAGTTAGAACTGACTTGATGGCAGTGGGTTTTCTCTTTGATCTTGATGAATGACCTTCTGTCATGTGGCAGTGTCCATCATCTTCAGCAAGCTGAACCTCCAGTGAAAACAGCTTCCTGTAATTCTCCATGCTTTTCTGAATTAGTTTCTGAGGTTTCCTGTTGTTAGTGAGGTCCACAACCTGGCATTATTCTGTATCCTGAGATCTGGTCCCATCATCTATCATGGAGTTCCTATCATCATTATCATTCTCCCTTTCCATCTCAAAAATTGTTTTCTCCATTAGAGAAAGTGAAAGATGGTGTTGGGGTAGTTTGCTCCTAGAATTCCTAGTATATGGCCAGTGGTCTCAAGATTCTATGATTGATCTCTACTTCTGCCTTTCCAGTCCTAGATCCCAGCCACTGCAGAAAGAATATACTAAGTATGGTGGTAGAGACTCTCTGTTTTAACTCACACCATCATTGCTGTGGATATCACCTTCTGGTCCATACATGCCTTTGTAATTTTCTGTGCAGTAATTAGCTTTTTCAGTTCTCTGGCTTTTTTGCTTGTACCCAAGGCTTGAACTGATCCTTTCTGGCAGGATGGTCAGGTACAGCTCAAGGACCAAGAGCTTGAAATCTCCTTGGTACAAATATCCAGCTCTGATGAAAGAATTTAATCAGTTACCCCTTCTCCTTAGTCAAGTCACTACCTAACTTATATAGATCTGGGGCCTGGGACATCTTAGGACTGGTGACAGACAAATGTTCTGGAGGCAGCATTTCACTAAGTAAAAATTTCACTGAAAGAAGCAGGTGTGACTCAACAGGAAATATGCAGCAGCCTATGACAGTCAGTACTTAGGGAATGTTTATTAATTTTTGGTCTTAATTCACCCTTGTCTGATAATCATATCTCAATCCCTCCTTTCTTTTTGGGGCATGTTGTTTTCATTTTTAGTCAATATTTTAATGTACTTGCTATGTGCAATGTGCTCTTGTAAGTACTCTGCATGTATTACCTCATATAATATTTTTCACTTTTATTGCTATATTTTTGTTTTTCCTTTTATTTTCAACCTTTCTGCATATTTTTTTAGTTGTCTCTTCAATACAGCATAGAGTTAAGTTTTCCCTGTAGTATATTACTTATAGAGGGCTTGTGGGGATAACATTCCTTGAGTTCTTGGATGTTAAAATTGTTTGCCTATTTTTAAATTGATTTCTTTATATTGGAATCATTGTTTGCCTAGATAAGACATTTTCATAATTTTGCCCCTTATGCTCTACTATATTTATGGGTATATTTGTACCACATATATAAATACATATGTAGAAATATCCTCTGTCAAACCTATGTATATATATTCCTAGGAGTAGTCCTATTTGCCTTCCCACACCTGTTCTGCTTGAGTGTCTATCTACATATCCACTTGGAGATTATTGTTATTATTGTTACTTACCTTTGTTGCCTTTAATGCTTGTTCTCCTCCCTGTGTCTTCCTCTGACTTGATCATTTTATGCTGGCCTCCCCCTTATTGTATAATTGGCTTTCCTTTCTTGCAAGTTAATATATGTCCACACTCTAGGTGGTGATTTATCCTCCTTTCCCCTCCTGCTCCTGATGAACTTCAAAGAATGATTCTGTGTGTGAACTTTTCTTGCCTTTTTACAGTAGTGGTCTCATACAATGTTTGTCCTTTTGTGATTGACTAGTTTCACTCAGTCTGTCCTCTAGGTTCATCCATGTTATGAGGTGCTTTGCAGATTCATCATTATTCTTTAATGTTACATAGTATTCCATTGTATGCACATACCATAGTTTGTTTATCCATTCATCTGTTGATGGGAACTTGGGTTGTTTCCATATTTTTGCTATTGTGAATATCTGTGATGAACATGTGTGTGCATATATCTGTTTATGTCATAACTTTTATTTGTCTAAGATATATCCCTACTAGTGGGCTAGCTGGATCATACGGTATTTCTATTTCCAAATTTTTAAGGAAGCACCATGCCATTTTGCACAATAGTAGTACCATTTTACAGTCCCAGAGCAGTGTGAGTGTCCCAGTTTCTCCATACCCTGACCAGCACTTGTTGCTTTCCGTTTTTGTGACCTTTGATTTTAATGCTGGTGTGAGGTGACATCTCATTGTAGTTTTGATTTGCATCTCTCTAATAGCAAATGATAGTGAACATTTCTGCCTGTGTTTGTTGGCTGCCTGAATGTCTTCTTTGGCGAAGTGTCTGTTCATGTCCTCAGCACATTTTTTAATTAGATTGTCTTTTTGTTGTTGAGGTGTTGAAGTTTTCTACAAATTTTAGGGATTAGTCCCTTGTCTGATATGTTGCTGTAAAATTTTTTTGCCCAGTCTCTATGTTCTCTTTTTACTCTTTCAGCAAAGTCTTTTTATGTACATAAATGCTTATTTTAAAAAAACTTTTTATTGTGATTTGGGTGAAATTTCACAAAGCAGATTTGTTTTATATTCAACAGATCATATACATTCTGTTTTGCAACACAGGTTACATTTCCTTCAGTGTAACAGTTCACCTCCCACTTCCTCTCTGTGTTTATCCCTTTCCTTGGGCAATATACTTCCATTGAGAAGTTGTTAGGTGCCATCAACTCTCCTCTGACTCATAACGATCCTATGCACAACAGAATGAAACACTACCTGGTCCTGTGCCAGCCCCATGATCCTTGCTATACTTGAGCCCATCACCACAGCCACTGTGTCAATCCATCTCGTTGAGGGCCTTCCCCTCCTTCATCAACTGTCTACCTTACCAAGCATAACATCCTTCTCCAGGGAATGGTCCCTTCTGACAACATGACCAAAGTACATGAGACAAAGTCTGGCCATTCTTGCTTCCAAGGAGCATTTTGGCTGTACTTCCTCCAGAACAGATTTGTTAGATCTTTTAGAAGTCTATGGTACTTTCATCATTCTTTGCCAGCACCACAACTCAAAAGCATCAACTTTTCTTCCTTCTTCCTTATTCATTGTCCAGCTCTCACATGCATACCAGGCGATTGGAAATATCATGGCTTGTGTCAGGCGCACCTTATTCCTCAAGGAAATATCTTTGCTCTTCAGCATTTGAAAGAGGTCCTTTGCAGCAGATTTGCCCAGTGCTATACACCGTCTGATGTCCTGACTGCTGCTTCCGTTGGCATCGATTGTAGAACCAAGCAATGTGAAGTCTTTGACAACGTCAATCTTTTCTCCATTTATCATGATGCTGCTTATTAGACTAGTTGTGAGGATTTTTGTTTTCTTTGTATTGAGACGTAATCCATTGAAGACTGTAGTCTTTAATTTTCATCACTAAGTGCTTCAAGTCATCCTCACTTTCAGCAAGCAAAGTTGTGTCGTCAGTGTATTGCAAGTTGTTAATGATTCTTCTTCCAATCTTGATGCCATGTTTTTCTTCATATAGTCCAGCTTCTTGGATTATTTGCTCAGCATATAGATTGAATAAGTATGGGGAAAGGATACAACCCTGATGCATTCCCTTCTTGATTTTAAACCATGCAGTATCCCCTTGTTCTGTTCAGACAACAGCCTCCTGGTTTATGTACAGGTTCCTCATGAGTACAATTAAGTGTTCTGGAATTCCCATTCTTCTCAATGTTACCCATAATTTGTTATGATCTACACAATCAAATATTTTTGCATAGTCAATAAGACACAAGTAAACATCTTTCTGGTATTCTTTGCTTTGAGCCAAGATCCATCTTACATCAGTAATCATATCCCTCATTCCATATCCTCTTCTGAATTCAGCTTGCATTTCTGGAAGTTCTCTGCCGATATACTGCTACAATAGTTTTTGAATTATCTTCAGTAAGGTTTTACTTGTGTATGATATTGTTCAATAATCCCCACATTCTGTGGGATCACCTTTCTTTGGAATAAGTACAAATATGGATCTCTTCCAGTGAGTTCGCCAGGAAGCTGTCTTCTAAATCTCTTGGCATAGCTGAGTGAGTGCCTCCAGTGTGGGATCTGTTTGTTGAAACATCTCAATGGGTATTCTGTCAATTCCTGGAGCCTTGTTTTTCACCAGTTCCTTCAATGTAGCTTCAACTTCTTCCTTCAGTACCATTGGTTCTTGATCATATGCCACCTCTTGAAATGGATGAACATGGACCAAATCTTTTTGGTACAGGGACTCTGTGTATTCCCTCCATCTTCTCTTGATGTTTCCTGCATCAGTCAATATTTTACCCATAGAATCTTTCAACATTGCAACTTGATGCTTGAATTTTTTCTTCAGTTCTTTGCGCTTGAGAAATGCTGAGTGTGTTCTTCCCTTTTGGTTTTCTAACTCCTGGTCTTTACACATTTCACTATAATAATTGACTTTGTCTTGTCGAGCTGCTCTTTGAAAACTTCTGTTCAGCTCTTTTATCTTGTTATTTATTCCATTTGCTTTAGCTACTCTCCACTCAAGGGCAAGTTTCAGAGTCTCTTCTGAGATCCATTTTGGTCTTCTCTTCTGTTCCTGTTTTTTAATGAACTTTCGCTTTCTTCATGGATGATGTTCTTGATGTCATCACACAATTCTTCTGGTTTTTGGTCATTGGTGTTCAGTGCATCAAATCTATTCTTTGGATGGTCTCTAAATTCGGGAGGAATATCATCAAGGTCATATTTTCATTCTTGTGGACTTCTTTTAATTGACCTCAAGTTGAACTTGCATATGAGCAGTTGATGGTCTGTCCCACAATCTTCTCCTGGCCTTGTTTTGACTGAAGATATTGAGCTTTTCCATCGCCTCTTGCCAGATGTAGTCAATCTGATTCCTGTGTGCTTCATCTGGCGAAGTCCATGTGTATAGCCACCATTTGTGTTGTTGAAAATAGGTATTTGCAATGAATAAGTCATTGGTCTTGCAAAATTCTGTCATGCGATCTCCAGTGTTATTTCTGTCACCAAGGCCAAATTTTCCAACTACCAGTGATTCTTTTTTGTTTCTGACTTTTGCATTCCAGTCACCAGTGATAATTAACACATCTTGATTGCATGTTCGGTCAATTTCAGACTACAGAAGTTGATAAAAATCTTCAATTTCTTCATCTTTGGCCTTGGTGGTTGGTGTATAAATTTGAATAATAGTAGTATTAACTGGTCTTCCTTGTACATGTATGGATATTATCCTATCACTGATGGCATTGTATTTTAGGAAAGATCTTGAAACAGTCTTTGTGACAATGAACACCATGCCATTCCTCTTCAATTTGTCATTCCTGGCATAGTAGATCATATGGCTATCTGATTCAAAATGGCCAAAACCAGTCCATTTCAGCTCATGAAATGACTAATGTGTAGGATATGAATCTTTATGCATTCTATTTAATTTTTTACAACATCCAGTTTTCCTAGATTCATAGTTTGTACATTCCATGTTCCAATTATGAATGGATGTTTGTAGTTGTTTCTCCTTAATTTGAGTCATGCCACCTCAGCAAATGGAGGTCCATATCATTAAGGTTGGTTCTACTCTGATGACACAGGTCTTTCCCCATCGTATTTGGAGTGCCTTCCAATTTAAGGGTCTTGTCTTCTGGTACTGTATTGTACAATGTTTCCAGGCTATTCATAAATTTGCCCAGTAATGTATTAGATAGCCTTTCTGTGCTATCCATAAGGTTTTCCTTGGCCAATTCTTTGAGAAGTGGATGACCTCTTCCTTCTTCCGAGTCTGTCTCAGTCTGTAAGCTGTGTTAAAACCTGCGCAACACGTGCGACTCTGCTGGTGTTTGAAACACCCGTGACACAGCCTCCAGCCTCACAGCAACACACAAGCCACCACAAGAAGACAAACTTACAGACAAGTTCGTCTCCCTTAGCTGTTTGAAACCTCTCTGACCTCCTCTTACCTGGATGCTGCTGCCATCGGCCCTGGCTTCCCTCCTTTCTGCCTTTCAGTGGGGGCTGTCTCTCCCTCCCATTACCTGGAACCTGCCGCTGTCATCCCCAGCTTTCCCTGTTCCCTGCCTTTGGGAAGTATATATATACCTAGTAATGAGATTGCTGGATTGAATGGTGTTTCTATATCCAACTATTTAAGGAATCACCATACTGATTGCCACAGTGGTTGTGTCATTTTATAGTCTCACCAAAAGTGTTTGAGAGTCTCAATCTGTCCACATCCTTGCCAGCATTTGTTATTTTCTGTCTTGTTGAACTTTGCTATTACTATTGGGTGGAAGGGTATCTTACTGTTGTTTTGATTTACATCTCACTAATGGCTAATAATCGTGAACATTTCTTCATGGGTTTCTTGGTGCTTGAATATCTTCTTTGGTGAAGTGCCTGTTCATGTCTTCTGCCTATTTTGTAATTGGTTTGTCTTTTTGATGTTGAGGTGTTGGAGTTTTCTATAAATTTTAGTGATAAGTCCCTTCTCAGATATGTCATTGCTGAATATTTTTCCCAATCTGTAGGTTCTCTTTTACTCTCTTGGAGAAGCCATTTGATGCACATAAAAATGTAATTTTTAGGAGAGTTCTGGTAAGATGGCAGAATAGTCAGAAAGACTGCCAGACCATCTTCAACAAAGAAAAGGGGAACCAATTAACACAGATACAGAAGATAATCCTGGACCCCTGAGCCTTGAAGGGAAGGATATAGAAGTGGACTAAACTCTAACTAGCAGAAGAATTTACATGAAAATACCAAAAAA
>NW_006921660.1:2754327-2754908 GCF_000298275.1 Orycteropus afer afer
GTTACTGTTCCTGTGTGATTACATGGTGTGTTTTTTGTCCATTTGTTTTTACTTTTTTGATGGTTATTCAGTTGTTATTTTTTTCTAACTGAGTGGGAGACAGCAATAGTCCCCATACGACACAACTAGACACATACCTCTTGCAGCTTCACTTACTGAGAGAGGGTCACCACCTCTTTCTCCACCAACAGGTCTATGATAAACAACCACCAATAAGAACCTGACTCACTCTTAGCTGCTCTTCACAAACAGTTAACAGAGATCTAAATATAACAACATAACAACGTCTCGGAGACAGCAGACCATCACAGTCCACACAAAGAAGCAAGATAAAGTGGTAGTGACAAGGGGCAGGATAGAGACTCAGAATATATCCCTGAGGAAGAAAGAGCATTGGAACTCCCTGATAAGGAATTCAAAAGAATTATATTTAGATATCTTCAAAGGATTGAGAGACAGACCAAAGAAAACACAGAAAAAACCCTAGAATAATTTTGGAAGAAAATACAAAAACAAAATGACAGAATAAATGAAAAATTAGAAATGATTCTAAATCTACAGATAGAAATCCAGAAGATTAA
>NW_006921660.1:2761216-2761741 GCF_000298275.1 Orycteropus afer afer
CTCTCTCCTGGGCTCGATAATTCACTGCAGTGACCACACAGAACTCACAGATTATGGGGTTTATTAGGGAAGCACCAGGCTATAATTCGAGTTCAGGAAAAATGCTCAGTCTCTCTCCCAGCCCACCGTCTCTCAGCCAACAGTCTCTCACAGTCTCTCTTCCAGCAATCGTGTCCCTCTGTGTCTCTCTCAGCAATGTCTGTCTCTTGTGTCTCTTTCCCAGCAGTGCATGTCTTTCAGGAGTGCGTCCTTACTCAGCCAGTGATCAGAGAGACTTCTGCCTCTAGGAGGCCTCCTTTTGAGTCTGGCAGAGTGGCCAAACTAGCCAATCATAACATCAGAATTCTAAACATGTGTGAGAGAGAGAACTTGCCAGAACATTACTTGGTGCTGCTCTCAACAGAATTACCCCAGGTGGATGATTTTAACAATCAGAAGTTACTCAGTTTCTCACAGCAAATTCCACCATGGAGTTTACAAAGACTTATGGCTAGAAAACCATACCAGGTAATTTACTACACCACA
>NW_006921660.1:2763451-2781470 GCF_000298275.1 Orycteropus afer afer
GTGGATGAACTTGGAGGACATTATGCTGAGTGAAATAAGTCAATCACAGAAGGACAAATATTGTATTAATCCATTATTGTAAAAGTCAAGGAAAGGTTTATATATGGAAGGAAATTTTCTTTGTTGGTTAGCAGATGTGGGAGGGGTGGGGAGGGAACACTGTTAGATAGGTAGAGATAAGTATTGATTTGGGTGAAGAGAAGGGGAGTGTACCAAATATGAGTGATAAACATGGTGGCATTGAGGAAGAGGAAGACATAGAGAGGTACATGGGAGGATACAGTACTGCATTGTCAGTGAAGACAAACACAAGTATACAGGTGGATAGATGGGTGGACAGGCTGAACTATTAGATATGTCTGTGCAGCAGGGAGTGTACCCAAGACCATGTATAGAGTTGGCAGACAGTGGTTCTACAAGTGTATTTGTATGTTCGATAAGAATTCCCAGGGGTATAGTAGAGCTGACAAAGAACAAGGTTATAGTCACTTTTTGGTCACAGCCAGCTACCCAGAGGGACCAAATAGTTGAACCTGTGGGCTCAGGACCGCAGTTGCAGGGGACATCAAGCTCAATTGGTCTAACATACTACAGAAAACATTGTTCCACCCCCTACTTTGCCAAGTAGTGACTGGGATCTTAAAAGCTTGAAAGCAGCCATCTGGATATAACGATGGGTCTCTCCTTGTCCAGAGCAAAAAAGAATAAGGAAAACCAATGATTCAAGAATTAAGAAAACCAAAGATTCATGACTGGTACATCATGCGATCCTCAGCCTATATTACTATGAGACCAGAAGACTAGATGGTGCCCAGCTACCACTGTCAACCACTCAGAGGGGAATATGAAGGAGATCCTGGATAGAAAGGGAGAACAATGTGGAACAAAACTCAACATCATTTGGGGAAAAAAAAAATGGGGAGCAGGTTTGCTGGTTTGATAGAGCCTGGTGCAACCACTGAGACTATGGTCCCTAGCTGCCCTTCAGGTCTGGAATTGAACTCACACCTCTGGTATCCAGCCAAACAAAAGACAGGCATATGAGTTGAACATGTACCTGAGGTAGATACACTCCTTGGAGAGAACAATCATGGTAGAAAGAAGGGCTGTTTATGCACAGGGAGACAGTTCAGGGGGCAGGAGTGCATGGAGGGATGGACACAGGGAAGTGGTAACTATCAAGAGGAAGTGGGAGGTGAGCTGTTGCATTAGGGTAAATCGTAGTCAATGTCATGAGACAACGTGTGTGTGAACTGTGGTATGGAAAGTGAATTTGCTCTGTAAACTTTCAACTAACTCATAATAAAAAAAAATAAATGAAATGAAAAAAAGAAGTAATTTTTAGATGGTCTCAATCATTTGGTTTATCTTCTGCTGTTTGTGCATTTTGGGTTATGCTTGATGGTCTCTTTATGCCATCAGTTAGGGCCCCTGAGTTTGCCTCTATTTTTTCCTTGAGGAACTTTATAGTTTTAGGTTTCACATTTAAGTCTTTGATCCACCTGAAGTTCATTTTTGTGTATGGTGTGAGGTATGGATCTTGTTTCATTTTTCAGCAAATGGATATCCAGTTTTGCCAGCACCACTTGTTTAAGAAACTATCTCTTCCCCCATTTAATGGATTTCAGCCTTTGTCAAAGATCAGCTGACTATAGATTGATAGATGATAGATGTTTTTGGGGTTCTCAATTCTCTTCCACTGGTTTATGTGTCTGTCGTTGTACTAATACCAGGCTGTTTTGACTACTGCGGCTGTATAGTAGTTTGTGAGATCCTTGTTCTTCTTCTTCCTTAGTGCTTTGCTTATCCAAGGTCTCTTTCCTTTCCATATAAAATTAGTGATTAGCTTTTCCATGTCTTTAAAGAATATTGATAGAATCTGGATCAGGATTGCATTGAGTGAATAGATTGCTTTAGTTAGTATTGACATTTTCACAATGTTCAATCTGCCTGTCCATGAGTATGGTATGTTCTTCCATTTATGTAGGTTTCTTATAGTTTCTTGAAACAGTGTTTTGTAGTTTTTTTTTGTTTAGGTCTTTTGTGTTCCCAGTAAGATTTATTCCCAAGTATTTTATCTTTTAGGTAGCTATTGTAAATGGTATTGATTCCCTCATTTCCTTTTCAGAGACCTCTTTGATAGTGTAGAGGAATCCAGATGATTTTTTTATGTTGATCTTGTATCTTGCTACTATGCTAAATCTTTCAACAAGTTCCAGTAGTTTTCTTACTGAGTCTCTTGGATTTTCTATGTATGGGATCATGTCATCAGCAAACAGCGATAGTTTTACTTCTTCCTTACTAATTTGGATCCTTTGATTTCCCTTTCTTACCTTATTGCCCTGGCTTTGACTCCCAATACAAAGCTGAATATTAGTGGAAATAGAGGACATCCTTCTGTGGTTCTCATTTGTAACAGGAATGGTTTCAGTGTCTCTCCATTGAGAATCATGTTGGCTGTTGGTTTTGCATATATGCCCTTTATTGTGTTGAGGAATTTCCCTTCTATTCCCATTTTTCTGAGACTTTATGTCAGGAATGGGTGTTGGATTTTATCACATGCCTTTTCTGCATCAATTGATATGATCATGTGATTCTTTTATTTTACTTATGTGATGGATTATGTTGATTGTTTTTCTAGTGTTATATCATTCTTACATACCTGGTATGAATCCCACTTGGTCATGATATATTATTATTATTATTTTGATATGTTTTTGGAGCCTTTTGGCTAGGAATTTGTTGAAGATTTTGAGTCAATATTCATGAAGGATATTGGTCTGTAGTTTTCCTTTCTAGTGTTGTCTTTGCCTGGTTTTGGTATCAGAGTTATGCTTGCTTCATAAAATGATTTTGGGGGTATTCCATCTTTTTCTATGTTTTGGAATAATTTGAGTAAGATTGGTGTCAATTCTTCTCTGAATTTTTGGTAGACTTCTCCAGTGAAACCATTTGTGCCAGGACTTTTTTGTTTTTGTTTTTGGTAAATTTTTTTATGAATGACCTGGTCAGTTTCTTCTTTTGTTATTAATGTATTCAAATTTCACACTTTAGTCTGTGTCAGTTTAGGTAAGTAGTGTGTTTCTAGAAATATACCATTTTTCTAGGTTTTCAAATTTGTTTTAAAAGTCTTATCTTTGCTCTTTAACATTTTAAAGAGGTCTTTTGCAATAGATTTGCCCAGAGCAATATGTTTGATTTCTTGACTGTTGGTTCCATGGGTGTTGATTATGGATACAAGTAAAATTAAATCTCTGACAACTTCAATCATTTCTCCATTTATCATGATGTTTGCTTATTGGTCCACTTGTGAGGATATTTGTTTTCTTTATGTTGAAGTGTAATCCATACTGAAGACTGTAGTCTTTGATCTTCATCAGTAAGTACTTCAAGTCAACTTTACTTTCAGCAAGCAATGTTGTGTCATCTGAATATCACAGGTTGTTAATGAGTCTTTCTCCAATACTGATGCCACGTTCTTCTTCATGTGGTCTAGCTTTTTGGATTATTTGGTCAACATACAGATTGAATAAATATGCTGAAAGATACAACTATGATGCACAACTTTCCTTATTTTAAACCATGAAGCATCCCTTTGTTCTGTTCAAATGAGTGCCTCTTGGTCTATGTGTAGGTTCTTCATGAGCACAATTAAGTGTTCTGCATTCTTTTCAATGCTATCCATAATTTATGATTCACACAGCCAAATGCCTTTGAGTAGTCAATAAAACACAGATAAACATCTTTCTGGTATTCTTTGCTTTCAACCAATATCCATCTGACATCAGCAATGATATCCCTCATTCCACACCCTCTTCTGAATTCCACTTGAATTTCTGGCAGTACCCTATCTATGTGCTACTACAACAGTTTTTGAATTACCTTCAATAAAAACTTACTTGCATATGATATAATATGATTTGATAATTCCCTCAAAAAGCATCACCCTTCTTTGGAATGGGCACAAATATCAATCTCTTCCAGTCAGTTGGCCAGGTAGCTGTCTTCTAAATTTCTTGGCATAAATGAGTGAGGGCCTTTGGTGCTGCATCCATTTGTTGAAACATCTCAATTGGTATTCCATCAATTCCTGGAGGCTTGTTTTTCACCAATTCCTTTAGTGCTACTTGTACTTCTTCCTTCATTACCATTGGTTCTTGATCATGTACTACCTCCTTAAATGGTTGAACATCAACCAATTCTTTTTAGTAGAGGCACTCTGTGTATTCCTTCCATCTTCTTTTGATGCTCCCTGCATCGTTCAATATTTTTCCCATATAATCCTTCAATATTGCAACTTGAGGCTTAATTTTTATCTTCTGATATTTAAGCTTGAGAGTATTCTTCTCTTTTGGTTTTCTAACTCCAAGTCTTTGCATATTCCTTTATAATAGTTTACTTTGTCTTCTTGAGCTGCCCTTTAAAATCTGTTCAGCTATTTTATTTTATCATTTCTTCCATTTGCTTTAGTTACTCTTCATTCAAGGGCATGTTTCACAGTCTCTTTTGACATCCATTTTTGTCTTTTCTTCCTTTCCTGTCTTTTTAATGACGCTTTGCTTTCCTCATGTATGATATTCTTCATGTCATCCTACAAATCCTCTGGTCTTCAGTCATTGGTTTCAATGCATCAAATCTATTCTTCAGATATTCTGTAAATTCAGGTGGGTTATAAGCAAGTTCATATTTTTACTCTCATGCATTTGTTTTCATTTTCTTCAGCTTCAACTTGAACTTGCATATGAGGAATTGATGTTCTGTTCCACAGTCATCTCCTGGTCTTGTTCCATATATCTACAGGGAAGACCAGTTAATACTACTATTATTTTGGTAAGAAGGTTAATTAATTTTGTTTGAGGTTACCCTGTATCCTGAGGGTTTTCTTGGCTGTAATCTTTATGGAAGCAAGTCACCAGGCCTTTTCTTCCACAGTGCTTCAGAGTGGATTTGAACTGCCAACTTTCAGATAGTAGTTGAGCACAAAATATTTGCACCACCCAGGGGCATATAAGACAGAGCAAACTGAATTACAAACCAAAAATACAGTAAAACTGGAGTTTATATTAACCCATGAAATTTTCTTTATTGGTAATTTTTATTTCTTAATTCAGCTTTGGGCTATTATCTAGTGTCCTTTCATTTCAACATGAAGGACTTTATTATTCATTGTAGGACAAGTCTGGTGGTAACAAAGTCCCTCAGCTTTTGTTTATCTGGGAATATCTTAATTTCTCCCCCTCCCTTTCTCCATCACTTTTTTTTTTTTTTTTTTTTTGTAATTGACAGAGGGCTTATCTAAACTAAAAGAATTGGAGGACACTGCCTCCAGACCCAGAGAAGAAAGATTCCTGCACTGGACTGTTAGAAGGCCTTTTCTTAAACAAACAAACAAACAAACAAAAACCTCCTCCCCATTCCTTCCTTGCCACCCTCTCCCAGCCCCTGATAACCACTAATCTTCTTTTGTCTCAATGGATTTGCCAATTCTAGATATTTCATGCAGGAGCTCTGGTAGCATAGTGCCTAAGGCACTTGACTGCTAACCAGAAGGCTGGCGGTTCAAACTCACCAGCCACTCCTTGGAAGGAAGATGGGGCAATCTACTTCAGCAGTGATACTGCCTCGGAAACCCAAGGAGGGGTCACTATGAGTCGAGTCCGACTCGATGGCACACAACAACAACAACAAGATATTTCATGTAAATGGAATCATGCAACATTTATCTCTTTATGTATGGCTTATTTCACTTAGCATAATGTTTTCAAGTTTTATCCATGTGATGACATGTATCAGAACTTCATTTTTTTGATAGCTGAATGTTGTTGTTAGTTTCAGTTAAGTCAATTGACTAATGGCAACCCTATGTGTGCACAGTAGAATTGTTCCATAGGGTTTTCAAGGCTGTGAACTTTTAGAAGCAGATTGCCAGGCCTGTCTTTCAAGGTGCCTATATGTGGGTTTGAACTGCCAACACTCTGTCTAGTAGTTGAACGTGTAATCATTTGTGCCACTCAGTGGCCCTTATACCTGAATACTACTCCACATTTTGTTTATCCATTCTTCTGTTGATGGCACTTGGCTGGTTTCAGCCTTTTGGCTATTGTGAATAATGCTGCAATGAACATTGAAGTAGATGGTCTATGTTAGTCACTGCTTTCAATTCTTTTGAGTATAAACCTAGAAGTGGAATTGCTGAGTCATGTGGTAATTCTGCACCACTCAGTTTGTCAGTTTCTTGTACTGTGGTGGCTTGCATTTTGCAGTGATGCTGGAAGCTATGACACCTGTATTTCAAATACCAGCAGGGTCACCCATGGTGAACAGGTTTCAGCAGTGCTTCCAGACTAAGACAGACTACGAAGGAGGACCTGGTGATCTACTTCTGAAAAAAATTGGATAGTGAAAACCTTACGAATACCAGCAGAACATTGTCCAATATAGTGCTGGAAGATGAGCCCCTCAGGTTGGAAGGTACTTAAAATGCAGTTGGAGAAGAACTGCCTCCTCAAAGTAGAGTTGACCTTCATGATGTGGATGGAGTAAAGCTTTTGGGACCTACATTTGCTGACATGGTATGGCTCAAAATGAGAAGAAACATTTACAAACATCCATAAATAGTCAGAAAATGGAAAGTACAAAGTGTAAATTTAGGAAAATTGGAAGTCACCAAAAATGAAATGAAATGTGTAAAGATCAATATTCTAGGCATTAATGAGCAGAAATATATTGGTATTGGCCATTTTTAATCAGACTATCGTATGGTTTACTATGCTGGGAATGATAAGTTGAAGAGGAATGGAGTCACATTCATCATCAAAAAGGACATTTCAAGATCTATACTGAAGTACAATGCTATCATTGATAGGATAATATCAATACAAGAAAGACCAGTTAATATGATTATTATTCAAATTTACACAGTAATCTCTAATGACAAAGATGAAGAAAGTGAAAATTTTTACCAACTTCTGCAGTTTCAAATTGATCAAACATGCAACAAGATGCATTGATAATTACTGGTGACCGAAATGTGAAATATAGAAACAAAGAAGGATTGGTAGCTGGGAAGTATGGCCTTGGTGATAGAAATGACACCAAAGATCACATGCTAAAATTTTACAAGACCAACAAGTTATTCATTATTGTTTTTGTTGTTTGGTGTTATCAAGTGGGATCTGACTCATTGAGACCCTATGTACAACAGAACAAGACACTGCCTGGTCCTGCACCATGCTCACAAGCCTTGCTGTGCTTGAGCCCATTGTTGCAGCCACAGTATCAATCCATCTTGTTGAGGGTGTCCCTATTTTTTGCTGACCCTCTACTTGGCCACACCCTAAAGGGAACTCACCTTCAACTAATTAGCTGTTCCCAACAGAGTCCACCATGGAGGTGAATATACCACATCCAGTCTCATCATAGGAAATTACTATGTTCAGATGCAAGGCACTCCAAATCACAGCCAAGCCAAGTTGACATGCAACTTTAACTACCACCAAAAGTAAAAACCAAACCCATTACTATCAAGTCAATTCTGACTTATAGAGACCCCTGTTGGGTTTCTGAGGCAGTAAATCTTTACGGAAGCAGATTGCCCCATCTTCCTTCCGCAGAATGGCTGATGGCTTTAAACCACCAACCTTCTGGTTAGCTGTCAAATGCCTTAGGCACTACACCACCAGAGATCCTTTTAACGATCACAGAAAGTAAGAATTTTACCTCCAAGTAGCACTGCCCTCTAGCCTCCATTAGATCAGGATGGGTCTGAGCGATGCAGTTAACTTTTCAGAGGGTCTGGTATGACCCTCACTGTTTTGGTTACCTAGTACCACTGAC
Organism: Orycteropus afer afer; assembly: GCF_000298275.1. NCBI lineage: Eukaryota > Metazoa > Chordata > Mammalia > Tubulidentata > Orycteropodidae > Orycteropus > Orycteropus afer. The sequence goes on from NW_006921660.1 coordinate 2,771,288, forward strand.
AGAAATATACCACAAATGGGATGCTTTAACAAATAGGAGTTTATTCTCTTACAGGTTGGAGGCTTTAAGTCTGAGTTCAAAGTGCCAGGTTCTAGGGGCTGGGTGAAAGCCCCTCAACCTTGGGCGTCAGCTCTTCCTCCTGCTCCTGGCCCACTGACACTAGAGGCTTTTCTTCACTCAGACAGCTGCTGGCTGCTGAGGCTGCCAAGCCCAAGGTTGACAAGTAAAAAGGCATAGTCCTGATGTTACCAAACCATACGGCAGGCCATTAATTCAAGTCTATTGAAAATCCCAAGGTTGCCAGGACATGGCAGGCTGCTGAAAAATGACACGGCTACATGCAGGGTTCAAGTGTGCCATAAACTAGAGACCATGCCCAAAGCTGTTTCTTGTATATGGGAAGCAGACCACGTACTCAAAACAGCGACTCAGCTGCTTGTGGTAGATCCCACCGTGGAGTTGATTGCCAGTCTCATCATGGGGAATAACTATCACCAGCTGTCCAGCCACTCAACCAGGCCCAGCCAAGTTGACACACAATTTTAACTACCACACTCACTAATTCAGATATTATCTGTTGAGGATTTGGGTCCAGAAGTTTCAACTTCTACTTGTCTTTGAAAAATATTGGTATACTTCTTGCTGAATAGCTTGGCTGTGATATCTTCATTCTATATCCTTTAAACAAGTAAACTTTGATTTATCCACAGTGCCTTGTCCTTCATGAGTCAAGCCTAATGTTGACATTTGTCAATAATGATTTGGTCATTTACCAACCTCCCACCCAAGGATAGACATGTAACCTAAGCTCAGACACTTAGACTCTCTTTTTTGAAAATATGAAGCTCAAGTTAAGTTACAGGATTAAAATGATTGAAACTGAACTGTTTTGATGACAGTGCTTCAAAGAAATTTTTTCTCTGTTTGCCTAGATTCTTGAAATCTGGTTGTGTAATCTTTTGATTCAATAAGCTACCCAGTATCCTTTCAATAATTTTTGTTTTCCTTAAAGATGATTTCTGTAGCTTGAAAAACAAAACAAAATAAATAAACAAGCAGAAAGAACAAAACAAAAACTCTAAGTGCTATAGGCACTAAACTAAAAACAAAACACAAAACACAAAACTCACTGCCAACGAATCTATTCCAACTCATAGTGCACCCCTGCCTCCAAATTGGGTTTCTGAGGTAGTACATCTTTTCAGAAGTAGATTGCCCCATCTTCCTTCTGTGGAGCAGCTGGTGGGTTTGAACTGCAACCTTCTGGTTAGCAGTCAAATGCCTTAGGCGCTGTGCCAGCAGAGCTCCTTATAGGCACTAAAGGAATGGTTAGTTTGGATAAGTCCAACTAGTTTAGTTGTTAAATAACACAAGAGCCCTTGAATGTGGACTTGTGATGAAGATTTTGAGGCTCCACTTCCTGCCCTAAACTCAAGTAAAAGTAAAATCAAATAAATTCACATAGTATAAATATTTTCTATCACTAAATCACTAAGGCAATGCTAAAGAATATGCTTCTGAACAAATGGCAATTTCAAAAGAGGTGTTTTAAAAATGTTTTGAGAGTGGTAGAATGAAATAAAGATAGGGAGACTCTTACACAACATCGTAAGTATACAACATTGGGATTTGTAAATTTGTCTCTGAAACAAATTACTGAGTTTAGAATTATACATATTATCTGGAGTAAAACATGTGCTGTCATTGTCCTTGTCAACACTTCCCTACTATCTAAGATACTTGCAGTAAAATTTTAGATATTAAAAGAAAATCAATGTTATTTTTAAAATGCCTGGAGTGTATTTAACTATTACAGCTATAAAAAATGTACAATTGTGTAGTTTAATAATTATTTGTGCCCTTTGGATATTTACTCAGCTATATCTGAGAGCTATAAATTTAAGGTGAATTTTTCTCAGGCAATGAGATGTTGGCACTTCATATTTATGAGACCACAGAAGACAATAAATAAATGAGGTTAGCCATACAGTACTTATTTTATAGATATTACTACATCCTCTAGCCTCATTATGGCAAAGTTGTGATTCCCCTGTTTCTACTATGCTCCAAAAGAAATCTTGAAAAACTGTCAACTTTTTTGCCATTGCAGCTGACATTTAATTTCTATTACTTGGCCCTTAATGAAAAGTCTTTCTTATTTACGGATATCCGGAGTACAAAGGGAGCTCTGGTGGCATAGTGCCTAAGGCATTTGCCTGCTAACCGGAAGACTGGCAGTTCAAACCCACCAGCCACTCCTCAGAAGGAAGATTGGGCAATCTACTTCCTTAGAGATATCACCTCAGAAACCCAAGGAGGGTTTCGCCTGGGAAACCCAAGGAGGGATCGCTATGAGTCAAGTTGACTCGATGGCAGTGATTTGTTGTTTTTTTTTTTTTTTTAGTGCAAAGAGCATCCCTTATTTAATTTGCAGGGTTAAATGGCAGAGAAACTACCTGCAATCAGACATTTAAAATAATTATCTGCATCCTACAGCAATTTATCCAGCTGCACCTTAGAATTCTTTTTTTTTTTTTTTTTTAAGTTGTATTTTTTTTAAGCTGTATTACTTTCCATGCTGTATCTTGCTCAGTAGAGACAGGCACAGTGGTTAAGCATTGGGCAGCTAATCAAAAGGTTGCTGGTTCAAATCTACCAGCTGCTCCAGAGGAGAAAGATGAGGCAATTTGCTTCTATAAAGATTTACAGCTTTGGTGAAAGTTTACACACCCAATTGGTTTCCCATCCAGCAGTTCATTTATACATTGTTCTGTGACTTTGGTTGCTATCCCCACACTCTCATCACTCTTCCTATTTCCACTCTGCCTTCTTCATTTCCATCCCTCCTGTCTCCCTACCCCTCTTTGCCATCTCATCTTTGCTTTCAGCCAAATGTTGCCCATTTCATCTTGTTTAGTTGATTGTGCCAAGAAGCACACTTCTCACAGGTTTCATTGTTTACTTATAAGCCAATCTATTATTTGGTTGTAGGATGACCTCTGGGAGTGGCTTCAGTTCCAGGTTGAAAAGGTATCTTAGGGTGGTAGTCTTAGGGATTCCTCCAGTCTCTATCATACCACCAAGTCTGGATTTTTTTATTTTTAACTTTTATGAATTTGAGTTTTGTTCTACATTTTTCTCACATTCTAACTGGGACCTTCTGTTATGTCTTTTGTCAGAACACTTGGTGGTGGTAGTAGGCACCATCTAGTTCTGGTCTCAGGCTAAAGAGTCTGTGGTTTGGGTAGACTATTAGTCTATTCTTCCCTAAATCTTTGGTTTCCTCCACTTTCCTTTCCTCCAGACAGGAAGAGACCAAGAGCTTTGTCTTAGATGGCCCCTTGCAAGCTTTAAATCACCAGACACTGCTCACCAAACTGAGATGAGAACATTATGAACTATGTTATGCCTTTTGAGCTACTTGTCCTCCGAGATGATGGTCCTTAGCCTTCAGGCCCAGTAAGCTGGACTGTATGAAGAAAAACGTGGTATCAGGATTGGAGGAAGAATCATTAACAACCTGAGATATGCAGACGATACAACTTTGCTTGCTGAAAGTGAGGATGACTTAAGGCACCTACTGATGAAGGTTGAAGAATACAGTCTGCAGTATGGATTACATCTCAACATAAAGAAAACAAAAATCCTCACAACTGGACCAGTGAGAAGCATCACAATAAATGGAGAGAAGATTGAGGTTGTCAAGGAATTCACGTTGCTTGGTTCTACAATCGATGCCAACAGAAGCAGCAGTCAGGACATTAGACGACGTGGAGCATTGGGAAAGTCAACTGCGAAGGAACTGTTTCAAGTGCTGAGGAGCAAGGATATCTCCTTGAGGACTAAGGTGCGCCTGACACAAGCCATGATATTTCCAATTGCCTCGTATGCGTGTGAGAGCTGGACGATGAATAAGGAAGATCGAAGAAGAGTTGATGCTTTTGAGTTGTGGTGCTGGCGAAGAATGCTGAAAGTACCATGGACTGCTAAAAGAACTAACAGATGTGTCCTGGAGGAAATGCAGCCAGAATGCTCCTTGGAAGCATGAATGGCCAGACTTCGTCTCACCTATTTTGGTCATGTTGTAAGAAAGGACCATTCCCTGGAGAAGGATGTCATGCTTAGTAGGGTGGAGGGTCGCCGAAAGAGGGGGAGGCCTTCAACGAGATGGATTGATACGGTGGCTGCAATGATGAGCTCAAGTATAGCAGGGATTGTGGGGCTGGCACAGTGTTTCGTTCTGCTGTGCATGGGGTCGCTATGAGTTGGAAACGACTCGACGGCACTTAACAACAACAACAACACCCCTTTGTGTCTTCATTTGCCTTGGTCATGTTGTGCTGACTTCCCCCATATTGTGTACCATCTTTTCCTTCACCAGAATCAACACATGCCTACTACCAATTAAGTGATTCATGCTCCCATCCTCTCACTTCCCTGGTAAACTTCAAAGAATGTTGCTTTTAGTGAGTAAACCTCTTAATTCTTTATAAAAGTGGTATCATACGATATTTATCATTTTGTGATTGATTTATTTCATTCAGCATAATGTCCTCCAGATTCATCCATGTTATAAGATGTTTCACAGACTCTTTATTATTCTTTATCATTTCATAGCATTCCAGTGTATGTATGTACCACATTTTGTTTATCTATTCGTCTATTGATGGACATTTAGGTTGTTTCCATCTTTTTGCTATTGTGAACAATGCTGCAATGAACATGGATATGCATATGACTTTTCATGTCACTGCTCTTATTTCTCTAGGACAAATGTCTAACAATGAGATCGCTGGATCATATGATATTTCTATTTCTAGCTTTTTGAGGAAGCACCATACCATTTTCCATAGTGATTATATCATTTTACAATCCCACTACCACTGTATAAGAATTCTAGTCTTCTCACAATGTTGCCAGTATTTGCTATTTTCTGTGTTTTTGATCAGAGCCATTCTTGTTGGAGTGAGACAATACCTCATTGTAGTTTTGATTTACATCTCTCTAATGGCTAATGATCAAGAGCATTTCTTCATATATTTGGCCACCTGGATGTCTTCTCTGGTGAGGTGTCTGTTCAAGTCCTTTGCCCATTTTTTTATTGCATCGTTTATCTTTTGGTTGTGGAAGTGTTGATATTTTCTATATGTTTTGAAGAATAGACCCTTGTTGGACATGTCATTGCCAAAAACTTTTCCCAATCTGTAAGTTCTCTTTTTACTCTTTTGGTAATGTTGTTGTTATGTGCCATCAAGTCGAACCCAACTCATAGCAACCCCTCCTTGGGTTTCTGAGGTGGTATCACTACAGAAGTAGATTGCCAAACCTTCCTTCCAAAGAGTAGCTGGTGGGTTTGAACCGCCAGCCTTCTGGTTAGCACTCAAGTGCCTTAGGCATTATGCTACAAGATTATAAGCATAGTTATTTAATTTTTAGGAGGTCTTAGGTACCTAGTTTATCTTCTGTTGTTAGTGTGTTATTAGTTATGTTTAGTAGTCTTGATGCCATATATTAGTACCCCTAGTTGTCCCTATGTTATCTTCCAGGAATTTTATAGTTTTATGTTTGCTATTTAGGTCTTTGATCCATTTTGAGTTAGTTTTTGTGTGTGGTGTGAGATATGTATCCTGTTTCATTTTTCTGCAAATAGATATCTAGTTTTGCTAGCACCATTTGTTAAGAGACGATTTCTTCCCCTACTGAATAGACTTCCTCTCTTTGTCAAAGATCAACTGTCCACAGGTGGATGGATTGACTTCTGGGTTCTCAATTCTGTTCCATTTGTCTATGTGCTGGTTGTATCAGTATCAGACTGTTTTGATGAGTGTGACTGAGTAGTAAGTTTTGAAATAAGAAAGTATGAGGCCTCCTACTTTGTCTTTCTTCAGTAGTGCTTTGGCTATTTGGGGACTTTTTCTTTTCTATATAAAGTTGGAAGTTAGTTGTTCTATTTTCTTAAAGAATATTGAAGGGATTTGGATCAGGATTTCAGTAGATCTATAGATGGGTTAGGGTAGTATTGACATTTTCACTATGTCAAGTTTTTCAATCCTTGGCCATGGAATGTTTTTCCTTTTATGCAGTGGTGTTTTATAGCTTTCCTTGTGTAAATCTTTTACACTCCTGGTTAGGTTTATTCCTAGGAATTTTATCCTTTTGGGGGCTACTGTAAATGGTATTGATTTCTTGAATTTCTTTTCAGAGCTCTCCTTCTTGGTGTAGAGGAATCCTACTGATTTTTGTATGTTGATCTGGTACCCTGCCACTTTGCTGAATCCCTTCTTTTAGTTCCAGTAACTTTCTTATGGAGTCTCTGGGATTTTCTCTATATAGGATCATATCATCTGTGAATGGGGATGCTTTTACTTCTTCCTTACAAATTTGGATGCCATTTATTTCTTTGTCTTGCCTTATTGTTCTGGCTAGGACTTCCAGTACAATATTGAATAAGAGTGGTGATAGTGGGCATACTTGTCTAGTTCCTGATCGCAAGGGGAATATTTTCAATCTCTGTTAAGAATAATGCTGTTGTTGTTGTTGTTATGTGCCGTCGAGTCAGCCCTGACTCATAGCGACCCCTCCTTGGGTTTCCGAAGCAGTATCACTACAGAAGTAGGATTGCCCAACCTTCCTTCCGAGGAGTGGCTGATGGGTTTGAACCGCCAGCCAACTGGTGAGCAGTCAAGTGCCTTAGCCACTATAGCTTTTGGTTTTTTATATCTGTCCTTAATTATGTTAAGGAATTCTTCTATTTTTATTTTGCTGAGAGTTTTTTTTTTTTTTTTAATTAGGAATAGGTGTTGGATTCTATAGGGGTTAGGATTTACAACATATTTGTTTGGAGACACAATGCAATCCCTAACAGATATGTAATCAGGAGGGCTCAAATGCTGAAGAAGGATATTATGTTTGGTAAGGGTGAGAGTGAGGGAGACCCTCAGTGAGACGTATTGGCACAATAGCTACATTAATGGACTCAAATATGCCAGCTATCATGAAAATGATGCAGGAGTAGGCAGCGTTTTGTTCTGTTAGACATAGAAGCTCTGGTGGCATAGTGCCTAAGGTATTTGACTGCTAACCAGAAGGCTGGTGGTTCAAACCCACTGGCCACTCCTCAGAAGGAAGGTTGGGCAATAAAGGTTGCCATAAGTTGGAGTCTACTTGAATGCAGCTAAAACTAACAACATACAAATATCATATCACTTTCATTTTTCCTAGAAGGGGCTGCCAACTGTATATTCTCCATCCTAGAGATTGCTGATGTCTGATGCTTTAACTTCTTATTTTGAGAATGGTGAGTTAAAACAATTTATAGCAGATTTGCTTTGTACAAGTGATGCCAGTGATGTTGGGACCAGGCAGGGTCTACTTAGCTTGCTTGTGTGAATGGATGTTGGTGTGCAATGGTTACTAATAAGAACATTGCTTTCACTAAGCCAACAAGGTTTTGTCAACTTATTTCAACTGTGAAGCCTCAGAGGTCATGGTAAGAAATAATTTCTCCGTTGATAATAGGTGAGAAAACCTTGAGAAATGAAGAAGGTGGGAATAATCACAGGGTTGTTGGTTCAGTAGCCTCTTCATTTGCATTAAATTTAGCTAAGATTTAGCTAAATCTTTAGTTGCTTTAGGCAACTCCAAGTCCTTTATTTTATTCTTTCTATACAGATTTATTTCTAGATTTGTGTACCTCAATGCTAAACTCCAGAGAGTTGATTGTGTTGTTGTTTTCAGAATTAATTTATGGGCCTCCGAGGGCACTCAGCACAGTCTACTTGCCCAGGTAACATAGGAACTGGCTGAGATTTTGCATCAGCCAGATGCTGTCTGTAACACAAAGCAAAATGCCTCTGCACAAAACAAACACAAGATGTGAACAAACAGAACAAACCCATATTTTTTTATTTTACAAATAACATGGGAGAGTCATAATTTGTCTAGCTTTTCTGAACCATAAACATTTTATTTTGTTTGAAATAATTATATTAGCTCAGAATCATCTAATTTTTGCAAACCATTTGTATGAACCATCTTAGTACTCAACTCGGGGACACAAACCACCACCACTACTCAAAAAACAAACCTTGTTGCCTTCGAGTTAGCTCTGACCCACGGTAAACTCACATGATGGAGTAGAACTGCTCCATGGGGTTTTCTTGGCCGTAATCTTTTACAGAAACAGATCACGAGGTCTTCCTTCCATGGTGCTGCTGAGTAGAGGTGAACCACCAACATTTAGGTTAGTAGTGGAAGTAAAATCATTTGAGCCACTCTGGTGGTGCATTGGTTAAGTGCTTGGCTGCTAACTTCAAAGGTCAGTGGTTCATACCCACCAGCAGTTCATGGGAGAAAAGATCTGACAATATGCTTCCTTAAAGATTACAGCCTAGGAAACCCAATGGGGCTGTTCTACACTGTCCTGTGAGGTGTCTATGAGTCAGAACAACAACATAGGGCATCCTAAATATACTTTCACATTCTAAATTTCATAGAGAATTTGAAAGATGGGAAGACAGGCAAAGTGTAGGTAATTTTTATCTGGCTTTACAAAAGCAATTAAGCTGAATGAAAACTCAAAATATGTGACAAGCTTCGTAACGATACTTAGTTCAGAGAATAGAGTTTCAAAAGGGGAATTCTTGCAGCAATTGCAGCAATTTCATTAAGCAAATTTGCCTGGTTGTAAATATTACCTCCTGACTCCTTCCTTATGTAACTCTTTGTTAGTTGCACAAAGAGCCACACTTTCATATTAGGAAGCTGAAAAAAAGAAATAACATATTATTGACAAAAGACACATATTCACAAAGAAATTTTTCAAAGATCCCAGCAAACATAATGTGTTCCTAGCAAACACAATGTCTTGCTAGCAGTTCTAAAAGTCTCAAAAATAATAGGTGTTGTCAGGGCCAGGGCCAGCAAGCCACAAGGGCAGTGCTCCACCTGCCCAGGTTCTGCCAGGAAGAGACCACTGGCTTCTTTCCCACTTACACTAAAGCTTTCCTCACTCCTCAGGTTCAGCCTTGCTAGCAGTGCAGGGAGATGGGATGCACCCAGGCCCAAGAGAATCTTTGTCAGGATAGCCACTACCTACTGAGAGAGAAATTTCTAGTGGTTATTTTTGGCTGAGAGTCCCTGGGTGGTACAGATGTGGTTGGCTGCTTACCCAGCTGTACATGGGAAGAAAGTCCTGGACATCTGCTTCTGAAAAGCCAACCAAGTACAAATATCGTGCTGTGTATTTTTTCACCACAATGAAAGTGAAAAAAGGAAAGAAAAGAAAACCCAACGAGAAACCTATGGATCACAATGTACAATCCTGTTTTGCATGGGGTCACCATGAGATGGGGCCAACTCAACTGCCATTAATAACTACTACCATTATTATCAGATGTGTCACTACACTGTGTGTGTATATGTCACATTTTTATAAGACAGAATTCTATTTTGAAAACATGTTGGGGAGCTGACTATATAAGGGAACCTTATGATGAACCACTTGTAAAGCAGATGATCACTCCCTGAATAAATCAGTCTTCTAAATCTGAAAAAAAAAAAAAAAAAAATTACAGCCTTGGAAACCCTATAGGGCAGTTCTATTCGGTCCTATAGAGTTGTTATGAGTTGGACTCCACTCAATGGCCATGGGTTTTTTTTGGTTTATGTAATAGGCAGCCCCTCCCCAAAGGTGTCCACATCCAAACCCCTGAACCTGTGAATATGTTACCATACACACAAAAGAAAATTAAGGTTGCAGATGGATTTAAAGTTGTGAATCATCTAATTTTTAAAATAGGCAGTTTATCCTAAATTATTTGGGTTGGCCCATTGTAATCACAAGGGTCCTTATAAATGGAAAGGGGTAGGGGCAGAAAAAGTGGAGAGGGAGATAAAAAAGTAAAAGTCAATAGGAATAAAAGGAACATTCCTCAACATAATAAAGGGCATTTATGCAAAAGCAACAAATAACATTACTCTCAATGGAGAGAGACTGAAGCCATTCCTCTTGAGAACAGGAACCAGACAAGGATGCCTGCTATCACCACTTCTATTCAACATTGTACTGGAAGTCCTAGCCAGGGACATAAGGAAAGAAAGGGAAATCAAAAGCATCCAAATTGGTAAGGAAGAAGTCAAACTATCCCTATTTGCTGATGATATGATCCTATACCTAGAAAAC
>NW_006921660.1:2784870-2785483 GCF_000298275.1 Orycteropus afer afer
TATAATAAGATTTGAAGTTTGCTAACCAAAGGGTGAGTGCTCTGAATCCACCAGCCATTCTGCAGAAGAAGGATGAAACAGTCCACTTCCATAAAGATTTACATCCTTGGAAACCCTATGGGACAGTTCTACTCTGTCCTATAGGGTCACAAGGAGTCAGAATCAACTCAATGACAGTGGGGATGGTTTTGGTTTTTATTGTATTCCAAGTGAATGGCACTTCTTGGTGTTGTGCAACTCTGGATTTAAGGCCTTGATGCTTTTGGTATTTTTTATTCAATCCCGCTTTGCTTTGCTCTCTTGGACCCTCCTAAAGAGTGATGCATTCTTTGATTATAGTTAGAGAGCCTGATACAGCCAGACTTATTACAAGAAAATTTTCATTACTCACACCTCTGCAATACTGACACAGGTGAAGTTCATGCCATAGTGTATAGAGGTTAGGACCCATGTCTCAAATACTTGCTTCCCCTCTTTAGCCTTCTCTTCAAAATCCACCAGGGCTGAATTGGGTAAATTTTTCCTTCCTTGTTCTCCCTTCTACAGACTTCCCTAAAGCAGTTCATTCTTCTCTCCTTCCAATATGGCAGAATGACTACTAAACCAAAAAAAA
>NW_006921660.1:2788982-2794034 GCF_000298275.1 Orycteropus afer afer
ACTACCATCCGTGGACTTACAGAATGCCTTATCCACCATCATGGTATTCCACACAGCATTGCTTCAGATCAAGGGACTCATTTCACAGCAAATGAAGTGGAGCAATGGGCTTATGCTCATTGAATTCACTGGTCTTACCATGTACTCCATCATCCTGAAGCAGCTAGCTTGATAGAACGATGGAATGGCCTTCTGAAAACACAATTACAGTGCCAGTTAGGTGGCAATACCTTGAAGGGTTGGGACAATGTTCTCCAAGAGGCTGTACATGCTCTAAACTAGCATCCAATATATGGTTCTGTTTCTTCAATAGCCAGGATTCATGGGTCCAGGAACCAAGGGGTGGATATGGGAGTGGTACCACTCACTATTACCCCTAGTGACCCACTCAAAAAATTTTTGCTTCCTGTCCCTGCTACCCTATGCTCTGCAGGTCTGGAGATCTTAGTCCCAAAGGGAAGAACACTCCCACCTGGAGACACAATACAGATTGCATTGAACTGGAAATTAAGACTGCCACCCAGTCATTTTGGCTTCCTTATGCATCTGGATCAACAGACAAAGAAGGGCATTACTGTACCATCTGGTGTGATAGATCCTGATTACCAAGGGGAAATTGGATTGGGTTTACATAATAGAGGTAAAGAAGAATATCTCTGGAATACAGGAGATTCTTTAGGATGTCTGTTAGTACTCCCATATCCTGTGATTAAAGTCAATGGAAAATTACAACAACCCAATTTTGATATGACTGCTAATGGCCCAGACCCTTCAGGAATGAAGGTTTGGGTCACCCCACCAGGCAAAGAACTACGACCAGCTGAGGTGTTTGCTGAGGGCAAGGGAAATACAGAATGGGTGGTGGAAGAAGGTAGTTCTGAATATCAGCTATGACCATGTGACCAGCTGCAGAAATGAGGACTGTGATTGTTATATTTCTTCATTGTATATGTGCATCAAATATTTTTGTCTCCTTTTGTTATGAACAGTGAAATGTAAATAAGGTTAATGCATTTTGGTTGTACATGTGTTAGCATATCATGTTAGGCCAAAATATAACTTTGTAATTGTCCTTATTTAGAGATTATATATGGTTAAGAAGATGTGTACAACTGTCAAGTTGACAAGGGGTGGACTGTGGTAGTTGGAGCTGTGTGTCAACTTGGCTGGACCATAATTCTGTGTGGTTTGAGCTGTTGTGGTGTGGTTGTTCCCATGATGGGATCAGATGACTATGTTTTGAGCGGCCAATCTGTTGAAAGGGAGTTTTCCTAGGGTTATGGCCTGCTTCCAGTATGTCTGTGGACATCCTGGGAGAGGAGACATTCTTCTGTGGATTGGGATTCTGTCATGCTGCTTACAACTGTCCATGAGTGAACAATCCACCATTCAGCCTGGAGATCTTGGATTCGTCATTTGTTGGAGTCAACAGCTGGTGTACTGCCTGCCAGCTCTAAGCTCCTCAGCCCCTGTGGCTGCAAGAGTCGGGAAAAGCCTCCATCCTGACCTGGAAGCCTCCAGCCTGACATTTGATCCAGGAACTTTGGACTTGCCAGCTTCTACAAGTGTGTGAACCATTTTCCTAAGATAAATCTCATTCTCTCTCTCTCTCTCTCTAAGGTTTACTGGTTTTGTTTCTCTAGAGAACCCAGTCTAACACACCCACCAAGCTCACTGCCACTGAGTCAATTCTGACTCAGAGTGACTCTATCGGACAGCCCCCACCTTTTAGGGTTTTCAAGGCTGTAAATCCTTGGATGAAACTGTCTCATCTTTCTCTCATGGAGTGGCTGGTGGGTTCAAAATGCCAATCTTCTGCTTAGAATGCAAATGCTTTAACCATTGCACTACCAGGGCTCCTCGAATGACTGCTAGAGAACATGAATTATAGGGTAAAGGAATTGACATTTTGAAAATTTTATCCTTATTTATATTTCTCTTTGTAATTGTATTCAATATTCTTTTGAAATGAAAAAGATAGGTGCACATACTGGTTTCTAAACTGTGAACATGTGTGATAACTCCCTCATTAAGTATAATCCACTATGAGTGCATGCAAGCAAGATAAATGAGAAATGGCAACGCATAACATGGATGAATTTGGAGTACATTATGCTGAGTGAATTAAGTCAATCACAGAAGGACAAATATAGTATCAATTCATTATTATAAAAAATAAAAGAAAGGTTTATATGTAAAAGCAAACTTTCTCTGTTGGTTACCAGGGGTGGGAGGGGAGGCAGGGACCGCTGCAAAAAAAAAAAAAAAAGAAGAAGAAGAAGCATTGACCCATGGGGGTGGGGGGAAGATTTCCTGCCTTCTGATTTTATTTCATGAGAACTGGTGTTTATGTACTGTAGAAAAATATTTAATAATATACAAATGGTGAAGAGTAATGAGCTGGGATTCATAAGATAATTTGTTTAAACGATTGATTACATCACTGTCTTAGTAAATTGTTCCTTTGAACTCTAATAGAATGTCTAGAAAAGTTTTCCAATGATTATTTCAGATACACACTTGAGCAGTTTAAAGTATGCTTTTATTTTTTAGATGCTTCCTACAGTTAAAAAAAAAATAACATATCTAAAATTTTTGTAAAAATGCCATGACTGTTAAAATTTTCTGGAATATAGGAAACATGTATTATGGAACAGCACTCTGACGCATTCACATTCAATGCCCCAAATTAGAACTAAATAATTAGTCTTTTACAAGAATACTGGATATAAGTCCCCACTTCAACATTTACTAGTTAAATGATTTGAGGGAAGCAATTCATAATTGTCATCAGTTTCCTCATTTATAACATAGGATTGAAAATATCAGCCCATAGAAAGGTGCACATTTTATAGGATTAGAAATACCAGCCCATAGAAAGGTGCTCATTTTGTCTCATAAAAAAATACCAACCAATCAACCCATTTACACATGTAAAGCACCAATGAATTGTAAGCACCCAATCAGTGGTACCCAATCAATGGTAAAGGGAGCTCTGGCGGCATAGTGCCTAAGACATTTGACTGCTAACCAGAAGGCTGGCGGTTCAAACCCACCAGCCACTCCTCCTTGGAAGGAAGGTTGAGCTATCTACTTCCACTGTGATACCACCTCAGAAACCCAAGGAGGGGTCACTATGAGTTGGATCCGACTCGACAGCAGTGTTTGGTTTTGTGTGTGTGTATGTGTGTGTGTGTGTGTGTGTGTTTTGCAGTGGTTAAACACTTAGCTGCTAACAGAAAGGGTGGTGGTTCAAACCCACCAGCTTCTATGCAGGAGAGAGATGTGGCAGTCTCCTTCCATAAAGATTCATCTTGGAAACCCTATGGGGCAGTCCTAGTCTGTCCTATAGGCTTGCTCTGAGTTGGAATTTACTTTGACCACAAAGGGTTTGGTTTATATATATGGACTTTGCAGTTATATTTCACAATAAAAAAGGTAAATAAATAAATGGTAGTTTTTTAAAAAAACAATGTTGAAAATATTTATTTAAATAAGCAGCTCTGGTGGTATAATGGTTAAACTATTCAGCTGCTAGCCAAAACATCAGCACTTTGAACCCACCAGGCACTCTGTAGGAGAAAGATGAGGCCTCTGCTTCTGTAAAGGTTACAGCTTTGGGAACCCTATGGGGCAGTTCTACTCTGTCATATAGTGTAGCTATGAGTCAGAATCGACTCAATGGCACACTAGAAGAAGCCTGATATGTCACTATCCATCTGTCAGCTTGTTACACTGTGTTGGCTGACATATTATCATGCTGGAAGATATGCCACTGGTATTTCGTAAATCAGCAGGTCACCTATGGTGAACAGGTTTCAGCAGAGATTCCAGACTAAGACAAACTAGGAAGGCTTAGCAATCTGCTAATTAGCCAACAGTAACCTTGTAGATCACAACAGAATATTATCCGACAGATTTCTGGAAGATGAGCCCGTTAGGTTGTAAAGCACTCAAAGTATAGTGGCCAAAATAATGGACTTGAGTATACCAATGATCATGAAGATAGGGCAGAACTAAGCAACACTTCATTCTATTGTACAGGGAGTTAGCATGAGTTGGAGCTGTCTCCATGGCAACAAATCTGCTATGAGTTCCTGCTAATTATGAATTCCAAGAAGGCATACTGCTTTAAACCAAATTGATTCCATTGTGTAGTATGCTGTTGGATTTTCTACCTACATCCACTCTGATGCAGAAGGAAGCTGGTTACCTATACTGGGCCTCATAGTTACTAGATCTTCTTCAGTTCATGGTCCAAGGAGGCACCTCAGGAATTGAGAATGGAAGAGGAATTCAGTGGTGGGGTGTGGCCACCTTCCGTCGCCAAAGGTGTTCTGCTTGTTTTACATACATATACAGTGCCACATTTCTTTGCAGAAAATGGGGAAAATAAAAGTTTGAAAACTACTAATCACATACTCAGAAGCCTGGTTTTTACCATTTCAGAGGTGCCCAAGCCCTGGTAAACTGATTTACATGAAAAAAATCATAAAGTACTAGATAATTCTTACTCTTCAAAGCCAACGTTTTATGAATTTGTCTATATTTTCTCTTATTTTAATACCAGTTATATGCATTATATGTAACAGTTCCACTCTAATACTGAAGTAGTTTCATAGTTCAGTGTACTGTTTGTTACATTATTTAGTTTAGTTCTTCCTGGTGACTCCCAAGAAGGTATTCTGATTTTACTCAATAAAGCTTCAATCGTAAGTATTTGTGATTGCTTTCTGTAAAGTACTATCCCAAATAAACCCATTGCTACTGAGTTGATTCTGACTCATAGTGACCCTATGTGGCAAAGCCCAACTGCCCCCATAGGGTTTCCAAGGCTGTAATTTTTATGGAAGCAGACTGATAGGTTTGAACTACCCTTTCAGGCAGCAGCTGAACATTTACACTACTACACCACCAGAATTCCTTACTAGTGTATGAAATTTCTTTTACTAAAAAGAGTATCCTGTAACCTTTAGTGTTTAGAATTCATTTTTCTCTCAATTTCACTTGGGACCTTGTTGCAGTGTAGTAAATTACTTTGTGTGGCTTTTC